>NC_139011.1:21731199-22073699 GCF_964374135.1 Grampus griseus
TGCTCAAAATCTACTTATGTTTGGGGTGAGTGATTAAAGAATTTTGGAGTACAATGCTTGCATTATTGAAGAGTACCTGACTGAAGCATGCCCCACCGTGGCAGGTGGAATGGTCACAGCCTCACAGCTGCAAGCCATGAGTTTTAGGGCAATACTGCCACTACTTCAGGATAGGAAGTAAGGGAACAATCTATGCCCAATGGAAAACCCCAGGGGGGTAAAGCAAGGCCAAGGGCAATTATGCAGAATAGAATCTGTCCAGGAGTCTAATACCCCCCTTCTTGTAGAAATACCCTGGGACTCAGGGAGGAGGAGGGAGAGAGAAGAACTTGGAAGCCTATCAGGGAATACAGGAAATTTAATTTTAAAATTAGAGAAAGTTTTCATTTAATGGGATTAAGGAGAGCATTGGGTGAGTACTGTTTAAAAATGTAAAAACGTGTACAGCCTGGCAGTCTGCCAGCAACCTATAGTAAGTAAACTCCCCTCCCCCTTATCTAGAATGGCTCTTTGTCTTTTTTTTTTTTTCCCCCTGAAATATTAAACTGTTTGGCTAGCTGATCCATTTTAGAACATGCTTTCAAATGAAAAAGATACAACATGATAGTGTGACTTTTTTCTTCTTCTTTAGAATATAACTTTAGTTCAAACTACTGAGGTCTGGTTAGGGTTTGGAGTAAAAGATTCCCTTCCTCAGTTAACCAGGGTGTTTACTAAGGAAAAAGAAACTCTGAGGACCCAAACAGATAGGGACGTAGTCAGTTTTGTTTTGTTTTGTTTTTTAAATCTCTAACGCTAGAGTAATTACTGCCTGCGAAAAGACTTGATAAAGCGGATGTGTGCAGTGGCATCCTTCAGAGGATCGTGGGGAGGGATACAGCTTTCAAAGAGTATATTGTATTTTGTTGCAAAATTCTCTCCTTCCTCTTGGCAAATATTTGATTATCATGCAGGGAGTGGAGAAAGGGGAGAAAAGGAGATTATGCAGGGCGCTTCAGATAGCAGTTGTCCTTTGGAACCTCTGTGGGTTTAAATAAAAGCAATCAAAGAGATAGAAACAGCTTCTAATGCTTGTCTTTACATTTAGCAGATGGTGTTACTCAAGTCAAAGTTTGCACCTCTTAAGGCTTTTTTCCCTCTGAGTCTGTCCCTTAGGCTCTCTCCTCCAAGAGGTCCGTAGAAGGGGCTGCCCCTGCCTAGATTAGGAAGATGTCTAGGAGCCCTCGTCATGTCCTGGAGAGCGGAGGAGGTTCGTGGAAAAATCAAGTGTAGAATTAGGTCTCTTTCTCTCAGCTCACAGGTAACGATTAACAAGTTCCTTATCTGTACCTTCAAAATATATCCAGAAGCCAAGCACTTTTCAACCTTCCACCATTACACTCCTATCAAGATTAATGCTCGCGCTTCCCTGGTGGCACAGTGGTTGAGAGTCCGCCTGCCGATGCAGGGGACACGGGTTCGTGCCGCGGTCCGGGAAGATCCCACGTGCCGCGGAGCTGCTGCGCCCGTGAGCCATGGCCGCTGAGCCTGCGCGTCCGGAGCTTGTGCTCCGCAACGGGAGAGGCCACAGCAGTGAGAGGCCCGCGTACCAAGATTAATGCTTATTTTCCCTCAGCACTTTGTGGGTACTACTGCTGTGTCCTTTGCCATCTATGGCTGCTGCTTGGAAGTCCTCTTGAGAGCTAGCGCTTGCACATTTGTGTGTAATCTGTGTCTTCTCTCTGGCCCTTCTGAGATGATTTCCTATCCTTAATGTCCTGTCAGTATGGATTTATTTTTCTGTATCAGAAGGCATTACTGCTCTGAGAACTCACTTTGTTTCACTTTGAAATGCTCAGCAAATATCATTTCAGATACTGCTTCTTTGCCAGTGCCCCCATTTTCTATTCCATGGACTGCTCTTAGTTAAATACTGGAGACTCTCGTTCTCTTATCCAAATCTCTGAGCTGTCCTGATTAAAAAATATCATTTTGTCTTTCTGTGTCATATTCTGGGTGACTTCCTCAAGACTATCTTCTAATGAATGAATTCTCTCTTCAACTAGGAACAGTCCGAGATTTATCCTGTCATGGCATTTTTATTTCAATGACCACAATTTTTATTTTTTAGGCTTAATTGGTCCTTTTTCATAGCTTCTTACTCTTCTTTGATTTTTGGCTGCTTATTAAGTCCTTGAACTTTTTAATGGACATGTTGGCTTCCATCTTCTTCTTTAATGTACTTAAATAAGTCTTCGATATTTCTATAAAATCATTTTCATATTAGAGTACATTTGTGTTCAAGTTATTTATTTATTGGCTATCGTTTGGGGCATTATATTTTCCCGTGCACTTTGAAAATTTTATTTCTATGCTCTTTTTGAGTAGGAGGGATCTTAGTTTTGTTTATTTTTCTCTCCTGGTTTTGCAGTTTCCTTCATTCATTTCTTTGAGTCCCCAAGCCATAGCCAGGTCTGATAAAGGCAGTTGTATGGATTCCTGCCTCAGGGTGTTTTGTGGGTAAAACTGTGTCCCCTAAGAAGATATGTTGGAATCCTAACCCCATTACCTGTAATTGCGATCTTATTTGGAAATAAGGTCTTTGCAGATGTAACCAAGTTAAGATGAGGTCATCTTGGATGAGGGTGGGCCCTCATCGAGGGGCTGATGTTTTCTTAGAGAAAGGAGAGGGACATTTGGACACAGAGACACACTCACAAGAGAAGACAGTTATGTGAAGACTGAGGCAGAGATTGGAGTTATGCTGCCATAAGCCACGGGACATCTGGGGCCACTGGAAGCTGGATGAGGCAAGGATTCTTCCCCAGAGCCTTCAGAGGGAGCACGTGTCTCACCTCCAGAATTGTGAAAGCATCAATTTCTATTGTTTTAAGCCACCCAGTTTGTGGTACTTTGTTACGGCAGCCTAGGACCCTGCATTAGTGTTAGGGTGATGTTGGGAATACTGTGGCACCATCACAGGGGCAGAGTTTAGTTGAGTTGGTGGCAGCTTCTACTGGCCTTCTTGGACTCACATCTATGGAAGTGCACTTGCTCCAGAGATTGACCCGACCTGTTTTTACTTTTGTGCCTCTTCCGCAGTAAAGAGGTTGAGAGAGGCCACTCTAGTCCCTGACTTCAAGCAGTTAGCCTGGCTTGTGACCCCATTTCCCTTTTACCCTGAAGGAGACACACCCCTACCTATTGCTGACATATTTGAGCCCAGAATCCACCAGTCTTAAGTTGTCAGTCCCGCCTAGGATGGCATTTTGCGCTTCTGTCCCGTCTGTAGTCCACAAATATACAAATGTATTTATCTTGTTTTTGAACCAGCTATGCCTTCTTGGTTTCTCTTTATTATATTTTATCAGTCATTTTGTACGTTTAGAGCCCAGGGCATGGAGAACGGACTTACTGTGGCATCTTGGCCAGAAATCTAGTCTTTAACGCACAGTTTTGTTCCTTTGTAAACTGTACGTAGTTGCTTTTTGTCTACTCGACAAAAATAACATTAGTGTAGTTCCATGTTACTATAAACTCTTTATGAACATAATGTTTAACGCTTGTGTAATATTCCACCAAATGGAAGTGGGCAGTTCTTTAAGGGGATACTTTGTGGTGATAAAATATCTTAGCCCGACAGCTTAAAGAATCATTGTAAGCATATTAAAGGCTGAGGTGTAGGAATGCCACATGGCCCCCCTTTGGTGTTTTGAGTCAGAGTGGAAGCAGTAAAGTTGAGTAACTAACTTAAGAGAAGTGTTTCTACTGTGTTGTAAATTCCCTGAGCAAGGAACATTTGTTTAAGACAGGCTTCGCAATCCACTCATCAGTGTAAATGGTTTCCATGGAATTTCATTGGTTTCTGAATATAGCCTCAGGTTGTGTGCTGCGAAGATAGTTTTGAAATTTTAAATGATGGTAACTTGAAATCACAAACATTTTCCACTGGAGGTGGGAAATAGGCCACAAACTGCCTTCTCCCACAATAGCTGGGATTCAGGTCTTGATACCCAGAACTTTCTCCTGAGATTCTAACAGAGCACCCTTTTGGGATTCCCTTGCCCCGTCCTTCTTGAAAGGGGCACTGAAAGCACTTGTTTGTGTCTGGGAGAGCAATGGGAGTTTCCACCCCTCTCACAATAACATCTGCCTTAGAAATGTGTAGGGCTCCCCAGCATTCTGAACCCTCTTCAGAAAAAGAAAAAGAGAACGAAGAGATAATTCAGGAAATGTTGCACCAGTAGGGGGTTTCCTTGAGAGTTGTACTGTTATCCGTTGGCTGAGAAAAACGATTTCAGTATCTGAAGTCACAGCTGTACTTAGACCAGTTCTTATTTGATTCTCCAGTCTCTTCTACAACATTCCCAAGAAGTGGTCATTAAACGTTTGCGTGAATATCTTCAGTTATAGGGACACATTACTTATAGGGGCAGCATATTCCATTGTTGGACAACCACAGTTTGTTAGAAAATTCTCTCTATTGAGCAAAGGGCTGCCTTTCCCATTTGTTTCTGTCTGGAGCCACAGACAAGTCTAGACTTTTCTTCCGTTTAGCAGCCTTTAGGTTCTCTAAAGACAATTGCAGTGGCCTCCTTGGATCTTCTTTTCTCCAGTTAGTACATCTCCGTTCCTTCAAACAGTTCTCCCATTTCTTTAATTTCAACCGAAGAGATGATCCAGGTTGGGTCTGGAATGGAGGCCAGAGATGGTGTCTTAGAACACAGTGGGAAGTCAGCCTTGGCAGAGTCAGGCAAGGGCCAGTAAGTAACAAAATAGAGTCCAAAACCAGAGACCGTTAATTAGGAGGGAGCTAGTGTCAGGGAGTTACTACAGAAGCAGGGTGAATTCTCTCTGAAGAAGAATTTAGCAGAAGATTGGAGTCTACTACTTAGGGGGATGGAAAATAGCAAGGGGTGAGTTTCAGATAAAAGAACTGGTTAGGGCACAGGCTGAGAGTCAGCGTCCAAGAGACCCCATAGAATCAGGGTAGATGAGAGTTTTCTGGAGGCCAGACAACATATCACATCCAAGAGAACAACTCTACCTTGTGTTACTTGCCTGGACTGCTTCTTAATGGGAAACACATGTGGCCTTTGATATGATGTGAAATGACTTTGTGGCTCTTCACCATCCTCTTCTCTCTCCAAAGGACAGCCTTGAGTCTAAGTCACTTTGATTCACATCTAGCGAACAGCTTGCAAAAGAGAACATTTTGCCTTCTGACAACAGCTGCTACGAATCCTGGAGCATAGATTTGTGGTTTATTGAAGCACAGCTATAGATCGTTTTTACTGGCAGATTCGTATCTCCCAGCTCCTTCCACCCTTACCTACATCATAAACGAAGGTCCTAGAGAGATGTAGTCTGAAAAAATCTAAAGCTATTACCTTCAATTTGAAATAGAATTTTCTCCTGGTTGAAACCTCATTTTTTGCAATTCAGCTCAGTTTCCTTCAAATTGAGCCCTATGGATTTAGGCTACAGTTGGAACTTCTCTCAATATCTGTTTTTCGGGTTGAGTTTGCTCAGATCATGAGCTAAAGAATGCGAATTTGCGATTTTGCTATGGTGAGCCTGCCCCTCTGCTGAGCAGTCAGGTAGCTCTGGCCTAAAACTCTGACCTCCAGCCAATGGACTGGTCTTGGGTGAGTTCCCTGATCTCTTTGAGTCTCAGTTTGCTCATCTGTGTAACAGGGATAATCATGACCTATGGGATTTACATGAGCTGATGGATGTAACGTGCTTATACAATACCTGGCACAGAATACATGCTTTATACGTGTAGATTTAAAATTGTAACCAAGTCACAATAGCTTGCATGTAGCAAAAATAATTGTTCCGTAATAAGTAGAGGAATATCCTTATCGGCCAGCGCCCGTGATGAAAGCTGCACAGCTATTTACCAACATTGTCTTCTATAATATTGTGAAAATGGTTTATCCATATTGCAAGGCCAGTCAATATATATATGAATTGATCTCTTTCATTTATTTACATTTAATAGTAGCATCACTAACTGAGAGAATTATAACGGGAACTATGCTAAATGCATATAAATATTATCTTTAATTCTCACAGCATACCTGTGAGGTTGGTATTATTATCCTTTCTGAAGAATAAGAAAGTAACCTCAGTGAAGTTAAATAACTTTCCCCAAAAATACACAGCCAGAAAGTGGCTGAGTTCACATTTGAATCTGGGTCTAACTTCAACATTTCCTTTAAACACAATTGAGAGGAGCTGTGGGAAAGATTTGAGGTTTGTGTTTAGGTTGCTTATTTCTTTTATTTTAAAAAAATTAATTAATTAATTAATTTATGGCTGCACTGAGTCTTCATTGCTGCGTGCGGACTTTCTCTAGTTGCGGTGAGCAGGGGCTACTCTCCGTTGTGGTGCACAGGCTTCTCATTGCAGTGACTTCTCCTGTTGCGGAGCATGGGCTCTAGGCGTGCAGGCTTCAGTAGTTGTGGTGCACTGGCTTAGTTGCTCTGCAGCTAAGATGTGGGATCTTCCCGGACCAGGGCTCGAACCCTTGTCCCCTGCATTGGCAGGCGGATTCTTAACCACTGTGCCACCAGGGAAGTCCCTAGCTTGCTTATTTCTAAAAGAGTGTCCTTGGAGAGCAGAGACTCCTGGGGCCATGGGACAAGAAATGTTAGATTCCAAGTTTAAGTAACAGTGAGGGCCAGGAGAAGAGGGACATGACTCGGGGGGTGGACATGGGTCAAAGTCAGTGCAGAATGGCCTCAAGGCAGGTGGGAGAGAACTAGTGAGTGTTCAGGATACCTCTCTACTCCAGCGTGAAGGGAGAACCGTCAGCCAGGTGTCTACAGGAGCTGCCGTAGGACCTGAGCCACCAGCATGCAGACTACACTAAGGTAGAGCCTTTGTTTTGTTCACGCTATGAACTATGCATGGTCTAGAGAGGGCACCCAGTAAACATTTGTATGTACAAATAGATGATTGATTAAAAACATTTGCTCTAATGCTTTGATTCTGAAATGGTGGAAGTAACTGGTCCAGGACAAAGGACTCCAGGTGCTGCTGGCCCTCAGTGGTAGGCACCCTGCTTCATACTGTTGAGGAAGATAAAGAAGTAAGGAGTGGTACCCATGCTGGCTTCAAGCAGAAACCTAGTGTGGGGCTTCCCTGGTGGCGCAGTGGTTGAGAGTCCGCCTGCCGACGCAGGGGACACGGGTTCGTGCCCCGGTCTGGGAAGATCCCACATGCCGCGGAGCGGCCTGGCCCGTGAGCCATGGCCGCTGAGCCTGCGCGTCCGGAGCCTGTGCTCCACAACGGGAGAGGCCACAACAGTGAGAGGCCCACTACCACAAAAAAACACAAAAAAACCCCAAAACAAACAAACAAACAAACAAAACAACAAAAAAAGAAACCTAGTGTGGGTATGATGTTTACCATCTCCTTGTTAAGCTGCAGTTTTTAAGACAGGCCCTTAAAAGGTTGTTTATTTCCTGTCAGATCCTTGACCTCCACAGTAGGAAAACCAAAACCAAAAATCAATCCCTTAATGCAGTGTATAAATTTAAGTCTCTAAATGGTAGCAGAGTGTTCTTTACCGAAGTTGGAAATGATTCAGTCGAATCGGTGAAAAGAGCACACAAAACAAGCTCAGCATATTAAAACATGTTTCTTCACTGGGGGTTTCTGCACTTGTCCAAACTGTAGTTTAGAAACTCAGATAATGTCTAATTGCATTAAGAAGAGTCAAATTCCATGTTAATTCCTCTAGGCTACTCAACATTGGCCACCATCTCTTAAACAGCATTTGTTTTTCGTGTCTCCTTGGCCTGTCAATGTTTCTTATGTTTGCCTCAGCTTGGTGGGTTTGGAGTGGAGTGTGTAGGGAAGGGGAGATGAAGGGCTAGAAAAGGTTGGTTTTGATTGGAAGAGCTTGTTGGGCAGTGTTATGCCACCTTTGACCCTTTCGCTGTCAACCTGGGATCTGTCTTTAATATCAAATGGCTATTTCAAGAGTAGCACCTTAATACTTTAACATAAATGTGTATTATAAGTAGAAGGATTTTTTAAAAATCTCTTTTATTGTGTTCCTTAATAAAAAAAAACATTTTCCTTATTTTTTCCTGCTTAGCACACAATCGATGCAGCAGACAATGTAAAACTTTTTTTTTAATGTTGTCCCAGGACATCATAAGGCAGGGCAGCTTGTCCCTGGTGTATATTTAACTAGCATATTAATGAAGGGAAAAGCCTCAGTATTATTCTGGTTACTGCAGTTCTTTAAAGCTTCACAGCACAAAACAACATGTTTCACATTACTGTTTACCCCCTTGAAGGAAACGGTGGTTTTAAGGGGACATCTTGAGACCTATCTGATTATGTGCCACCATGGCTGCTCACATATCTCCTAGAAATCTGATACGCTTTACACGCATCCACATATTTCCATGGTGAGAATTTCCACGTGCAGTGCCACCAAGCCCTGCTCTCGTCACAGAATGAGGTGATTTACCGGAGGGCTCTGTTAATTACTGAAACAAATAATTTACCACCTTTTTTGGATAGGCATTGTAATATGTAATCGTGGATATTAGAAACCTTTTGTCATCTACAGTTTTAGATGTTTCTTTTTTCTTAAGAATGGGAAAGGGGCCTAAATGTTCTTGTCTTGTATGACATCTGAGTCCCTGTGCCCAATTCACTAGCTGGAGTAGGTGGATTGATTATTTGTTTGGGGGCTGGAACAGAGCAGTGTTTGCTGTCAGGGGCCCACTGACCTACACCCTCTGTGGCATTCACCTGTACAGTAAGTCCCCTACATATGAACAAGTTCTGTCCTGAGAATGCATTCATAAGTCCAATTTGTTTGTAAGTCCAACAAAGTTAGCCTAGGTACCCAACTAACACAATCGGCTATATAGTACTGTTCTGTAATAGGTTTATAATACATTTCATGCAAATCATACATAAAAAACAAACACAAAAATAAAGAATACATTTTTAATCTTACAGTACAGTACCTTGAAAAGTACAGTACTACAGTACAACAGCTGACGCTTCTTAGCAGTACCAGCTACATCACCGCTGCTTTTATGCTTGCTTCTGGACATCCTGGGCTTGAAATAAAGATACTGTATTACTGCACTCTATACAGTATGGTACAGTAAAGTACACAAGAGCACAACCACTAGTAGAGGATGCACACACATGACATTGTATGGCAGATGCGTGAACTGATGTGATTGGACATGTGAAAGCACCTTTGCATCTTTGAAAATTCGCAACCTGAAGGTTCATATGTAGGGGACTTACTGTAAAGGCAAAAGCTCTGTGTTTTATAAAATGTCCTCTTTCTGTACTCATAAAGATCCTCTAAACATTAGGATGATTCTTTAACACGGTATATATCCTGATCAAATGAGGTCGTCAAAAGGACCCAAATGCCCAGCTATGTATAAACAATGAAATGTGAAAGCACCTTCACACCTTTGAAATTCACAACTTGAAGGTTCGTTATGTCTGGGACTTACTGTATACCGGGAGGCTGCTTACTGGGACATCTGTGACTCTTTGCTTGGGGACTTTTTCTCTGGCTGGGATCTGTGGCGTAAGTTGGAAGTTCTAGGGAGTTGATTCCCCAGAAGCAGCTTCAGCCAATGAAGGATGAGGAATCGGTGGATAAAAGTCACAGCTTTCTTGCTCCTCAGCTAGGATAACTCTGAGGGAGAACCCTCACTGTCTCCCAGTGTCCCCCATGGGAATCAAGCTCCAGGTGCTTCCTCCCTGTATACAAAGTACCCGTTATGCTTCTTTCCCATCCCCGCCACAGTTCCCAGCTCATGACTGGTGCCTTCAGCGTTTTCACCTCCCAACCACTCTACTGGCACTTGAATCCCAAAATCTGTTTCTGAAGAAATCCAGAAATCCTCAGGAAAGGTTTCTGAAGTAATTTTGGGATTCAAACAGAAGACATCTGAGTTATATTGAACCAGCCAGCCCCAGACTGTCATGAAGAAACTCTAGGCCTCTTTGCTTTAAAAAAAAAAAAAAGACTTTATTTTTTAGAGCATTTTTAGGGTCACAGCCAAATTGCACTGAAAGTATAGAGAATCTCCCCCACCATAAATAGCCTGCATGAGAGCGGTGCCTTTGTGACCATCAGTGAACCTACGCTGGTGTGTCACCATGACCCAATGTCCAGAGTTTACCTTCGGGTTCACTCTTGGTGTTGTCCATTCTGTGGATCTGGACAAACGCATGACGACATGCATCCACCATGCTCTTGCTTCTCCTTAAGGACTGAATCCATGTTTTTTTCAAACCCTAAACTCATATTGAAATTTTACTCCTTTAGCTTTCCGTCCTGAGCTGCTGCCGCATGGGAGTGTCTGCATTTCATCTGCGCGTCAGTGGGGGGAAAGCCATCCCTCAGCAGGTCATTGGGGGTGGCTGTGCATACCTAAACGTGGAGGGATCACCATATGCCTTGGGATCTTTAGCTGAAACAGGCTATGTAAATATTATCTATTATTATTGCTAATAATGACCCACAGCTGTAATGGTGATAAAGCTTGTGTGCAACGAGCCCCAGATGCAAGCCTCCTGAGCCCTTGTCCTCGACGGCGACGTGAACTGCAGTGAACTTATCTTGTCAGACCCTATCCCCACGCAGGGAACGAAATCCCTGTTGCTCAGAAATGGTGGCCTGTTGTGCTTTACTGCAACTCAAGCCTCATTTGCACTTCTGAGCAGTTTCCCCCACTCTTTTCTTTTTTTAAAAATGTAGAATGGAATAATCAGCTATAGTTCTTGGTGGGAGGTCCCTTGTGCTCTGCCCTAGATTTTCAATCTGGCTGTCAGGCCAAGCCAGATTGTAGATGGGGGAGGATTATTTTTTTGTTTGTTTGTTTGATTGATCGGTTTGGATTTTTTGGGTTTTTAAGGGGAGGGGGGTTGGCAATTTTCTTTCTTTTCTTTTTTTTTCCCCTTTCCTTCTCCCCCTTTCCTTTTCATCCTTTCTCAATCACAGTGCTTGTAGCTGCACAGCTTCAAAAACTGTACATCCTCCCTGCTGGGCTGCAAGCAGTGAATTACCTCCCTGGGTTGAAGGAGAAAGTGACAGCCTGGGACCCAGGAGCCCAAGGTAGCTGTGTGGCTGAAAGCTCCCAGCTTAATATCTCAGCAAGTTTTAGATTCCCAGTCTGTCTTCTGTCCACGGGTATTGGAAGCATTGTGGAGTTACAGACTTCTCTCTTATTTCCTCTTAAAAGTCCCTATATATTTTCTTGAAAGCAATTTTGATCTGGTAATATTGTGTTTGTTGGTTGGTTTGCCTTATCAAACATCTGCCTGCCTTATCGACTGTAGGGACCACCTCTCCGTGTCCAGCACACTGCCTGACACTTAGGGAGGGCTCAGCAAATCCTTGTGTTGAAAGAGCAAATGAATGAAAAGCAAAAAGGAATCCCAGCTGTCACATGGCCCAGTGTTCTCCTCCTGCAGATGAGAAAAACAAAAGTTCATTGAGGAAAATGACTTCTGAGGAGTTTCAGAGCGAAGGTGCAAACCAGGAGGAAACCGCTTTAAACTTCTAACACGCTGCGGAAACAGAAAGCGTATTCTTCTCCTGGTGAACTGTGCTGATGGGAGAGCAGAGTTTGGGGACCCAGACACGCACCCCATCTGGAAGGGCGTCTTCCACACGTCGGGCCCTGCAGCTGTTTTTCCAATTCTACCAGGCTGCAACAGCCAGAGTCATGGGATTCTAATAGGCTCATTTCCAGAGCGGGAGGGAGGCGCCTTCAGTTGGTCTTCCAGTCCAATTTCCCATTGTCCTTGCTTCCTAGCCAGCTGCACGTCCTATTAGCCATCTTTCAAACAATAGCATCTTCAGTGGCTGCTGACTTCCAGGCAGTTAGATTTTGATTGACGGCCTCCCTACCTGAGTGGGGCTAATGTGTTCTAGACAAATACTGATTTCTATGAAATACGGTCGGAGCAGTGGTCACCCATCTCTGGGGTAGGAGCTACAGGCATAGAGGGATATTAAAAAAAATTCTGAAGGCTGGCTGTGTGCAAGGCAGAAGTGGCTTCCGTAAGGCTGGCTACTTTATTGAAGGGAGGTGGGGTTTTGTGATTCAGATTAAGGACCAGGTGCCAAGGCTTAGAATGCCGCTCAGAGAAGGAAAAATGCGTCAGCCATGACTTCAGTCTGGCAGGCTCTAGACAGACATGTAATAACGACATTGCTATACCCTTAAGCCAGTTACATGCTGAGGAAATCAGTTCAGCTTTGGGAAACCATCCTTCTTTCAAGGTGGATTTATTTCCTTCTCTACAGTGTTTCCCATCTATGAAATGGTAATAAATGCTTTTTTTAAAAAAAAAATCCAATATCTGGGTGAAATAAATTTTTAAAGGAAGGGTTCAATGAACTGAGGTTAAGTTAGCACTTCCCATTGTTCTTCTGCAGTAGTGTTCTTGTGTTCTTTGGGCATTTTCTCTGTTGAGTATCCCCATCTTGTGAGACCACAGAGCACCTTAGGGGAGAGTGTGATGGCGGATTCTAATTCTGAGAAACACACCTTTGGAAACAATCTTTCGGTGTCCTCCCAGGCTTCAACATGTACGATTTGAATGACTCCTCGGCTTCCTTGGGTAAATTTTTCCTGCCTTGACAATTGAATTCTCATGGAAACTTTTCTACTGTGTTTGTCTTCTTGCATTTATCAGAATGAGCAGTTCCATAATAGGATCAGTAGGCACAGTAGTTTTAGACACATGTAAATACTATTTGGAACTTGAGGAAATGAACATCCAGATAGGGTCAAATAATTTACCCAAGATCACATCATTTTATTTTATTTTATTTTATTTATTTCTGTCTCTCTGAATACAAGAGCCGCTCCATTGAAGAGCTTCCTTTTTTTTTTCTTATTCCCTGAGGCCTTTCAGAGCATCTTGGTGGGAAATACCTCATTCCATTGTAGAACACAGTAGGTCTGACCCAGAGGCCTGAGTGCTTTTATAAACTCAGCAAAAGTGATGCTTATTACTGAGGAATATTTGCTCTTGCAAAGGAGCTCCTAGAATAAAGTATTTTTTGTTTGTTTGTTTTTTAACCCTAATTCCTTTTGCATCGTGAGCAATGCAGAAACTGAAAATGCCAAAGAGGGGGAGGAGAGAGATCGCAGAAAAGCTAGGCTCCTCAGAATAATGAACCTAATTTTTCCACAGCCCAACTGCTGGGACATGAAGACAGGAAAGCTTTTACCGGCATGGTGGAAAATGCCAAGCTGGAAGTGGAGTTCTCGGTTCCACTCCTGCTTGGTGGGAGGCCCTCGCAGTGCACACTTCTTTCCTGGCAGAGAGAGGAGGGGCCTGAAATATGGCTTTTCAGCTTTATCAGCAATTGTGTTGGGAAGCTATGGTGAGTTTGGGTTTGGTTTCCAAGTGTATGATTACCATCTTTCTAAGACGGTCAGAGAGAAAGCTTTTTAGGGGCAGGAGGAGGGACAGTTCTGACATAGCTGTCACTGTCTCCCAAGGAGGCCCCAAAGGGCTTGGAAGTCCATCAAAGTAGGAATTCCCAAAGTGCATGGTCAGGAAATTTCTGGACAGAGTTTTATTTGGAGAATTGGACTATGAAATGCCATTGACTGACTGAATAACAGAATTCATCTTGCCAGGAATCTATTATAGACAGAGTTATTTTGAATTGGAATGGCTTGTCAATGGCTTCTCCCATTGTCCAGGAAGCAAAATGTCTCAGATGTGTAGTATATAGTGCAGAGGTAGGCACACGTGCTTTTTGCATGTGCCTTGTACATCAGCTAGTTCACTTTTGTAACCGCAGCAATTAGCCCAGTGGCTTGCGTCAAGTAGGGAATTAGTGATGTTTGTTGAATGAATGAATTAGTAAAGCGATTGAAGTTCTGATGTTGTAACTTCCTAGTTTAGAGATGGCTAAGTCAGCCAAAGGTCTTTGAGGCTCTCTTTTCCTCTCATGTCTTCTACTAAAAACCTGATCATTCACAGTGCTTTTGTTGTTCAATACAGGAATCTGGCAACCTTAACATCTTAGCAATTATGAAGATGAACTGGACGTTCCAGAACAAGTGATAACAATGGTGAGGCCACAAAGGCCTCTTCTGTGTGACAGAGAAGCAGCTCTAGGGAAGGACCCTGTTGGCTGAACTTGCAGCAACTGTTTGATAAACCAGTTACTAGAGACACTGCAGCCAGATGCTTGGGGGAGAGACTCATCTGTGATGTGGTTTTGAGAACTTTCTGGTTTTTCATGGCACTTCCTCCTCTGAATTCCAGCAGCACCTTCTTTGTGCTTTGCTTCCATCAGCTCACTTGGGAAAGAGCAGAGTGTTTGGGGTTGGGATTCCTGCAGTCAAGTCTGCTTGCTGTTGATTGTTCTCTTGCTATCATGTAGCATTTTTCCCAAGGATTAAACAAGATAATAAACGGGGAAATCCTGGTCAAATTGCCAAGCAACTTGCAGATACTAGTTGTGATGGTGGCATCTCATTTTATACTTAATTTTGGACAGGCTGCTAGATTGTTCATGCCTTAAAAGCAGAAGGCTATGGATGACCTTTGTGTGTGTGTGTGTGTGTGTGTGTGTGTGTGTGTGTGTGTGTGTCACAGGGCCTCGTAGGGGGACTTAAATAAAATAATTGAATCAGTACTGTGATGGAGTGAACCAATGACTAAGCCTTAAGCTGAGAGCAGTCTGTCTTTGCCAGTTCAAACTTATGGTCATAAGGAGGGGCCTTTAGGAGATTGGGGAGGTGAGGGGCATGTAGGGGTGGAGGAGATGGGAGGAGGGAGAGGATATCGGAAGTCTAGGAAGGTATCTGTCATCCCCTCCTTCAGGAACAAATGGAAAAGGGAAGTCTGGGAGGAGGCCTAGTGGAGGTGCTCTTGAGAACGTAAGTGCCTTCTTTTGTGGCAGCCAATGGTGCATCTAAATGGGTCATGAACGTTAGCATTGGCTCAGAAACCCCAGGCTGAGAAGCCAGCAGTGCCAGACGAGAGAAATAACCCGAAGGTTTTTTTTTTTTTTAAACTACTGCTTATGGGGTCTTTTTTTAAAAAAATATTTATTTATTTATTTGGTTGTGCCGGGTCTTAGTTGTGGCAGGCGGGCTCCTTAGTTGTGGTTCATGGGCTCCTTGGTTGTGGCATGCGAACTCTTAGTTGCCGCATGCATGTGGGATCTAGTTCCCTGACCAGCGATTGAACCCAGGTACCCTGCATTGGGAGTGTGGAGTCTTAACCACTGCGCCACCTGAAGATTTTAAAGAGCCAAAATGCCCAATCCCCATGGAAGTTCGAAGGAGAATTATAGGTCCATTGGCTTAGAGCAGGTCTCGCCTTCTGTCTAGCTAGGGATCAGAGGGACAATGGGAGAGGTGAGGAAGCTCTTATTTGGCTGAACTCCATCTATATCGGAGGGCCGAGTATGCACTTGGAAGATCTGGTGACTTTGTAAAACTGTTTGCAAGGCCATACGGATATGTTTTTAGTTTAAACGAGGGTCAGCGTGATCTGTTAAAGAGTCGGTGGCTTAAGTGCTCCTCTTGTCTCGCAAGGCAGCCCAGGGATGGTTTCATCCTTGTTGACAGCCACTCCCTGAAGCTCTGGACTAGCCATTACTGGCTTTGCTAGGGCGTGTCCCAGCCTTGTCTGCCTGACCAGCCCTTCCCTCTTTCTCCGGAGTCTTGTTTCTTTCGGTGCTGCATTGTCCTTTGTGTCTGAGGTGGGTACCGCTGCCTGGGAGTTCTCTCACTGTAGGTTTGGGTGTGGCTGCAGAGTCAAAGATGAACACGACTCCTGGCTGCCTCCCAAGTGATTCTTCCAGTGGCAGCAGAATAACACCTGTGGGAAAGTCATCACACGCTAAACAGGACCCGGAAGGAGTAAGTCGGTCCCAATGCCTCCCTGTCCAAGTTTCACTCCCCTCGATGCGCTCGGTACTCACTCTTCTCACAAGATCATCACACCCATTTTTTCTGTCCCAAACGCTAAACCTTTTCTTGATATGGATCAATTCGTGTTGCCATCATTTGTTGTGTTGTTTCAGCATCCATTTGTGTGTTAAGTGAGTGTCTTCTATCTTCATTTATAAGTCCACAGCCATGAGGATTTGATTGTGTCTATCATAATGAGCTTCTCGAGAGGAGTGACAAAGGCTTATTCATGATCGTGTCCATGGGACTTGGGGATGGAGTTTCTGCTCAGGTACCGGCACATGGTTGTTGTTCAATAAAGATTCAGAGGATAGGAATTGAAAAATGCCAGGCTTATATGTGTGCCAGGAAAATTAGAAACACTGGTCATTAATCATGAGTGTGTTCATTAAAGACCCAGATGGAAATTCAGAGTGATCGTGAATGCAGAGCTACTGATAAGCTGAGTTTGTGCTTTGCTTTTGACTCCCTTATCTTTGACAGGACCCCCATGTCAACTGGTAGTAAATGTAGGCTCAGGATCTATAAGGTCTCTGAAGAAATTAAAGACCTAGTAGCCAAAAGTAGGCTCTGAATAGCGTATGTCTTTGGGAGACCAAGAAGGCTGTCCAGGAGTCAGTGTGAAGCCTTGAAACTGTGTTGGGCAAACTTTTCCATCGTTTCTTTCCTGGCTCAAGAGTTCCCTCGTCACCTGTGTGTTTCCCCTAATAAATCTGTTCATTATGTTGTGTATACATAGTTCTTTTAATTTCTGACTGGCTCAGTTACTCCTCAGAATGTTGTATAATTTCTATTGTGAATTGTTGTTGCTTTGAGAGAAACTGAAACTCATTTGCATGTATACCCTCTCTAAGCCAGTTCCCCTCTAATGGCACACCACTAATTTATGACCTAAGTTTTTCTTTTTTTTTTTTTAATCAGTGTCATCATGCTGAGGTCAGCTTCACTCTACCCCATGGGCTATGCTCTTCTTTACACAAGAACTTAAGGAATACATTAGGGACCCAGGAGGATAAGGGGACTCCTACAAATCCTGACTCCTCTCTCTGTGTCCAGAGATGGCATAGGTGGGCTGAGTGTTTATAATCATGCTTATCATGATGGCCATTAAGAGAGGATTAACGGGGCTTCCCTGGTGGCACAGTGGTTGAGAGTCCACCTGCCGATGCAGGGAACACGGGTTCGTGCCCCGGTCCGGGAAGATCCCACACGGCGCGGAGCGGCTGGGCGCGTGAGCCATGGCCGCTGAGCCTGCGTGTCCGGAGCCTGTGCTCCGCAATAGGAGAGGCCACAACAGTGAGAGGCCCGCGTACCGCAAAAAAAAAAAAAAAAAAAAAAGAGAGGATTAACGTAAGGAGATTAAAAGACTAACATTATAAGGAAATACGCTTTGAGGTTGTTCTAGGCATAGTTTGCTCTAGACCAATTAATACTGGAGAAATTATAGCTCACAAATGTCTCCATTTTGATTAGCTTGAAATGTGATTTAGACCCGTTCAGTTTAACATATACTAATTGAACACCTACTATAAACTCAGAAAGTTTACTAGGCACTTGGTATGCAGAGCTGGATGACACAGGCCCAGTTTTCAAAGAACTCATCAGAAGTTTTGTTCGCAAGGATGAAGAATTCTACATTTAACCCTTAACATGGTTCTGAAAGAATCTAGATTTCAGACCAAATGTATATCACAGGCACTGCCTTTCTTCATATTACTGATTATTCCTTATTCATATATTTTTTTCACTTTAGTGTTCTCATAGTTCCCACAGGATCTGAAAAATCGTTTACCTGGCCTTGGTCAATCTCCACCTATTGTTAATTTACCCGAAGACTGCTTCCCTTTACAGGGACATAAATATACAAATAGTTTTTGGGTTTTTTTTACATCTTTATTGGAGTATAATTGCTTTACAATGGTGTGTTAGTTTCTGCTTTATAACAAAATGAATCAGTTATACATATACATATGTCCCCATATCTCTTCCCTCTTGTGTCTTCCTCCCTCCCACCCTCCCTATCCCACCCCTCCAGGCGATTACAAAGCACAGAGCCGATATCCCTGTGCCATGCGCCTGCTTCCCACTAGCTATCTACCTTACGTTTGTTAGTGTATATATGTCCATGCCTCTCTCTCGCCCTGTCACAGCTCACCCTTCCCCCTCCCCATATCCTCAAGTCCGTTCTCCAGTAGGTCTGTGTCTTTATTCTTGTCTTACCCCTAGGTTCTTCATGACATTTTTTGTTTTCTTAAATTCCATATATGTGTGTTAGCATACGGTATTTGTCTTTCTCTTTCTGACTTACTTCACTCTGTATGACAGACTCTAGGTCCGTCCACCTCATTACAAATAGCTCAATTTCATTTCTTTTTATGGCTGAGTAATATTCCATTGTATATATGTGCCACATCTTCTTTATCCATTCATCCGATGATGGACACTTAGGTTGTTTCCATCTCCGGGCTATTGTAAATAGAGCCGCAGTGAACATTTTGGTACATGACTCTTTTTGAATTATGGTTTTCTCAGGGTATATGCCCAGTAGTGGGATTGCTGGGTCATATGGTAGTCCTATTTGTAGTTTTTTAAGGAACCTCCATACTGTTCTCCACTACAAATAGTTTTATATTAGGTTTAGAGAAAAGAAGATGTATAAGCTCTAATTACTACAATGTCAGATTCAGCAGTAACTTTTTTTTTTTTTAACATGTTTACCTGTCGCCGTGAAGGTCTATCCTCTCTCTTCTGCTAGTCTGTGTTTTCTTCCTTCTCAGCTCAGCTCAGATCGCAACTGTTTTCTTGGGCCTTTCTTAACTGGCCCAGGCCCTTTTCTAACTTCTAAAACACTGATTTGTCTGACTGTATTTTGGCACTTAACGTGTATTGTATTGTTATTATCTCTCATCTCTATTCTTCAATTAGCCCTGTGAGGAACTCAAGATGTAGCTGCATTGCGTGTGCTTTTGTGTTCTTTGAGCATCTAGCCTAGAACCTCGCACATAGTGTGCAGTTAACAAACAGCTCCTATTTGTTAATTGATTTTGCTTTTTCCTACGTGAGGTGTTGGTTACCCACATTAATTAATGCCCAAGGCAAAACATGACAGCTACATGCGCTGGTCTAAGAAATATAAAAATCAAAGCAAACCCTTGAAATCTGAGAGACTAAAACCTCATCTTGATAAGGGAAAGCACAGTTTCATGAGCTCAGCCATCATTTAGCATTTTGGCTTCCCCTGCATGATCTGGCATGGTACCACACCACAGAAATATTTGTTTACTTCTTAGGACCCTGGGCTGGGGGCACAGTGCCACTCTCCATGGCCTGCTTTTGTCATTTTTCATGTTTGGCAATTGAAGCTGATCCAAATAAAACGTTATTTGCAAAAAAGTTAAAAGCAAAATGTTCACTGAAAAGACATTCTTCTTTGAGTAGGGAATATCTCTGTATTTCTTGTTTGGTTTTAACATCGACATTGGCAAATTACTGGTTTATCAATGCTTGGCTGTCCACCATGCAGCATCTTATTGGAACAATTAAAATGGTACAGAAAAGTCATGGCAGTGGAGCTGAAGCTGGGAGTTTCCTGGGAACCATTTAAGATACTTGGCAGATTTTGCCAAACAGGCCTAGGCCATATGTAGGCAAATAACCATGCGTTAAAGAACTTTTTCAAATCTCCAAGTAATCTCTCTTGGACATCTTTTTTCTTTTGTTTCCAAACACACAAAAAGAAAGAGTCAGTGCCACTGAGCATAAATCATCTCAAGTTGCTCAGGGGTGACATAATGTGGGTCAAGGTCCAGTGACCTGGAAAGATGGAGTCCAGTATAGCAGGAATCTCAGACTTGCCCCAACTTCCTCCATGTCGTCTAGCCCTAGTATGCTACTTCCTTCTGGCTCTGATATGTGTTATGCATAAGTTTATATCCTCTAAGGCCTAAACCTGTATAAACATTTGACAACCTACAGAAAACCTTTTTTTGTAGGGTGGTGAGGAGAGAAAGCAAATAGGTGAATCCGACCACCCCCTTTAATACAAGGCCTCTGTCTCCATCCTTACTTTGAGAATCCTTTTAGCGTTGCAAAGCAGTAGGGTAGAATCCTAGACCTGTTTCTTTTCCAAGGGAAAAAAACTCTCATGGAATCAGCGGCTTTGGAATTTATTTGTGGCCACAGAGATAATCCCTTTTATAGGAAGAATGAACTAGCAAATAATTCCCAGCCTCGAGCATGCTTATCTCTTGCCGAATCCCCCCTTTTTTCAAGTTAGAGTGTTCTTTATTGAGAAATGTGTTTGCTTTTCCAGTGATTCTGTCCTTGTGCAATTATTATTTGTTGTTGTTGTTGTTGTTGTTGTTGTTTGACTTTGAGGTTCAAGGTTCTTGTCTGGAGGAGACTTGGGTTATTAACAAACTCATCCAAGATATGCAGGAAAGATCTCCGTTAAGTTAAAAGGTATTTGCTTGCCCACAAGTTCACATTTGCATTTGCATCTTGGCCAGCCTTTGTTTCTTGGAAAGCGTTTTTCACACATGCTGAGCCTTGGTGGGAAAATATAAACTCCTGGCTTTGAAGGGTGCCATGTATGCAAATGTAAAAATGTGGTAGGATAAAATATATCTCCGTACTGGGCCAAGGCTGGCTTTATAATTTCTCATTTCAGTTGGCATCCATGGCTTTCACTCTTCTGAGAGATGTAAGTACAGTGCTGGGTGGGGTTTGTGTGGATATAGTCTTACCAGTGCAGATCTATAATCTGAATCAACCTGACCTCTGAACTTCCATTTTAATTCCATAGGACATTTGAGCCTCAGCGTTTTTCACATTTTGCCTGTCAGGGAGCAGCTTGACTGTTTCTGATGGGATACTCTTACATTTCTACAGGGGTATAAAGGTTCTTTCAACACCAAAGGAATAGAATCCAGGAGAGAGGCACAAAGCAGTGGAAGTGGTTTAGGGAACCTTATTTTCTTCCCAAATATAACTGAACTACTGAAAGTGTGGAAAAAGGAAAATAACTATTATTAAACGGTATAATCTAGTCAGGTATTTTCAAAAGACAAAATGACCACTCAGAAACTTTGAGTTCTAGCCAGTCCTCTCAGGAAGTCCTAACAAGTGACTGAAAGTCATGGGTGGAGCCATGGAAAATCACGGTCAAATAATGAAGTGTCAAAAAAGATCATTTAAAGTAACACGAGATGAACCAGTGCCACTGGTGAGCCAATTTTGAGATGAGGAGAGAATATTTTCATTCTACCGGAATTATTTTTCTGGCCATTGACTGTCCTGTTCCTAAGTGTCTGTATATTTAGCACTTCCTGTGTTGCATTTGAATTATTCTCAAAATTGGGTCTTCAGTGTTGATCTAGGCACTGGAGTTCTGTTCATATTACTAGGCAATGTGTGGGCGGCACAGATGTCTTTCCATGGAAGCTATACTCTAGATTTTGTGACATAACGTAGGGAAGGTGCCTAGCATTGTGCCTGGCATATAGCAAGTGCTCAATGCAGTAGTTACTGGCGCATTTCAGAAAAAATCCTTTGTCATCCAGGAGCATATAGTCAAGTAAAGTAAACAGAAAAGAGACATGAAACTATTATTAATGATGCAAGGCAACATATGATTATGTATCTGTTTTTAGAGTCAGTCAGACTGAACATTAGTGGTACAGAGACGGGAGACATCAATATGGACTTTGGCAGTGGGAAAGGTCTCATGGAGCAGAAACGACCTGAGCTAGAACTGAGGTTAGGGAGAATTGGGACAGGCAAAGAGAAGGGAAATGATAGGCTGAGAGTATGAAAGTGATATGGCATGATGAGGGGCAGAAAGCCCCAAAGTCGGTAGGGTAGTTGACGAGATTTGCTGTTTGTGCACCAGATCCCTAAAAGGAACAATATTTTCCTTCCTTGGTTAGTCATATTCACATTTCTTTTTCTTTGAACAGAAAAGTAGGCTTAGCCTAAGTACCTTGGTTGAGGCTGAGGTACCAACTTGCCTGCCAACAATGCTTTAAACGGAGCAGCTTTCCTGGCTCCAGAAACTAACGCGAACTATCAGAAGGAGATGCTGTGTGTAGATTTCCCAGAATATCTGACCATTGTCTGGGTCATAGAACTGATATTCCAAGTACAAGTTAGATCATTTCCATTCATGGACGTAAGCGAGATGCTTCTCCTTTAGGTAACTCATTTGAAAATGCTGTTTCCTGAGTACACATTCTTTATTTTATTTTATAGGGCAAATGTTATGTGCCCACAGCATAGGGTAGGATATCATAAAAGATACTTGTTCAGAGTTTAATTATTGTACACAAGACTCCAGCAGCGTGATTTCAAAGCCTTTTGGAATGACCGAATATTCAGTTTTCTGTACCCACAGCTGTCTATTCTTATGCTTTATGGAGGCCTTCCTTTCCTCTATTTGTTGAAGATATAAAACCACATCTCAAAACCCATGTAAAAATACTATAAAAAGCATCCATGATTAATAGAACGTTTTCTACATTAACTGTCTTAACCAATTCTATTAAAAGAAATTTTAAAGAATATCTCCCCTCTTTTTTCTCCTTCCAAGTTTTAGGGGGTGTTCCAAATATGGAAGCCTTCTGTCAGAATTCCCTCAGATTGACAGGGTGGCTTTATGATCGTGATATAAAAAGACAGAGGTTTCTCCTCCCCCCCCCCAAATGGTTGTTTTAACCATCTGACAACTAAAAATGTGCTTAAGAACTTGGTACACTGATGAAAATGGAAGTCATACACTTTATCTGAGACCCTATCTATTAAAAAAATGACAGGAAACAATCAACGTGCTTTTAAACTCATTATTATTAACTCTCTGCTTGGGGTGTGCCTTTCTCAGAGGCTATACCTTGTCTGAGAATCACCTCCGCTCTGTCTCTGTGTCTCTATCTCACTCTGTCTCTGTCACTCTCAGCATTTTTTCCTCCACTCTCCCCTCTGCTGACTTTTCCACAGCCTTCACTTTATTTACGAGAAATTGAAGTGACAATCTAACTGAGACGGTGATGGTCAGGTTTCAAAAAATAATACAGCACGTTGAAGAGAAACAATCACCAGAACTCAAGCACTTGTAAGAAGCCCAAGATAAAAGAGTCTTGTTTTCTTGGCAAGCCCGATAGATGTTCTGCAGTGACAAATGATATAACTGTTATCTTGACACCATACTCTCCCATGTTGAAACTGTTTATGAGAAACAAACATCATATGAAAAACAGATTGCCAGACACTAAGTAAATCACTATAAAGGGTAGTGAGTCAAGTATTGCCAGTTTTACCCACATTGTCATTGTTATGATGTAACACATTCCTGAAGTCTGATATTGTATCCAAATTTGGGCACAAAAACCTCCTCTTGATCAGTTGGCTGAAACTCCCCGCTGCATAATATGTCACACACACACGGAGACACAGACACACACATACACAGATTTGGATGCACACCCAACCTGAGTGAAGCACAAAGGACAATCCGGAAAGGATGGACTATTAAAAAGGTGTGCGGAGATTATACAAACTGTAAATTTCAGCCCTTGCCCAGGCAATAAACCCAGTAATCCTCTAAGCTCTGCTAGCAATGATTAATAAACAGTGGGTGTGCTAAACATATGGAAAAATCATCCCATCTGGACCATTTAAAACTAGGACATAGACTTTATCTTTGTTTATTTCATCCTTAGCTAAAAGGCTTATTATGAATTGCAATAATCCAAGAAGCCAACCATGGAAGACAGACAAACTCTTTAGATAAAACCAAAAAAGCAAGTTCTGTAACCGAGGACCAGATGTATTTTTGGGTTTAGCCCTTGTACATATTTAGCCGAGCTTTTCAAGTGGTGAAGATTTGCATGTTTGTTTTGCAATACTAATGAATATGTTTTTGATTTACATTTTAGAAAATGGAAACTTTTATCTTCTTGGGGCTTTGTAACTTAATGACTTCCAGAGGGTGGCTTGGTGTCCTCTTTTAACCCTTCACCATGAGAAACGTATCTCTTTCAGAGGCCCAGCGCTCTATCTTCCCGAATGAAACCCCTAAGATAATGTGGTTCTGTCTTTTGTTGCCGGAATGGCAAGGGTTGAAGAGCTTTTGGCTTTCAATCTAGTGAAAACATATGTAAATGGCAAATTATTTTTAAACTAGCTTTAATGTGAATCTTGGGGGTATAGAGAATGACTCCACAGATGATATTTATATTAGATGAATAAGGACAACTCTTTTGGAAAAACATTGCTTTGAGAGGTAAGATCTTGAGTATTGGTTCAATTTCCTTGGAGATAAAGATTGTTTTAGGAGGATGAGGAAAACGTCTTACTGAATTTTTTACTCCTGGAAGATATCCTTAGGAGCAGTTCTTTCTTCCTCTAAGTTTCTTTGAAGATGTTACGTGGAAAAATAAGTAAACATATTTTCCCCCCAAGACTTCCTGTGCTTGTAATTTGGATTCGACAAGGACCTTATCAGAAATGGAAAATTTATCCTTGAGGGATAACAGAGTATTTTAGAATAAGAGATAACTCGAGCTTTGAACTCTCATTATTTGACAAATTGGACCAAGGAGATAGTTTTTCTTCCAAATTCTTCTAGTAGTTTTTAAAAATAGAATATGATAAAAGAATAAGTATGCCCTTAAAAGCCTGTGTTGGGGCCATGAAATCTTTTAAATGCTTAACTTTCTGGGACAAACAAGTAAAGGTGTAATATCACACTGAGCATGAAATGGGGGATGTTTTACATTAGCTCTACAGTGATTAGCTGTGTTGAGGTTCAATGAAAATGTGCTAGTGAGGGCTGAGTTGTCCTTTGATAAGGAACCAATGGCGTTTTTATTATGTAATATCTGAAAGGCTTATGATCAAGAGTCCCTAAACCTAGTTCTTCACAAGGGAAATCATTTCACCCCTAGAGATATTTTTCCCACCCAGACTCTCTTAATAACTAGTTTTAACTTTCCAGAACAGTTTTATAGTGTTGTATTAAAATTGGATACATATTTGCTGTGAGTTCTTGGTTAGCAGGCATTTTCTAACACAATTTATTTAAACCAAAAAAGGTTGAAATGTGGCGTAAGAATTCCTTACTTTCCCTTAAAAATTCCTCCAAAACTTTCAGTTCTCTTCTATTTTAGATCCGAGAGAAAAAAATACCTAAAAAAATACCTAAGTGTATTTTAAAAATACCTAAATGTATTTTAAAAATAGTTATTTTTCTTATTATTCAGGATCTAAGCCTAATGGATATTTCTTTTAATGTGATCTTAACTTATGAGATCTTATTTTAAGATTATTTATTAACAATTTAGATCCTAATTTATCCTTGCCCTTCCTCTACGATAAAGAGGAAGGGAACAGGTAACCAATTGATTGTGTAAGCACTGTGTGCCTGGAAGTTTGTCTTTGCTATGTTATGTTCACAGAGGCCTACAAGTAGATCTTATTACAGAGGAGCAAATCGAAGCTTAGAGAAGCTAACTAATGTAAGGTCACAGAATTAGGTTGATACAGACCCAGGATTCAAACTCAGCTCTTTTTGCTTTTCAGAATGATTTTCTCTGCCCAACATCATGCTGTTGTAGCCCTTGCATCTCAGAGTCATTAATCTCAAATCTCTTTTTTTGTTGGTGCTCTTCAAAATGAATGTGTCCAGCATACCAGGTACCTCGAATAATGTCAATCTGCTTGGGCATAGAAAACCAGCTGCTGGTGGGATTGCTGGATGAATATTGTGGAGCAGCTAGTGGGAGAGAGTTGGGGAAGAAGACCAGAAGGAGACATGGCATAGCCAGGAGAAGAGCAGTGGTGGCCTTGGCCAATGGATCCTAACCTTTGTGTAGCATCCTTTGAGACTCTGATGGAAATTATAGACCCTGTCCCTAGAACATTTGCTAAAAATTTCAGGAATTTGCAGACCTGCTGAAGTTGCTGAGACTGACGGATTCTATGCCGAGTCCTTGACCTTAGTCCTTGATACTCTAAAGTACGGTCCATGGCCCAGCAGCATCAGCAATCTCTAAAAGCTTTTACAGGAGAAGGATCTCAGGCTCCACTCAAGACCTATCAAATTAGAATCTACATTTTACTAGATCCCTAGATGATGGCCAAGCACCTTACAGTGTGAGAAACACTGGTCTAGGCAGGCAATAGTCAAGTAGGAATGAGGGTGTGAGGTTGACGTGTCAGAGGGTAAAGGTAGTGAAGATCGTGCTTAAGCAGGAAGAATGGGGAGGGAACAGGGTCTCAGATTTATCAGGAGATGGGAAGATGGTTGGAGGCTGGTCATGGAGCTGTTAACTGTGGACATTTCTCATCTTCAGTCATGGTCAGTGGGTAGGAGGCACTTGCCTGAGTTGTCTGATTCTTCTTATCAACCACCTACACTTACTGAGTTTCAAATGGCTAGAGGAGTTTTCACGTGATAGCCATGAAAAAGTCATAGTTTAAAAGTAGGAAGTATTTGAGAAATGATGAAATTGTTTATTTGACTGTTAGTCACTTAAACTACTCAATCTGCGTTTGTTTTGATCATCTTAAATTAGTATTGCTAAGAAATGGCTTCCACATCCTATGGAAAAGTGGTTTGAACTATCTTCTTTTAATTAAGCATTTTGGATGGATGTCCACACATTCCTTGAAATTTCTGATGTATCCTCACGATCCCTGGGAG
This sequence comes from Grampus griseus, assembly GCF_964374135.1. NCBI lineage: Eukaryota > Metazoa > Chordata > Mammalia > Artiodactyla > Delphinidae > Grampus > Grampus griseus. Next base: position 21,757,840 of record NC_139011.1, read on the forward strand.
AGAGTTGCAGGAAGTAGTTGAGCAAGGTGTCTTATACACCATAGCCATTCAGAGCATTTTTTAACAGGAGTGGAAGGTCCTTGTAGGGACTGGCCCTGGCAAGGCAGCATCAGAACTCTTAATTAGAACTTGGTCCACCCCACCCAAAATGAGAACCTGGGTCATATAGATGGTGACCGTAAGATAGTTTTGCTGTAAATGCACTTATTCACTTTTATTTGTTGACCTTTTAAGCATGTGAAGCCTTAACAGATAGTCATTAACTGCTTTAGGTTAAAGATCCCTTTGTGATACGACAGTGCACAAGTCCATAGCATATAAGTGGTACCAGTGTTCTATTGGGAGCACTTCTTGGGAGGGAAAAGGACTTGAGACCCATAAAATAGTATAACTAGGCAAGATAAAGTATCTCTGGTTAAACTGTTTCTAGGTGCAATGGATTCTGGGGAAGACACAGCAGAGTTTTCAATAAGAAAGTAATTTAGGCATTTGGCACACATTCATTGAGAATGGGCTCTGCTGCAGGGCTTGTGTGGGTGACGGACATACAATTATGACAAGGACATGTTCCCTACCCTTAAGGAAGTCCAGTCAAGTGGAGTAGGTACTATGGGAGCGGAGGGGTAGAGTGCCATGAATGCGTATTGGAAAGTGCCCTTACCTAAATTTTTTGGGTCAGTGAAGGCTTCCTGGAAGAAGTGAAGGAAGTGAAGAAAGAGACGTATAAACTCCTATTTGAAGTGGTGAGGGGGCGGAAGGGTGCCCAGGCAGAGGGAATGGGATGTACAAAGGCTCAGAAGTAAGAGATAGGATGGTGCTGTCAGACAACAGGAAACATGCTGACACCATTAGAGTGTATTGCCTGCGGATCTGGAATAAAACCTTAGAGCTTGAAGAGGCCTTTTAGGTCAACTAGTCTCAGCCCCCCAAGATGTCTTAAGAGATGATCCCTCATTGTCTCTTCAGCACCTCCTGTGATGGAAAGCTGCCCAACGAAGTCCTTCCATAGGGAGAAATGAAATCCATCTTCTGCTTTTCATCACTGGTCCTAGTTCTGCCCTTTCTTGTCACCAGGACGATTTGAAGCTTCTTCTAGTCAGTGACCCCAACACCCTTTTGGGGACTGCATTGCCAAAGGAGATGAGGCAAAGTCCAACTGGACAATGGCACACATGTAGCAAATATTGTACTTCATGCATTCAAATCCTACCATATCCCTGAACTGCGGTTTTATATAGGCTCTCAGTCAATCACGATATTTCACGGAAGAAGTGGGAAGAGGCCAGATATTTGGCTTAAAGAGCTCACATTATTAAGATCATATTAAGGATTCAATTCTGTGCAAGCCTTCCTGTGAATTCCCACTTCCCATCCACCAAGTCTTATACGATGCCACTGTTGTGCTGGCTTGAACTGTCAGCACACCTGTACCTTTTTAATGATTATGGCTAAACCCTAGTGCCAGCTGGAGGGAAAGGTCACATTTCATAGTGGTGTAATTGGAGAACTGTGTTTCTTAGGACTAGAGGTAGCAGAGCCTTGTTGGAAAGTTTGAGAACATAGACCTAGTCAAAAGCCACTTACCTTTAGTAGTGAATCACTTCTTAAATAACTGATTGGATCTCGATTTCTTATTGTGTCTGCTCCCTCATATAGCTAGAGGATTAAGCTAACAGAATATGTCCAGAAACCAAAGCAGAATCTGGGTCATAAGAGAGGAAAGAGCTGCAGGTAATTGGGTCCAGTGTGTAATATGGGGTCCATAATACATTTTCACACCTCCTGCATTTATGATTGAAAGGATGATTTTCCTCAGCAAGTGGTCCTGAATCATCTTTATTAGTTAAAGCCATGTTTGCTGTTCTAATAATAAAAAAGTAACTTCTATTTATTTCTGTAGCCTGCCTGTTCCTTAATGCAGACTGTTGATGGAATACAGACATGGGTAAGCATTGTCATAGTGCCTTTTACACTGTAGAAGTATGTCCTTATAAGAAAAGATTACATATGTAGAGTCACAATGCTTAAACTGTAGAAATGAACTTGGTTTCAGAGGAGATGAAGTGACATCTAAAAGGTGAAACATGCGTAGCATTTGAGTTTAGAAAATTTTAGTTTCATTTGCAGCAACACAGTGAAAATATCCAAGATCTAATCTTAAAATAAAACTTGGCTCTAAGAGGCATGTGTAATAAATTAGCAGATTAAAGTTGTTTACACCTTTGGCATTTTTAATCTCATATTTCTGCTTTAAATAACTCTCCTGGCAATTATATGCTAGTTTTTTTTTACCATATAATTCTGAAAGTTGGATATTGGATATGCTTTTGATATTTACTTCAACTATTTCTTTCTGCCTCTGACCGTAAGATGACTATTAGTTAATGACAGCTCACAAAATATTCTCATTTATGTTTGATTTACTTTTCAAATGAATAAATATGAAAATGTACTTTTTGTGTAAATAAATAGTATTTGGTAAAACTATTTCCTGTTTCTTTTGAAAATGCCTTCATAAGTTGTTACTTTGATACTTTGAAATAATAAATATTTAAATTAATTCAACACATTTGAAGAAATATTTATGTGAGTCTCTGGTGAGTTAGACATGGTCCTACATCCTGCAGAGGATATCAAACTGAGGGACACATTCTTTAGCCCTACAGGGGCCTTACAACTTTGTAGACAATTTAGGATAGATACTCAAATGATTGTCATGGAAGGGCCATGAATGAAATTCAAAGACAGTACTGTGGATCCAAAGGGGGAAAAGGTAATATTATTATGTGCTACAAATATAAGATTTTTTTTTCATATTGGGACATCCTCATCAGATACTTTCTTGAAGAGACTTTTCTTGACCTCCCCTAAAATGTGTCTGATTTCCTCTCTCTTAAAGATCTCCCTGTGCTTCCTTAAAAACAACAAAACAAAACAGCTTTATCGAGGTATATTTCACATACCATGACATCCACTCATCTAAACATCCATCCATCTCTATGTTTCCATGTGTGTGTGCGTGTGTATGTGTGTGCTTGAGAGTGTATGCATGTATGCACGGTGTGTGCACTAGACTAACCTAGGTCTGGACTTCCTCTGAGCACACCGCTCTCCCTGCAGCCCTGTCTGGTCATGGCTCTTTTCCTCCATCACCTCCTGGACCATTGGTCATGAAGGTGCATTTGGGTGTCTTCCTAGTTCACCATTTCCATTTTCAGACTGTTCATTCTCCTTCCCTCTTCCCTAAAACCCTGCAGTTTTGACTCCCTTGTCATTAGACAATCCCACCTACCACCTTCTTTGTCTGTGGACCCCGGGATCACTCCTGTTCATTTGTTGAAGACTTTCATTCCTGGTTGACTGTCGTTCTCTCTTTTCTTAATTCTCCCTTATTTTAATATCCAGAGGGTACTTCTGATATCCTGGCCACTCAGTTCCTTGACCTCCTTTCCTCCAGTGATCTCATTCCACACTCTTCCTCTAGTCCCCTCCCTCCCATGATTCGTCTCTAGACTAGAATCTAGACTTCCTGTGACCTGTCCATAATTTCAGTTTCAAACATCCCACCCTCTGACCTCCACTTCCTATCTTTTCAGCTTAATTCCTCTAATATTTGACGCCATCACTCCTTGAACTCTCTGGGACCTGCAATCTATTGATCTTACCACCTTTCTCTTCTCCCTTCCTCCTAATCCTAATTCCTCCCTTCCCAGCTTAAATCCTGTGCTCAGTTATTATAATCATACCCTTGTACCTACTCTCAATTCTCTTGACTCTCTTGCTTCCTTGAACTGACTTGGAAAAAACCCATCCTTGGTTAAATCCAACTCTGCCTAATCTATGCCTGTACCTATGCACTGAATGTGGCTGGAAAACACACACACACACACACACACACACACACACACACACACACACACACAATGACTGGTTTTATTGTTAACCTTATGACCATAAACCTCATGTGAACATCTAATGCTTCCCAGCAATCATACTACCTTTTCCTAATGTATTCACCCCACTCTTCTAGACAACTGTTTTATACCCGTTCTTTCTTTTTCAAACCTCTAGCATCTCTGTGTCACCAGAGATGGCTTTGCTTCCTACTTTTTTGGAAACACAGAAGCAATCAAAAGATAACTTCCTACAGAATACCACCCCCGAATTTAGCTACCTCCCAGTACCTGTACTGACCTATTCTTGCATCGCTCCTGTTACCATAGAGAGGAAATGTCCATACTCTTATCTAAAGACAACCACTCCATGTGTCTGTGGATTCCATAGCCTCTCGCATTACTCAAGGTCATTGCTCCAGCAATTTTGTTCCCCATATCATTAATTTCTCCCCTCTCCTGGATTACTCCCATCAGCGTACAAATATTTACACGTTATTTCTCTGATTAAAGCCTCCATCATGCCACAGAAACTTTTTCCCTCAAAGTTGCTGGTAACCTCACATTGCTAAGTCCATCGCTCCACTTTTAGTGCCCACGCTGAGACACAGTGGTCACTTCCGTCTCCTTGAAATGGTTTCTTCACTTGGCTTCTAGGAGCCTACACATTTTTAGTCTTCTCTTCACACCACTGACAGCTGCTCCTGTTTCCTTTGCTGATTCTTCATCATCTTCCCAACATATAATGGGCTCAGTGCTTGGTCCTCTTCTTAGTTACCCGCATCCCCTCTCACTGCTCCCATCTATTTTCATGACTGTCAATATTGTCAATCTGCTGACAGCTCTTAAATTTATATCTCCAACTGCGACCTCTCCATGAACTCTAGATCTGTATGCTCAGCTGTCTCTGAGCATCTCCCCTTGGATGTCTAGTAGACAACTCAAATGAAACATCGCTAAAAGTGCACTGCTGATCTTTCCTCCCCAAACTGCTGCACCTTCATTCTCTCCCATCTTGGTAAATGGCAGTTCTGTCTTTCCAGTTGCTCAGGCCAAAATGCTTGATATCATCGTCAACTCCTCTCTTTTTCTCATATCCCACACTCAATCTGTCATCAAATATTATTGGCTTTTCTCTCAGAATATATTGAGAATCCTAACACTTTTTCCACCTTCACCTCTGAAGGTGATGGTCTAAACCACCATCTTCTCTTACATAGATTGTTGCAATATGCTTCTCATTGAACTCTTGGCTTCCACTCTCAACTTGCATTGAGATCCCTTTAAATTCTAAGATGATGTCACTCCTGTTTTCAAAAATTCCAATTTCTCTACATCTGATACAGAAGAAAAGCCAAGGTCCTTAGTGACCCACAAGACCCTACTCAATCTGCTGACTCCTGTTCCACATTTACCTCTACGATTGCTACTTCTCTCCCCTCACTTTCTCTACTTCAGCCACGCTCTAGGAACTCTAGGTTTCCTCCTGGCTCAAGACCTTTATTACTGTATTCCATCTTCCTAGACTATTCCTTTCCCTCATTTGCCCCCTCACTTCCTTCAAATCTTTGTTCCAACATCACCTTCTAAATGAGGTCTTCCTTAACTAGATCATTTAAAAATCTAACCTCCTAGGTCCCTAACCCCATTCCCTGCTTTATTTTTTCCCATAGCATTTAGCTCATTTTACTATATCATATAATTTGGTTTTAAAAAAAATCTGTTTGACTTATTGACTTTCCCTCAACTAGAATATACACCCCATAAAGGCAGAGATTCTCCTCTGTTTCATCCATTGCTGTATTCCCTAGAACAGTACTGCCTAGATAACTAGATACTCAATAATATTTCTTGGGCAAATGGATGGAGTTCACACTAGCTTAGTTGAGACGAAGCCTGCCATGGCCATGTGAAGGTCTGATTATTTTGTAGGTGCTGCCTCCAAGGACATGATTTTTAAAGCCTGCCTCCCCAGTGATCTTCTCCTTCCCCATCATTTCTCTAAGGACTATTCAGTGGAAACCAGATATAATCTGACTTCTGGAGTGGAGGGAAAAACAATGTGGGGTCCCAGAGGAGGGGGACAAAGGGGTTAAAGTGACTGAGTGGGGCAAAGGGAGAGGGGAGAGCGGGTCCCAAAGGAGCGGTTTCGTTTCCCTGGAGACTGCCTGACACGTGTGAGTGGGCTCCTGTTCAAAAGATCAATCCAAGCTTTCCTTTCAACTCAGGACTCCCACATCTTCCACACGCCTCCACATCCCTGGGCACTCAAGGTTTGTCACGCTCTCACGAGAGACTTCTCAACCTCCTTCGTGGGTGGTGGCGAGCGGGAAGGAAGTGTAATGCATTTTTACAAAACCGCTCTAAAATTCTTGCATGAAAGGTGCTAAACAGGCAAACTGTTAGATTTTATTTTTAAATTGTGCAAGCTATATATTTCCCCATTAAATGTTCACCTGCCAGTTATTCTCTTTCTGCTTGAAAAAATAATAAAATCAAATCGTATAGTATCCAATTACTGAGATAAATTTGAAATATAAAAAAACGATTCTTTCTTGTTCCTGTGAGCTGCTTCCAATCATTTAAAGGATAATATTAGCCACAATGGCTTTCATATCTTCATTTCTATTGTAGTTACCATTCTGTCATAGACCATGATCTCTGAAGCAAATAATAGAAGAGCTGCAGGGCATGAGAACAGCCTGTCTCTCCCCTAACTTGTCCTGTCAAGTTGCTCAACTTTTCCAAAGTCAAAATGTCTCTCTACCTTCTTTAAATCATCTAAATATATTTTAATTTAAAAAGAATAATTCTCCATCAGTGGGAAAATTAGTCCCGCTTTCCAACACTTAAACTACCTCCTTCCTATAAAGAATATCCTGCACCCCCCCATCTAATTCATCCTGCTGCTTCTTGACAGGCTTTCTTGCTCAGTCATCAGTTGGACCTTACTCAGAGTTTGAGCACCCCTTAAGACTAGGATGAAACTGGGGCATTTCTGAGCCTGGGCTTTGCAATAGAACAGACCTGACTTCCAGTCCCTTCTCTGTCACTTGCTATGTGGAGGGTCTTGGGCGAGATACTTAATTGCTCTGAACCTCAGTTTCCTCTGCTGTTGAATAGAGATAATAATACATGCCTTATATTGTTGTTTAAAAATTAATGCACTTCGCCTGAAGACCACTGGGAAAACACCTATAGTTAAACAGGTTGGGTTTATTACTTGTTGCGTCGAGGAGAACACACAGTCCAGGCAAGTGTAGGATGGCTCAGTAAGAGGGCGTTAGAAAGAATCTGTCATAGAATTGGGGCTTTGGGTGGCGAAAGGTTCGCTCTGCATTAGATGTTGTCAGAAAGCAGAGGCAATACACAATATGATTGTGTATCTCAATAAATCTTATCTACAGGGAGCAGAGACCAGCATGAGTATAAAAGTGTGACTGGTAAATACTTAGGAGTCACTCATTTGGGGGGGGGTTTGGTATTTTTAGGGTGGCACAGCGACCTTGCTTTTGTCTGCACTTGGACGAAGTTGTGAAGTGGCTTTGCTCGTCTCACTTTGTCATGGTCTCCCAGCAACCTCGTCTGAGGATGGAATTCTGAGAGATGTTTTATGTCTAGTAGGAGGATAACAAGACTTTGCTGGGAGTGCCAGGCCAGCTTCTGAAGGCTGGAGGTTGCATTTTTTTCTCTTATTAAACATAAACCCTTGGCATAGTATCTAGCCTCTGAGGACTCCATACATTGTGGCAATTTTCATGGTAAAAATCTAAATTACACACTCAGCCTTCTCAATTCCAGAATAAATAATTCTAGTTCTTTCACCTGAGCCTCAGGGTACTGGAGGGTAATAAAGATAACTGGTATTTCTTTAAATCCTATGCCAGCATCATGCTAAACACTTTAAGTAGATGCTCATGTGTAATCTTTGCCGTAATCTGATGAGGTATTATTATTTTTCACATTCTACAGATGAGGAGTTGATTTTTAGAGGTGAAGAGACTTCCCCAAAGGCATACAAACATAAGGCTAAATGAGGGGAGGACAGATACCACCCCCAGGAAGTCTTCTTTCTTTAGAACCCAGATTCTCAAACGTGACGTGATGCTTTCTATTTCCTGACTCATTGTGGATGGTCCAATCCAAAGCTTCTCTAGTACCAATTACATTTCTTATTCCTCATCTGAATTACAATTAACATTGTCTTTCTTGCTCTTATTTTCCAACAGTTCCTTTATAGTATCCATTAGCTGATAGCAAAGCATGTAGCTTTAATTCAAGACAGCTGGATTGTGGCTGCCGCATTAATTGAAGGACAAATCTGGTAGAGTTTTAAATTGGAAAATTTTTAATCTTCTCTTTGTACTAGAGGAGAATGGCGATCCTAGTTTGTGCATTCAAAACGCATTATGGTCCCCATGCTACTTCTTAAAAAATGAGTTTACAGTGTTCAAGCATAATAGTTTTTGGAGTTTTAATGAAATGGCAACACAAGGCAATATGTACCAGGCTGGAATTGGCATTTACTCGGCCTTATTATAATGTTGCTGTATCAACATTCAGTTGATGAGAATGCTGGCATTCACTCTTACACGTGTTATATCTGCCTCTTAGAGTGCTTTGTGGGAACAGAGATCTCTGCTATATTATAGAGTTGGAAGAAGAGAATTAAAATATTTTGAGCATCCAGTCTGTGCCAGGAATTGTCCTAGGTGCCTTTACACGATCTCATTTATTTTATTTTATTTTTTTAACATCTTTATTGGTGTATAATTGCTTTACAATGGTGTGTTAGTTTCTGCCTTATAACAAAGTGAATCAGTTATACATATACATATGTTCCCATATCTCTTCCCTCTTGCGTCTCCCTCCCTCCCACCCTCCCTATCCCACCCCTCTAGGCGGTCACAAAGCACCGAGCTGATCTCCCTGTGCTGTGTGGCTGCTTCCCACTAGCTATCTACCTTACGTTTGGTAGTGTATATATGTCCATGCCTCTCTCTCTCATTTATTCTTCGCAACAACTTGGAGAAGGAAAGAATTGTTTGTGGCTCAAGTCACCAGCGTCTCACCCTGGGTTACTGCATATTAGCTTTCTAATTACTCCTTTGCCCTCGCTTTTGCCCTCTTATGGTCAAGTCTAAAGTTTAAATGATCTTTTAAAACTGTAATTCAAAACTCATCACTTCCCTACTTAAACACTCCCTCTGGCTTTCCACTGCCCTTGGAATAAAATCCAAATCCCTTACCTTGACCTCCAAGCCTGCTCTGTTTGACTCCTTCCTGCTCCTCTGACTTTATCGCAGCCACTGTCCCCCTTGCTCACTGTGCTACAGTCACACTGGTATTCTTTCCTTTTTTTTCCCTAACACCTCAAGTGTGTTCCTGCCTCAGGACCTTTGCACTTGCTGTTTTCTGTGCCTGGAATCCTCTGCCCCAATTCTTTCTTTGGCTGATTCCTTGTTGCCACTCAGTTTTTAGCACAAATGTAATTTTTTTCAGTGAAACCTCCTGTGATTATAGAATTTGCAGTAGTTCTGCATTTCTAACCAGGCCTTCCCCATAACTGCCATGTTTTTCTTAGAGTTCTTCTCACCATCTAAAATCATGTTTTTCATTCATTTCTTCACCTATTTATTGTCTGTGTCTCTGCCTTTGGAAGTAATTTCCATGCTAGCAAGTGTCTTGTCTGTCTTGTTCACCACTGTATCCCTGGAGCCTAGTTCAGTGTCGAATGAATGAACATGCATTTTTTACAGATAAAGGAACTGAACAACCACAATAATAATCACAACAATAGCAACTGCAACCACCACTTATTGAGTGCCTTCCAAGTCCTGGACATTAAGCAAGGAACTTGAAAAATATTCTTTCACTTCTTTATTTAATTTTCAAAGCAATCCTCTGAGGCAGGTACAATTTGCTCCACCTCTCAGAGAAGGATGCTGAAGCGTGAGGCTGTGAGCCCAGCTCACTCAGCAGGTGGTGGGTCCTAGAGTGACACTTGCTTGTCTGATTTTACTGTTCTTTTTCCTGTAGCGCACGAGAGAGCAGGGCTATGTCAGGAACACATGTAATACAGGAAAATTTTCCTCTTCAGTGAAAAGAGAGGCAAAATCCCACTTTAGATGTGATAGAAAGGTCATGGCACGGAGAAATGGTAAATCTCAGTAAGTGTTTTACAAAAAGTGACCAAACGCGCTCCAAGCTGAGTTGGCTGGGCCCAAGCGGAAGAGCAGGGCCCAGTGTGTGTAGATAAGTTGGTGCAAGACCATGGCCAGGCCAGGCCCTGCTGAGCCCTGCGTGTGTGCAGCTGAGAGCAATGGAAGCCCATCTACTGCTTTATCAAGGGCCAGCTGCCATCTCTTGATTCGCAAAGCAACGTGTTCAGACTCACGTAGGAGGATTATTTCGAAAGTGCTTCATCAACAAGTCCCAGATATTCCAGGTTCCTTTCTTCAGGAAAGTGGGACTATTTGAAGGTTCCCCCCCAAAAAATTTACAGTTGCCGCATTGGGCCCTGGTGTGACCTCGCCTACCCAGCAAGTTGGTTTCTGCCACATCTTCAGGGAGCCTCAACCTCATCCTCAACCCCAGGGCCTAATCCATCATACCCTTTGGACTCTGACCTGGGCCTGAATCTGTCTGGGGAGTTCTGAACTCATCTTTGGTTGGCTTCAGGGTTTCTCTGGTGGATCCTCTGAGGATACAGATCTCACTGGAGTTTGTGGGATGTTTGACTCCTGGGTTGTGTAAAAACAGAGAAAGGACATCGTGAAAAACCTGATGAAATCTGAATAAAGTCTGTAGATTACTTAATAGCATTGTATCAATGTTAACGTATTGGTTTTGACAAACGTAACAAGGTTTAGGCAAGATGTAACCATCAGGGGAAACTGGATGAAGGATAGATATATGGGAACTCTATGCAATTTTGCTATTTTGCAACCTCCTGTAATTAAAAAAATATTTCAAAATAAAAAGGTTGTTAAAATAAAAGAAAAAAATCACATTGGAAAGCATGGCATGCTGGGGAATGAGAAAAGTGGAGCAAGGAAGGACAGGTAGGAACTGCTTTCGTGGAAAATGACTAAGCTTTCGGTGTCCTCATTCAGATTGCATGTTACCCCGGTTTTTAAATCAAAGGGGATATGTGGAATTGTAGAGCTCAGGAATTGTGTAGCGGCCTAAAGGAGAGAAGTAAGTGTCTTGGTTCATTTGGGATGCTAAGCAGACCACCTGAGTGTCTAGCTGGCTTATAAACAGCAGAAGTTTATTTCTCACAGTTCTGGAGGCTCCGAAGTCCAAGATCCAGGCACTGGCAGATTCAGTGTCAGGTGAAGACCTGTTTTCTGCTTTATAAGTGGCCGTCCTCTTGCTGTGTCCTCACATGGTGAAAGGGGTCGAGGAAGCTCTCTGGAGTCTCTTTCATAAGAGCATGAATCGCATTTATGAGGGCTCCACCTTCATGATCTAATCACCCCAAAGGCTCTAGCTTCTAATACCATCACATCAAGAATTAGGCTTCGACAGATGAATTGAGGGGATGGAGAGGACACACACATCCGGTCTATACCAGTTACTGACCAAGAACATGAAGGGGCCAAGGGTATCGGTGAGACTGCAGGCATCTGGACTCTTATTCTGGGCTTGTCCAGGAATGCAACTCTTTGGGCAGCAATCAGCTTGAGAGACCCCATGGTGACTCCTCATATCATTAAAATTTTTGACATAACCTCATCATACTAAACCCACTCCCACTATTTTATTTATTTTAGTCACTTCGATATGATTTGTAACTTGGAAAAGTAAAACCCCTCCAGAGTGACTATCACTTTTGGGGGTGACGTAGGTAATTTATGCATCATCTCAGTTGGTATAATATTCCTGCAAGGTCAGTATTGTTATTTCCATTTAAAGATGAGGACACTGAGACTTGGCCAAAGCGACACCATCAGTTAAGGTCAGACTTGGGATCAAATACAGGTTTGTTCAACTGCAAAGCTTGTATTCTAGCCCGTGAATTCCAAAGCTTTCCTCTCTGAGCCACTCTCCATAATCCAATTTTTTTTTCCCACAGTGCCTTTACATAATTCAACTTGTACATTATTGGTTGATTTTCACTTTCTATGGGTTGTATTATCTGTAACAATGGTTCTCAACATTGGCTCTGCTAATATTTTGCACCAGGTAATACTTTGTTGCAGGAGGATGTCCTCTGTATCGTAGGATGTTTAATAGCATCCTTGGATTCCTCCTACTAGATATAAGTAGCATCCTCACACCCCCAACTGTGAACGTAAAATTGCTTTTAAACATTGTCACATGTCCCTTTGGCGACAAAATGTCCCTCATTTGAGAACCACTGATCTACAAAATTAAGCAATAGACTTCTTAAAGGTCAAAATCTCTACTGTATTTCAAAAGAACTCTGTGATGTCTATATCACTGAGGTCATTAGGTAAGCACCATATGGGGTCAAACACCACTGGGGTCATTCAGTAAACACAAAAAACCCCCGTTCTGATTCAAAGTTTCCCAGTACCATTACTAAATAGCTGTGGGATTTGGAGCAAAATGTTTAGCTTGATAAGTCTCTGTTTTCTCATCTGTAAACCAGGGATTATACCAATTTCAAGCCCAGTTTTAAGAGTTACAGGAAGGAATATATGAAAGTCCTTTATGAATCAGAGAGAAGGACTTCCACATTCTCCAATGAAAAGAAGGGGATCTGGATCAACATGAGGGCAGGACTTAAGTTGAAATAGGGAATCAAGATGCCAGGTGTACAGGTCAGAGGCAATAGAACTGAGGCTGTGGAATCATACAAATCTGGTTCAAATCCAGGCTCTTGAACTACCTAGCTCTAGGACCTGGGCCATTTTATTTAATAAGTGTGCATATGTGTAAAATGGTGATGATGATACTACCTAATTCACAAGGCTGTTGAAAAAAGTAGCATAATGTAGGTAAACTGCTCAACATGGTACCCGGTGTGTAGTTAACTATCAATAAATAGGAGCTGTTCTTTTTGGATATTCCATAAACGTCAGACAAATATCTTCATTATTCTGGGCCTGGTTATGCTGTTGACACATGAGGAAATTGGATTTGATTAATGGTTAAGGCTTTTCCAAAGAGCCTTAGAGTCTTGCTGAGTGCTAGCAAGAGAAATTAAGACATAGAGCGTTTGTTGGGCTGGCGAGATAGCGTGTGTGCAGTGCATGCGTGTGCGTGCGTGGAGGGGCTGGGAGGGGGGAAATGGGCTCTTGAACCTCTTGACTGCACCAGAGAATCCACACATTGGGATTCTTCCATGTATTTGCAGGAAGGGTCCTGCTGCTAATAAACACCTATTAAAAATCACAGGATTATATGATTTTTAATATCTTCCTCAGTTTTCAAATTCTAATGAAATATATATGTATACATATATTCACTTAGTGTGTGCATCTGTTTATATAGTGTGTATATACACATAGAGTGGAGATATATATATATATATATATATATATATATATATACAGTGTGTATATACAGAGAGAGTATGTATGTGTGTATATATATATGGTGCTAACATTGGAGTGCTCTCTATGTATCACACACCATCCTAAGAACGTTCCATGGAATATCTTATTTAATCTGCACAAAACCCAATGAAACAGTTCCTGTTGTTATCCCCACTTTACGGCTAGACCGAGGCTTAGCTAGATTAAGTCACTTGCCAAAGTTACGTAGCTAATAAAGAATTTCAGGCCAGATTTGACTGACGTCAGAGTCTGTGCTTCTTTTTCCTCTTTTAACTGATTATCTGTTCACCTACTTTACATTGCTTCTCTCTCATCTTAATATTTTGACTGGATTGAGTGATTGAAAACAGTAAATAAAATCTTCTAGATTCCAATCCTTATCCTTAGCCATCCTGTCCACTTTAAATTCATGCTGCTTGTGCTGGTTAAAGGTGGATAGATTTGATTTCCACCTTAGCTGTGTTTTGTGTGTTTATTACAGTTTTCCAGAGTAATCCAATCACTTAGCAAATAGTCATGGAATAACTATTATTGGGCAGGCCCTGGGTGAGATCCTGAAAGCATGTTAGTATGGAAACCATACTAGTTATAGAGTAATGTGCTAGTTATAGGGTATTGATTTTTAAACAATTCAAAAATTTTTAAAGCAATATGACTTTAAAAAAATAATCAATTCTGACATGGGATCTAGTATATAAAATCAATGACAGTGGAACGGCAGGGGTGATTGAAGCAGAGGCAGAAGTCCAGAAGCCTGCTCTCGGGGCCTTGCCCTCATCTAGTTATAGCCCCCAAGGCATCTTTGTGGAACCCCGGGGGTGACCTGGAACACAGTCTGAAAACTGCAGACCTAGTGTAAGGCTAGGGCATGCCATGCTTAGACACCAGCTATCATTGGACATTTCCTGGGTCTCTTCATATATATCTGGTGAGCTTTGCCTTGGAGGCCAGGAATATACAGATGATGGTAATATGCGGTCCCTACTCTGATGAATTTGCTCTTTTTTTTTTTTAAACTAGTGAAAAATAACCACCTCAACAATTATTCCTGTGTCCTAATGAGTGTTATTCTTCAAAATCCTGAACTGAGGTCAATTATGCTTCAAGGTGCTTATGGAATTGCCTTTAAAACTCTTTTTCTAAGAAACTCTGCCTTTTTATTTTATATTCACACCGTAAATTAAAAACATTTCCTTAGTGCTGGATATTTGCCATACCAGATCCATGCTCCCATCAGTGTTCTTCTAAAGAAATAGGACTGTATCTTTACTTATTATTTTATTTATTTATTTATTTATATTTATATTTTTTATTTTTTTTGCGGTACGCAGGCCTCTCACTGTTGTGGCCTCTCCCATTGCAGAGCACAGGCTCTGGACGTGCAGGCTCAGCGGCCATGGCTCACGGGCCCAGCCGCTTCACAGCACGTGGAATCTTCCCGGACCGGGGCACGAATCCGTGTCCCCTGCATCGGCAGGTGGACTCTCAACCACTGCGCCACCAGGGAAGCCCCTTTATTATTTTTTTAAATAAATTTTTATTTATTTATTTTTGGCTGCATTGGGTCTTTGTTGCTGCGCTTGGGCTTTCTCTAGCTGTGGTGAGCGGGGGCTACTCTTCATTGTGGTGCAGGGGCTTCTCATTGCGGTGGCTTCTCTTGTTGCGGAGCACCGGCTCTAGGCGCCAGGGCTTCAGTAGTTGTGGCTCGTAGGCTCTAGAGCGCAGGCTCAGTAGTTGTGGCGCCCGGGCTTAGTTGCTCCGCGGCACGTGGGATCTTCCCGGACTAGGGCTCGAACCCATGTCCCCGGCATTGGCAGGTGGATTCTTAACCACTGCGCCACCAGGGAAGTCCCTCTTTGCTTATTTTTAATGACTATGTCATCAAAAGTAATGTCTCATATTAATTAACATTTGTACATGTTCATTACATGTATAAATTACATCCCAGACCCTTTCTGAGTGTAGACTTGTCTGGGTTACTCTCATGTGATCCTCATAGCAGTCCTATATTGTGAGTACTAATAAGGTCTCTATCTTACGGCTTTTTCAAATGCACAGAAAAGATGTGTAATATGTTGAAAGTGACAGGCTGCTAATGGGGACCATCAGAATGTGACTGAAGAGTGACCCCATAGTCTCATGCTTGTCTACCACCCTCTGTACAATAACCAAGAACTGTCCAAACCACAACCACAGCTTTTGGTCCTTAGATGTATCAGAAGTCACCAGCCAAGGCAAAATCGATTTGCAAATAATGGGACAGTTGATTCATATTATCAAATTGATGATGTTCTTATTATCTTACAGTGTGTTCTTACACAATGAAGAAACAAGTTCTTACAATGTATTTCCTAGGAATGAAGTGATGGGGCTCCGTACAACAATCGCAAAGAGCAAGTACCAATAAGGTCATCGAATGCAACTGTAACACCAAAAATACCGAAAAAGCCAGCTTCTCAGTGGCTTCCCTGTCTATTCTTCCCAAAATTTCCTTTCCTCCCAACTCATGACATTTCATATCCCTCTTCTATAATTAATGTTTTATATTTTCTCCTTAGTACTTAATGATCCCTAATATGCTATATATTTTACGTTTTTGCATCTTGTTTGTTGACTGTGACCACAGTAAACATAAATTCTTTGAGAGCAGGGAGTTTTGTCTGTTTTGCTCTTCACTGTGTCTTTGGCACCCAAAAGAGTGCCTGGCCCATAGCAGATTCTCAATAAATATTTGTTGAAAGGATGAATGAGTGAATTACACATCTCCACATAGGACTCAGCTGCAGCACTTTTCATTTTGTCCTCATCTCTCTCCCCCTGCAGATGCAGGATCAGAGGATGGCAGTGACACAGGATGTGACATAGAACAGAGTTAGAGTCCCAGGTAGGCTGTGTGACCTCCACAGGCCATTCAGTCCCCCAGCCCCAGTTTCCACAAATGTGACGTGAAGATGATTTATAGCTGATTGTTATGGGAACGAAGTTATTTAAAACTCTTGCGGAAAGTATGTGCTTAATTAATAGAAGCTGGACCTGAAGCGAAACTCTTGTAAGAGTATTAAAAGCTTCTCTCTTTTAGAAAACATTGATTTTAGCTGAGGGATAAAAACTAAAGGCAGTGTGATATTTTTACTCTCCTGAGGGGGCCCTAAAACATTTTAGCAATTTCCCTTCTGGCAAATGCCAGAAAAAAACCCGGCTGCTTGGCACACTCGCCCGCCCCCTTTACTCAGGCCCACATGAGCCTGGAAAGCTCTGGGGAATCCAAGGCAATCTCACAGTTGCTTGGGGACTGCAGGTGCTTTGTGAGGGCTTCCACAACCTGTGGAGGCCAGAAAGACATGGAGCCGGATGTCAGAGGACCCAGGTGATGCCCTAGATTGAGTTAGCTGTGAGTGGCTAGTGAGCAACACTTCCTTAATGAGTGCAGAGCAATGCTGCATTTAACAGCAGATTTTTCTGCCTCCTGTACATGCAGTACTAGTGTTGAAAATGGAAACCCAGATGAAATCCATCGGAATGCTGATGATGTTCAAGGTACTGAAATACAATGGTTCACAAGGCCCCATGTTTTCAAATGAACCTTTCTATTTCATTCCTTTGTACCATGCCAGGGATTACTTATGAATTATGGAGAATAATTAAGGAGGACTGTTCTTGGTGGAAGACTATGAACCGAAAAATGACAGTGGTGGGGAGAGAGCTCAGGGCTGAGGTGAAGCTGAGGAAGCGGTTTTGTTGTCTGCGCACGAGGGCATCACCAGGAGCCTTTCTAGTTGCGATAAGATGAATGAAGGGGATTTATTAACGCCCACAGGGATGGATGAATAGAATAAACATGATTTCCTTTGGTTCTAGAGGAATAGATGGCTTTAAACTGCTATCTTTCCGGACTGTTTGCTAACATCTTTGAGGAAGAGATTTCAAATAATAAACGTGACAATGGGAGGACAGACATAATTAAGAACGATGGAAAGAAGTGTCCTCTTTAAAAGAGAGTGCCTACAGAGCCATTTAAAAATACACTTTGCAGCATGTCTTTAAGATACCTTTATATAACATGTGATGTAAAATAAAGCCAGGGATTGCAATTGCAAATACACCAGGAGAGTTCTTCCAAGATTGCTTTGTCCTATAGCATTTCTCTTGCACATTTATGAGAAAAATAGCTGAATACGGAAGGCACAATTCCCCTTCCCTACAAAAAGACTGTAGGTTGATGACCATCACTTGTTTGTGGGTGTCGGCCTGGAGAAGGTACAGAAGAGGGTAGAAGGAAGAGTATTTTGCTAGGAATCAGAAAGTCTAGGTCCCACCTACTCTTGTCACTGTGTGACTTTGGTCAAATTTCTTTTTTTTTTTTTTTTGCGGTACGTGGGCCTCTCACTGTTGTGGCCTCTCCCGTTGCGGAGCACAGGCTCCGGACGCACAGGCTCAGCGGCCATGGCTCACGGGCCCAGCCGCTCCGCGGCATGTGGGATCCTCCCGGACCGGGGCACAAACCCGCGTCCCCTGCATCGGCAGGTGGACCCTCAACCACTGCGCCACCAGGGAAGCCCCTGGTCAAATTTCTTGACTGCTTTCAGTTTTGTCATCTATAAAATGTCTAACCCACAGAGTGGAAGAGAAGAGGAACAAGTGGGGAGGGAATACTTAGATGTAAGTTACTGTAACTTTTCTGGTTCTGTGGTTGAATGTTGGGATTACGGGAATTCATGCGTTATTAGAACAAACCACCAATAAAAGTAGATGAAATAGAACCATGCATGAGACAAGAATGATGGCATGTTATGAACTGAGGATTAGGATTGATGCAATTCTGTGCACCTGATTACTATAATTATAAACAAAGAAACAAACAGAAGGATAATTAATGGAATGAATGAGTGAATAGATTAACACACTCTATTTACAGCTCTTGTAGCACTATGTTTTTTTATTCTAGCAACTGATCAGTGACAATGGTCTTTCTTGGTAAAATTCATTTGGGGCAGGTAAAGTCTAATTTATGAAGATATTGACATGAGGAAGGATGTTGCTATTAAAGAATAGGGCAGTTTCAACTGTACTGAAAATGTATTAGTCAGCACTGCAATCCTGACTGATCTTTGGCTCACTTTTAGCATCACAGAACCACAGCTGCTGATGGCAATGAATGAGTTCAGTGGACCACACCACCTGAAGACACAGATCTCAGCTGCAGTTCCAGTTTTTTTTTTTTCAATTTATTTATTTTATTTATTTATTTTGGGCTGCCTTTTTTCTTTGTTGCTGTGCACGGGCTTTCTCTAGTTGTGGCGAGCGGGGACTACTCTTTGTTGCTGTGCGCAGGCTTCTCATTGCAGTGGCTTCTCTTGTTGTGGAGCACGGGCTCTAGGCGCACGAGCTTCAGTAGTTGTGGCACACGGGCTCAGTAGTTGTGGCACGCGGGCTCTAGAGCACAGGCTCAGTAGTTGTGGTGCATGGGCTTAGTTGCTCCGCGGCATGTGGGATCTTCCTGGACCAGGGCTCGAACCTGTGTCCCCTGCGTTGGCAGGCGGATTCTTAACCAGTGCGCCACCAGGGAAGCCCGTTTTTTTTTTTTTTAACAATATTAATTTCTCAATGCGGTAGGCATTTATTTAGCTCCTACAAGGAGGCAGACACGGCTCCACGTCTTATAAAACTGAAACAACCCAGATTTTACAAGTGGGATTGTTCCCTTAGTCCTGCTGGAGCAACAATATAAAAATAATCCCTACCTAGTAAGATGGGAAACATCGTAAACCAGGTGAAAGTGTGTGATGCAGGTCTGGAGAGGAAAGATGAATAGCAGGGACGAGGGAAGTTCTCAAGGAGAATGTGGGGTGAGGTGGAGTAGGAATACCTTCCGGGGATTTAATCCAACTAGCCCCATTTTCATGACATATTAATGGCTGGGCGTCAGTTCCTTCAAATAATGTCTGTGTTAGGAAATTAGGTGAATTTTAGGGAACCTGAAAGACCTGGTCTCCGATTCTCTGAGCAAAGAGGAGAATCAAGACAGTTAAGAAATATTATAATTTCCTTTTACTGTAAATTTGCACTGATTTGTTTCTACTTGTTTTTTCCTTCTGTGGCTCATTTTCTCCTCCTTCTCCCCACCCCCTTCTTCTTCTTCCTCTTCTTTCTACTGCATTCTTAAGAACCAAATAGATTGTCTGTGAAACTGCGATTGACTCAGGATTCTTTTGAGAGTCTCAAGAAAGTGAATCAACTTTGCATGAATTTTAAAAGTTATTTCGGGCAAAACTGTGAAGAACTTGGCTGAATTATCTAATTTTAATATTTTGGCACATTTCACAAGCAAATAAAGTTCTCATTTTCCTATACACAGAGTCTCTCTATATAAAATTCTACTTGTCTGTGTATAGACACACATATGTGTATATCTATAAATGCATGTGTAATCAGTGAAACCATTCTGGCAAGTAGTAGTGTGCATAATCTACTATCAGAGCAGCATTGCAATGCCAGCTAATGTTTGTTCTTGAACAAATATGTACGAAAGCAGCCAGTTATGTCTTTGGGTTAAAAAACATTGAAGTGTGTTTAGGATGACCAAAACAGTCACGCCTTAGAGAGGAAAGAGCCCAAGGAACCCACATGTACAGGGTAGAAGTATTCACTTTAGTTCCATAGTTTACAGTTTTGGAATACCTGGCAGGTTATAGTTTATTAACTTTGGGAAAAGTTAGGGAGGAATTTGGCAGTTATCCAATGGAGCAGATTTTGTGACTTCTCTATAAAGTGAAGAAACTTCCATTTGGTATATTGCTCATTTCTTTGTTGATTTTACTGAAGTTGTTATTTATCTAATCTTCACAGAATAGTTTTCATTTGAAAAGTAAAACACTTGAAGAATTTTATGCATATTCAACTTTTCTCTCTTTTTTTTCTTGTGTTACCTTATTTAAAAGTCACCACAAGTCATCAACATCTTTTTCACAAAACCTTTTCTTTAGTTCAGAGGGTTCCCCATGAAACAAGCATGATTAGAATCATCAATCATACCAAAAATATTAGCATAATTCTACCTTTGGTGATAAGTGGTAATTTTAACTCTGTTTTCTTTATAACATGGCTGTTAAATAATATGAATAAGTTGTAATCAACATGGTACTTTGGTAAGTCTGAAGGAAAGTTTTTCTCCCCATGGGCAGAAATCACTATTTTTTTAGGATTAAAAGGCTATTCACTCAGGGAAACCTTATTGATACTTGTGAGGGTTGGGGAATACGGAGGACTATTCTAGAAACTTAGGTTCATTGTGAGTTCCTAAAAGTAAGATTTAGGGATAAGCCATCCTCAGAGCTTCATTTTGGTTGGATCAACCCTTGTCCAGGCTTAAAGTCATCTGGTTAGGGCCGTGGTCAGAGCAGTAGTGGAGGGGAGTTGGGGAAATGGGCACTTGTCTGTCCATTGTATGGAAGTGACCAGCTCCCCTGCACCATTCCTCCCCGAGTCCCTCAATTAGGGGCAGGAGTTTCTCTTCATATGGATGAGTTTCTTCTCCTCACTGATGTTCTGCAAGTTGCACTTTGCCCTAAGAACTGATCAGAGGAAGGAAAATACTTAGGTTGCATGTTTTCCCACACATGACTAGTACATTTTTAAAATCCTCTGAGTGACAGGGATCTTGCAGAAGGAAATAATTTTCCCACAGAGTGAAATCAGTAGATAATGACACAGCTTCATTATGGTAAACAAATTGGATTGCTCTCGGAGAGAACATGACAGTTCCACTGTCACTCTTGTATTATATAATGTGTAAGCCTACAATTATAGGGAAGACAGAAGCTGATCTGAGCGTGAACAAGGCTCACCACACCCTGGATCCTGCCAATGATAGCTTCATTTAGGTTTCAAAGACAGAGATGAGTTCCAATCACAGCTGCCTGCTTTTGCTCCTGAGTCCTGTGGAGTGAAAACTGTTCGGCCACCACTCTCACCGGTGGGCAGATGGCTCAGAACTAGGCAGGAAGTTTGGCAGTGATGAAACATGCAGGCAGAAACTAGTAAAATAGTGGACCAGTGATCCATATGGATCAGTGGGAGCGTGGAAAAAATTGAGGATAAAGAAACTGGGGCAAATTTATATTCATTCATTCATTCAGCAATCATTCATTTAGCAATCATTCATTCAGCCATCATTCATTAAACTGTTCATAAGGTATCAGACACTGGTTAAGTGCTGCCCGTTCAGAGATAAATGACATGGATCTAGCCCTTTTGGAAACCAATCTGGTGGCTTTAGTGGGAGAAATGAGTAGGTTGAAAGAAGACTGACAAATATCAAAGATGACAATATAACGTGGACAGGGGCTACGCTAGGGCTTTTCAGGGTGGCACAGACGATGAAGGTCAGTAGGTGATTGAAATTGGTTTTCAAAAGGGGTGATGACTAAGCTGACTTCAGCTGAAGTCAGACGAAGGGTGATGGTGGTTGAGTCAGAGGAAGAAAAATACAGCCTCATTTATTGAGAGCTCACTACATACTAGGCAATATGTTAAGCATTTTATGTATCAATACATTATCTTATTTAGTCTTTACAGTAACCCACATGATATAGGTATCACAAATCCCATTTTTATAGAAACAAAATTAGGTGTAAAAATATGAGGAACTTGCCCAAGTTCACAGAGAAAATACGGAGGGTCTGTCTAGTTGCAAAGCGTGTGCCCTTAACATGATGTCATCATACAGAGGCCAGAAATGTGGTATAAAGGAAACACCAGAAAGGAAGTGACCAGCATACCAGGTGTTTTGACTCATTCCTGCCTGGGTTTTCACCTTCTGATCTGTTCTAGCTCCACACAATTTCCTCTGGATCCCGAGTTGCCATGGAAGCCACCACATTATGGATCTTTGTGGTCAGTGGTCTCCGAACTGACATATGGGTGTTTATTTAAACATTATATACATATTCCACTGGATTGCATATTGCGTATGTTTTAAAACATAAGAAAAAGCTAAACAAATTGTTGAAAGCATAAAATAAAGCAAACATACATGTTCTCAGGTTTCCTTATGCGTCACCCCCTAGGGTGAACAGATCCATTTTGCAGACCACCACTCTAGATAGATCCTACTGCTTCTCTTATCTGAACCTGGAGCTCCCTTCTCCTTTATTTTAACAAAGGTAAGGTTTACATTTATTTTCAGAGTAATATGGACTTGAAAACTAAGTGAAAATGACAATGAACATAAAACATAAATCTCTTAACCTGACTTAACCAAAGCCCCGCCATCACTAGCTTAGCCGGGGTAATTTACAGGATTCCAGAACTCCATTCCTTTCTGCATCTCAGACTCTTTAATAGATAGGGTGGAGGTGAGGAAAAAATACAGATGGTGGGTGTCTCACCAGTTGCACCAGCTATGCCTGGCTATGACACTTAGCTTCAGTTAACACTCGTGTGCTCTGCAAATGTTTTGAGGTCTACACTTTTCTACTGGTTTTCTTTACTCTTGGTTTCCTGTTAAGATCCCCTTTTGAAGAATATCTATATAGTCTTGTTAAAACTAATATCAAAGGGGATTTCTTCTACTGTAATCAGTTGGGGATGAGCAGAAGGTCAAAGACATTGGCTGCAGCCATTTTGGTTCAAGATGGCAGGAATGGTAGGCAGAATTGGAGCAGTTCCAAACTGGCAAAAGCCAAGTGAAGAAATGAAGCAAGCTGAAGTGGCCACAGGGCTTTCTCTCGAAGGGTTCTAACTTTGTCAGAAATACTGATTCATCCTTGTTCATCTGTTTGCATTTGGAGCCTTCAAATGTTAGCCCCCATAATTCCTGTAAAGCAACATAATGGAAGGATGAAAATTTGGATTTCAATTCTAAGAAAGCTTTTTTCGTTATTGTTGTTGAAGTTGTAACTGAAGAAATTCACTTGATAGTTTTTCTTTATTAGGGGGTTAAGAACATATAAACAAAGCTGAGGATCAGAAAATTCTAAAGCAATCGTTATTAAAATGAACAAAGATGTTTATGAAATCAGACAAGCAGTTAGAGGGAGTGAAATGATTAGCTCTCTGCACGTGTAGTCATTTTTTATATCTAAGGATGAAGAAGCAGATGGTCTTGTTATCAGTTTGCATATTTGTCTAAAAAAAAGCAAACACCACAGGTGTAAGACCCATATTCCTTTCCACATGGTACGCATGTAAGAGTCTGGCTCTGAGTTTGTAATTATAGATGCTGCTTATAGAACTTGACATCATTTTACTGCATCCCAGAGTGCACTGAATCTTTGAGTGAGAAACCAACCCATTTCTAGTAGCCACACTCCAAATCCATTTGTCCAAGAACTTGTTGATATTGCCCTTAGAGGGAGTCCTCTAATGATTCTTTGGTTTTACTGATTTATCAGAAATAATTATAGAATGATTACATTGACAGGCACTGTGCAAGGCACCCACTTGTACCTATAGCTCTTTTGGCGGAGATAAATAAGCACATAAACCTTGATTACTACATTTGTATATCCACCAAGGGGTCCATGATTTCTTATACATCATATGCAAATGCTTTTGGAAGAGAGTTTTATAAGAAAACTTCTCATAATTATAATTCAAATTCGGGTATCAGCAGCACAATGATACCTGAGATTTGGGAACAATGATTATCTATGGATTCTTCTGGAAGGCAAGTACACAAGATGGCTGCCCATACGCCAAATTCAACCGGCTGATGTATTTTCTTTGCAGATCGTGTGTGTGTGTGTGTGTGTGTGTGTGTGTGTGTGTGTGTGTGTGTGTGTGTGTTGTGTTTAGAGTATTTTTAGACAGAACATTCTCAGTTTTCTACAGTCTTTATCAGTCACTCTTATCTTATTCCTTCTTGGTTCACATGTTAAGTTAGTTGACCAGTCTATGGGTCTTCAATTCTGTTAGCTCTGATAGACATGGGAAGAGGAAAGGGAATAGGAAAAAGCAGTAGGAACAAATAGAAAGAGTAAAAGAGAGGGCTGGAACGGAATATAGGGGATTATGTAATGCAAAGGACAGGTAGCCCCAGGCTGAGGACTTGGTCTAGAGCAGATACCACCATGAACAACATGGGGCATCAATGTAGGGAGAGAGGAAGAAACCAGAGGGAGACAGTTACTAATATCTATTAGGTATCACAACCCAGGCATTTTACTCTCATTATCCCTTTTAATAAACATAAAAATCTACCACCAGCCAGGTATTCATATAATGAGGTTATAGTCAAGGAAAAGGAAGTTTGGAGGTTAAACAATTCGCCCAAGATCATGAGTACTAGCAAAGGAGTGGGGCCTCAATCCCAGGGTTATGTGACTCCAAGGCTGATATTTTCCCATTTTTCTACGACACTGGGATTCTATATATATATATATATATATATAGTACTAAGTCCAATTCTGGAGAAAATAAAAATATTTCTTGGTCACATTCTTTTTCATCTAAAATTAAAATAGCTTTATCAAGTACTACAGAAAAAAAGTGTGTATTATTGTAACTTAAATTACCCATTTTACTGAATAAAGGATTGCCCATGAGGAAATTGGAATTACTTTTATCCACTAAGAATGTTAACCCCTCAGATGTAGAAATACAGTTCAAAGAGCAGATCCAGGTGAGTCTGAGTGAGGGTTACTCAACATCTACAATGTGAAGCCATTCCAGGCTGAAATTATAGGTTGAATCAACAGTATATCCCTGATTCTGATTTTTAAGCTAAAAGCAAAAAGATGCAGCATAAGAGGAGATATGTCACTGCTTTGATTACAGAAGTATCTTCTCAGAAGAGTCACTGATAGTAAGAGTGGAAAAAATGGTCTTTGGTAGATCTAGCCTAGGTTGTCAGGGACAGGGAGAAGATGAGAAAGTTAGTTGATCACATGGCAAAGCATTAAAGTAGGGGAGAGGATGTCTAACAAACAAACCCAGAGAGTAATATTTAAAAAATGAGAAAAAATAGGCCCTATTACTAAAACTACAGGATGATAAAATCATGCCTGAAATCACAAAGATATAGAACTTCCTTATAATGCATGGTTAACAAGGCACTGTCATAAAGGAACATAGAAACTATCAGGAAATAATTAAGAGACTGTAAAAGTAGCTCTTGATAAAAGGTACTGAAAAGACCACTTAGCGTGTTTGGACATATGCACAACCGGGACATATGTGTTTCTATTAAGATGTTGGTGACAACAGTAGTTAACAGTAGTTGTTGGCCTCTGAGGACTATTATGAAAATCCATAAGAAGTGGAAAGTGGTAACGAGTTTGTTTTACTGGTGGGCATTACAGTAGTCCAGGAACTCATGAGAAGCCTGCTTGTTTCCATCAAGCATTTCTTCTGATAAGTTAAGTGGCTTGAGTGACCCACCTGTGCTGGGCAGTCTCTGTTTGCCCCTCCAGGTCCCCCTTGCACCTCCTTCACCCTGCTCTGTGCCCTGGGAGGCTGATGTGTATGAACGGCATCCAGATTCCCTTGCCTTCTGGCTTCTAGTTGAGCTTGGCCTGCGGAGGCAGCAGCAGGAGAGGATAGGGCAGGAGAGTGTGTTCCTCTGGCTGCCTTCTACTGTGCTGCCCATTCTTTGTTTCTCTACTATGGACCACAGCTCCTGAGTGTGGAGGAGAAGACGGCGCTTTCCTACAGCTCTGGATGAATTCATGCCACCAGCCGAGGGTGGCATGAGCTCCTGGCTGTTGAGAGCTTCAGTGGGCTTCATGTGAATTCTTCCTGCATCTTTGTAGCCCATGCCTTTCTAAAAGCTCTCCTCAAGTTCCCTGTTGGAGTATGCCTGGAGTGTGCCTGTGTCCTGACTGATAAATCACTGAACTTCAACTTTGACATTCGTACAGTGAGTTTTTGAAGGTCAGGCTGTGAAGCTCTTCTAAGGGCTCACAGAAATAATTTTAAGTAACGTTTCAAATTAGAGTAATAAAAGTATTATAAGTAATATTATCAACCAAAATGCAAATATGGAAACTGCTTTGAATGAGAGGAAAGAAAAGCCATGTGAGTGTTTACATTAGAGAGTCTGCAGAATCAGCTGTCACAGGAGGACCCCAGGAGGTCTCCAGTGGCAGAATTTTCCTGATCCCTTTAGTTCCCTTTTCATGGATTAATGTCGGGTTGGCCAAGATAAGGCTCAGTGTTAGGCTTCCAGGCTATGCCACAGGGCAAGGCAGAAGGTAAGATTCTGGATGAAAAAACTGCAAATAGCTCACGCTTCTTCTTATGAATTGTGCTAAGTCTTATTTCGGAAATATTTTTTCATCTAAATGCATCCGTAGAAAAGGCCTTAAAATTACATCTCAGCGTCAGATCAACACAGTAAAGTTCATTCTTCGTTGAAGCCGCCGGCTGGAGAAGAGGGTTCGTTTTCACATGGGGTGGAAAATGGTGACTTCAAATTGTCTTCAGTTGCTTTCATTCAGCAAGATTCCAAATGCTTTCCCCATACAACAAGAGAATGGGGAACACCCAGGTTTTTTGAGGTGAAAAAACTTCAGAACCAAGGATAGCTGTTTGAGGGCACGTCACAGATCACAGCACTGCTCAACTGGAGAGAAATGAGGTCGGGAAAGAAAAGTCCCCTCCTTCCCAAACCTTCTGGAGCCGTAGAAAGAATCGGATAAATATAGCATCTTATAAATACTTAACTGGTCCTTGGCCAGAGCAGCAGGGCCTACACCTCTGTTCAATGCTTTGGCCACTAGAGTAAACTCCACAAATTTCTGCTTCCCTGACCCTGTTCCTCAGCATCAGGGAAGACCTCAAGTCTGGCCACTCCCATCACATCACAGGGTGGCCTGCGTTTTGTTTATATGCTGAGCTCTGTGCAAAGCTCTCACTAGGAATCATTAAATATAAAATATCAATTTCCCAAGTTTAAAGGCAGCCATGAAAAGGAAAATCCAGTTGTATTTTGGATGTGCTGAGTGAGGTTGCTTCCCCAGGCAAAGCATTTCAAGGTTTCAAGGCTTTCGATCTATATGGTTTAATTATTGCAATATGTAGGGAGGCTCTTGGAGACCCAATCCATCAGCGTTACGAGATGGCCCGAGTCAGGCAAGGCCTCATTAGCTCCTACCATTTTTCACACGACAGGGAGGCCAGTGGGCAGACGTTAAAATCCTAGGGCTCTTTCCAAAAGCATCAGAGTAAGATACATCCTCTGGGATCCTGGGATCCTTTATCAAGGAAACAGGAGGCAGACAAGTGAGAGAAAATCTGCAAAGGTCTTAGAAACAAGCTATATGACTAGTAGCATCAATGTTAGGAACCATACAATCCTGTATATCCTTTTTTGTTCCTCTTCTGGAGAAACAAGGGCATAAAAAGGCAGAGAAATTGCCAGTTATCGAACAGAAATAGTGTTAGATCCAGCTTTCCCTTCTCAGAGGCAGTGTTATGTCTGTATCTTTCCAAGTTTTGTTGGCTTGACAGAATGCTGCTAAAAAATGAACAGTCTGTATGCAGGCAGTGCTCTAGCTATAATCCTCCATTTAGTAGGAAAATAAGAAATCGCTTTTGCATGATTTGGTAGCCTCTGCCGTAGTATCGTATTACTGGAAAACATGGTATAGTTTCCTTTCCATAGCCCCCAATTGTCTTGTTTAACAATTTAAGGAGGAATTTAAACTAGGTCCTAACTCAAAAAGTTAAAACAAATATTAACCTAGTTATGATTTAAAGCCAAATAATCTGTCCTAATGCATTTCCCTTGTGGAGAGGTACAGGGCAATTTAAAGAGATCTTACAAAAATAATAAATTCTACCTAAGGGAAACGGAAATCTACAGTTCTTTTTTTTTTTCTATTTTTTTTTTTCTACAGTTCTTTTAAAAAGCGATTCACATTTCCAAGGAGCTGAAGGACGGAGTCTCTTGTTAGCAGACTCCATCAGCTGTAGGACCTGACATGGTAGAAGCAACCCAACAGGGTATCTTTCTCGTTTTCATGTAATCGGAGATTTTTTCTTTTTTTTTGCCTTTAAACAATAAGCGAGTCAAGTCATGGCTGAATGGATGTATTGCTCCGGTATTTTAATGTATTACAATTTATGGCAGTATTTACTTCAGCCCTTGGCTTGCTGACACTAAAATTATCTTAAACAGGAATTATAACATAAAATTAGATTAGATATACTTTAACAAGTTTATCTCTAACAATAAATATATACAAATTCTGAAATGAAGTACCCTGCAATTTTCAGCCAGTGCTTGAAGTAATTACACATTCTGTGGTGATAACACCTTCCGGTTTTTTTATTGTGCCACAAGCTGGTGAGATACCTCTACCGCGCATGTTAATGCTGATTAGCAGATAAAGTGTACATCTGAGGAGCCTTGAGTTCTGTTGCTTTGCCAGTTTTCTCCTGACTGGAAATTGCAGGCCGAATTTCCTCTCATTCCGACTCGGTCTATTCAGGCATCGCCTGAGCTGTCTTTCTTCAGTGCGTTTTAATCCATCAGAGCTGTTCGCCATTGAATGCCTCACCGTTTGTTTTTAATTCAGCAGACTCACACAGTTTCCCCTATAACTGCCTTTTATAATCAATCATAGGAGAATTTTGACTCTGCAGAACAATAGGTGGGGATGACATGTTTACGCCACGCTCCCTCATCCCTGTTGTTTAGCTGCTAATAAAGTGACATGTTGAAATATGTTCCCGAACCTAGAGGGAGAGAGGGAGGCTCTGTACAAACTTTGTTTCCACTTATGCATCCGGAGCCCTCGGCCTGGAGGAACGCGCCCAGTGACTCCAGTTACAATGAGACTTAAGAGGGATGCTAATGTTTGGGAGCGGGAAGGACTGTCCACCCTGTGCTCTGGGATGGCAGAGATCCAGAAGGTGTGGTCGGCAGCTTCCACAGTTCAAGTTCAAGTTCAAGAAGTACTTATCTGTAGCCTCCATGCAAACTTTAGGCACATTCCGTGACCTCTTTGCCTCTCTTCCCTATGGCCCAACTCTACCTTTGAAGTCACTGGGAGATCCTTTAGGAAGAGTTTTTGCTTTGAGCTGTTGGGTTTGATTAATTTGAATTTACATTCTGGCCTACAGCAAATACCTTTGAGTTTCATTAACCAGGATGTGCTCATCAAGGACCTTCCACACTCTTTTTATTTCCACCTGCCTTTTTGATTTCTACCTCTACATCAATTATTCAATAAAAAATCTCCCCTGCTATCCCCACCATCTGTGTGTCCTCAGCTGTGTCCATGTTTGCTAAATGCCTATTGAATTCTTAACTGACTGTGTGTAAACCACCAGGGCCCCAACGATGAGCATGAAATGTCCATCAGCTGGGTATGGAGAAGAATCAAAAGGCCTAGAAGAAAAAGTGGTTCAGGAACATTTGGAATTCACTTGTGTGTGTGGGGAAGAGCACTGCTGCCTCTTCCATGTCTCGATAACATGGGTGAAGGTTACCAAAATGATGTGATTGCTCAAAAAACTAACTACGAGGTTAAATACTTATGCATGATAATAAAAATGGTTTTGTTGCACCACGATGTTTGTATTAGTCAGCTTGGGCTGCCATAACAAAATACCATAGACTGAGTGGCTTAAACAACAGAAATTAATTTTCTCATAGTTCTGGAGGCTGGGAAGTCCAAAATCAAAGTGCCTGCAGATTCAGTGTCTGGTGAGTCCTCTCCTCCTGGTTTGTAGCTTGCTGCCTTCTTGCTATGTTCTCATATGACAGAAGGGGAAGAGAGAGAGAGAGAGAGAGAGAGAGAGAGAGAGAGAGCGCACACATTAGCACGCAATAGAGCAAGCTCACAAGGGAGCTTCTCATGTCTCTCTTTTTTTAAAAGCTAAGGACACTAATCCTATCAGATCAGGACCCCACCCTTATGATCTCCTTTAACTCTAATTACCTTCAGAAAGGCCCAACTCCAAATACAGACACGTTGTGGGTTGGAGCATCAACATATAAATTTTGGGGGAGACGCAAACATTCAGTTCAAAACAATGTTTCTTTAGGCACCAAGAAAGAAACTTTAGGCACAGAGGAAAGAGATAGTGATGCAGACCCTGAATACAAAAATTTTATTTTTCTGGACATGTGGTGTGATGTTTAATTGTTTAGAGTTGTATTTCTAGTTTTATTAAATTTTAAGAGAAATAATATTAAGTTTTATCTTTAGTAAAGTTCTAATGTCCATTAGAGAAGATTTTGAAAATATGGTTAAGAAAGAAGAAGAAAAAATTATCTCCAGAAAACTCACCACCCAAAGAGAGTAACTGCTAACACTTTGGTGAATATCTTTCTAGAGTTTTCCTATGCAAGCATACACATGCACACACACACACACACACACACACACACACACACTATGCATTCTGTTTTTCAGTATGAATTCATATAGCATTTGCATTTTAGAAATTTGCTTTTTTCCTTTACCAATATATCTTGAATATTTTTCCATGTCATTAAATGTTCTTTTATAACATGTGTTTCCATTTTTTTAATGAGAAAAAAGAGTGGTTTCTGCTGTAGGATTTCATGGTCAACTTGTTTAAATTTATGGCAAGAACATTTTTAATTGAAAGTGTATCAGAATGACATGCCCAGTCCTGGAGAGGAAATGGAGCAGAGGGGAGAAAAAGGGTGTAACCCGAGGACCTGGAAACACACAGAGGACAGATTACTGAGCAAATCAATACTTGAAGATGTGCAAAAGTCACTGTGCCCCAGTTTCCAGCAAAATTCATTCTGTCTCTTGAAGACATTATTTGCAACAAGCCTGGAACTCAATAAAGTTTGTGTTCAGTGATGGGATATGAAGTTGATTTAATAACCAAGGACCCTGCAATTTACTCAGCTGGCGTAAAAAAAGTTGATCCTGTGGTATGACAAATGTGTGAATCTGTTGGATTATGTGGGAAAGTAGCAATCAGCTGCTGTTTAAATACTTGTAGGGATTACTTGCCATCTCTTAAAATCAGTTTCATAAAAACAGTTTGTAAATGTACTTTCTGAACAGCCCTTGTGCATTTGATACAAGAATGCTAGTTTGGTGATCGACCAGAAAGTGACTGGCAGGAACGCCGATGACACTGGGAGCAGACAAATTGAGGCTAAAGCTGTCCTTTGGTTGAGAAAATGTGAATAAAGACATTAAAATGTAGGACAAAGAGGAAACCAGAGGTGAAGGAAGAACTGGGAGTCTGGTTAGCATAATTTAGGAAAGATGACGCTTAGTGGGATCTCCAGTCAATTGTCTGGAATATCGTATTCATCTGACAGAGGTCAAATACTTCTGGGAGCATGACAAATGGTGCACTTTCAGTGGAGAGAAGAGTCTGAAATGGTGAAGAGTCTGAAAATCATGGCACATTAAGAACGTTTGAAGAGCTGTGTGCATTTAGTGCGAAAAAAGCAGAGCTGCAGTCAGCCACGTGTATTTAGCTTGAGGTCTGATGAGGTACGTGCATACACTTATTCTGTGTTACAACAGATGGCTTGGAAGTTTCTCGCAATGATCTGGCGCTGTTCTAGGGTGTTTGAGGCAGGTCTGCGTTGCGGCTTGTTGCTGTAGAAGATCTCTAACTTTCCTTTTAATTGAAGGTTTCCAGGGCCTCACCTTCCTGCAAATTAGCTAAAAGCTCTTTGGTAGAGATGGATGACAGTCCACCAGAAGTTAGTGTTCTCCTTGCAGAGTAGGGAGCGATTGTTGGCAGAAAGGTGCCCAGTCAGAGGCTCTATTTCCCATTTCCCTTCTAGGTGTGGCCATATGACACTTGTCACCAATGGAAGGAGACTGGAAGGGATGGTGCTCACTTCTGGGTCAGGGCTTTTCAAGATACAGCCTGGGCTTCTTCCATTCTCCATTTCCCTGTCTGCCAACTGAGTGCAGAAACCTTCAAGGCCCACAGGCTGGTGAGCTACAGGTGGAGGGAGCAGGTCCCTTAATCACCTTAATCACTAAACTACCTGCCCATCAGGAACACCAGCTCTGGACTATGATGTGAGAAATCAGCTTTTAAAGTGTTAAGTTGTTAAAATATGGGTTTTTATTTGTTACAGAAGCTAACCTAGTGCTTTCATCTGGGACAATTCTGGGTGGTCTTCTGTACAAACAAGAACAGAGAAAACAGATCAGACCTTCAAATGAAATAATTATAGGGCAAGTACAGGGATTGTACCTGGACAACTGGGCATAAAGAACTTTGCCTAGGACCAGAGGGAGGTGAGGAAGATGAAATAATGATAATGATGATAATAAAATATATAATTTAATATAATTATTTAATATATTTATAAACTTAATAATTATTATTATTATCAGTTAACACGTACCAGCACTGCACTCGGTAAATTACATTTGATCCTCACAATAACTCTATGAGTTTACCAATACCTTCCCCATGACAAAAATGAGGAGACTGAGATTCAGAGAAATTGAATAACTTGCTCAAGGTCACACAGCAAGTACGTGACTAAACCAGGATTTAGATGGAGGCTGTATAATGGCACCATTTAATTCTAAGCCTGTGACTTGAAGAAGAAAAACCCTTTTAAATCCTGGGGTCATACTAGCTTTGGAGGGAGAACTACAAGAAGGAACCTTTCTGTTTTGCAGAGATATTGGAACTCTGCGCCATGGTGCACTGTCCAATCTCTTCTGCTAGCGTAAGATTGTCTGCTTTCTTGTCTTCCTTAAAACATAGCTCCTGCAGAGGCTCCTAAGGTAACAGGAAATGCAGCTTCAATTCGAGCTCTGCAATGCATTCTAGAAGGGAACTCATCTGGATTCCCTTCACTGAGTAGAAAGTGTAGCTTTCAGCCAGAAACGCTGCCTCTAACTGCCAAGGATCCTACACAGAATCCAGAATATTCCATTCACTCTACTCTCCACTATGTATCTTAAATCTGTAAGAGGGACTGTCTTCGTATGTTGAATTGTAGTGAAACACACAACTCATGTATGTCCGTGGTACCTTTAACCTGTGATGTAATTTTGGCTTCAGAAGCTCAGATGAAAGGACCCCTTTCTTTCCTGCCTTTAACTGGCTGTTTGTGGATACTCATCTCAGATATACAGATTGGGCCATTTTGTTATTTTGTTGCTGGGTTGTACCAGGCACTGGAGGAATTTGTGTAAAGTTACTGCTGACTCAAACGGAAATTTCCTGTGTCTGGGGAGGCATAGGTACCTACATATTTATTAATACACTTCTCATGCACACAAAAGTTTTGAGAATAATGCTTTATAGGATTGTAGAAAACTTATGTTTCTATAAAGCCTGAGTCTTTCTGCTTAGACTACAGACAGTGTGATGTTTTCTGAGCATCTTTCTAATGACTAAGCGAATGCTTCATTACATTTACTATGTCTAGAGCTCTGTCCTAAGAGCTGGAGATAAAACATACTCTTGAAGCTTTCAGTCAGTTTGGGAAGCAGAGTCAGCTTTTATAGTGCACTGTAGTAAATTATTGCTATGTTTTGTTCTGATTGATCTAGTAAGTTACTTGACCATGCCGCAGTACCCTGACTTCCTAGTTAAATTTTCCATTACAGGGGTGAGTATTATCTCAGGAATCTTTTATAGGGGTTCTCAACCTTGGCTGTCAGTAGTTTCACCTGGCAAATAAAGAGAATCTTGATGCAGCCTGGACCAATTAAATCCAAGTGTCTGGATTGGGGATCAGTGTTTTTCCCCAGGTTTTAGTTCCAATTTCAGGCTTAGCAGGATGTTTCTCTCCTCTGCCTTCCTGTGTATCTGTCCTTTGGGTGCTAGGAGGATGCGTGTTTCCCAGAGACATCCATCATCAGCGGAGCAGGATTTCCATTCAGATCTGATAGAAGGCCACGTACTTGGCTTCCCATCCGGGATGCGAGGTCCAACTCTTTAATTAGGCTTCCCCCACGTCCACTATTGTATCTCCTTGTAATTACAAGAAGTTGGCATGGCTTGTGTTTGAGCAAACCCATGAGTGATGTAGGCCTGTTTTCTGACATTTAAATTAGAAAAATAGGGGGCTTCCCTGGTGGCACAGTGGTTGGGAGTCCGCCTGCCGATGCAGGGGACACGGGTTCGTGCCCCGGTCCGGGAGGATCCCACATGCCGCGGAGCGGCTGGGCCCGTGAGCCATGGCCGCTGAGCCTGTGTGTCCGGAGCCTGTGCTCCGCAACGGCAGAGGCCACAGCAGCGAGAGGTCCGCGTATCGCAAAAAAAAAAAAAAAGAAAAAAAAATTAGAAAAATAAATTTGCCAAGAGCAGAATGGAGGGGTTACCAGAGAGCCCTGGACCGAACAGTCTACCTTTAAAAACATCATTTCCTATTTGTTTGTATAAAGCATTTCAGGAAGTCTTAGGTGTTGGGATGATGAGAGAGGTGTAAAGCAGTTCTACCAGCCACCCACAGGTAAGATGTTAATTACACTGGGTGAGAGCCCAACACCAGTTGAAAACTAGATCCGTGAACACTAAGACGGGTGATTTTCCACTGAGAAAATATTTTTCCATTCTGGGGGTTATGCTTTTGACCTGAGACAGTGATTTAATAGTAGAGCCATTGAGCACATCCCCGATCTCTTCTTTGCCCAGGACTTTCTCAAAGTCTAGGCTAAGGCGAGTGACAGAATCTCTGGCGCGGAAATGCAGGCTCTAACGTTCTCCATTGTTTGCGCATTTCGCCAGATGCCAGTCCACTTCGGCCTGGGTGGTCCAAGCTTGTGCTTCAGGCAGCTGCAGAGGTTCCAGCAGGCTGCAAGCCTCTGACGCAACCTTCCTTGCGAGGACTGATTGGCCAAGAGCTGGCAGCCAGCCACGGGTGTTTTTTTTTTTGTTTTTTTTTTCCTTCGCAGCATTTGCACTTTTATGTCTAAGCTGCTACCTCTGCTGAGCTAGATGGAAGCAAAGTGTTTGAGCTTTATTTTCAAAACCGAGAAAGGTTTGTTGGAAGAAGCTGGTAACCAGGTTCTCATGTGCGTTTCTAGTAGAGGATGATGACAGTTTATTATTATTCTTTTGGTGGGCATTTATAGATTCAGGTATCTCAAAGTTTCGTGAGTTTTTAAATTCTACTTTATGCTTCTGAGAGCATCACTGATTAAAATGATTGAAAGGATGATACAAGGAGGCACTTTGCTAGTTATCTTTTGCATTCTCCCACATTGCTGGTAGAAGACTCAAACATAAGTGGAGCACCTAATTTAAAGAGAACCCCACTTCGATTTCAGGCACAAATCAAAATGATCACTTCAGTGTCTTGTCTTGACATGTTTCCCTTATCCATTGAGGATACTTGGACTTGAACCAGGGGAGGGAAGAAATTGCTCTTTGTTGAGTGGCATCCAGTTCCATGTATTTTCAATGGCCTGAATCAGCTAATCCTCACAGCAGTCCAATAAGGCAGGCACTCTCAGTGTCCTCATTTGACAACACAGGGAATTCAAGCTCAGAAGGGTCAAGCAACTTGGCTAACATTACAATATAGGGATGCCAGGAGCCAAACCCTGGTTCCTGAGACTCCAAAGTCCATGTTTTACCATTGCCATTATTTTTACTTCCTTGGCTCAGTCTAATTTGCAGCAGCTAATTCACAAGGCTGGGGCTCAAACCTGGAAGCCATTTAAATAGAAGGAATGCTTTGAACCAGGGGCACTTACTGTCTATCTTATTCGCTGCTACATTCCCCGAGTGTGGAATAGAGTCATATATATGTGTATATACACACACACACACCCCCATACACAAGCACATGCACATATACACATACACACACATATATAAAATATATATAGTAGATGCTCAGTAAATATTTTCTAACCAATTGAATGCTTTTTTAAAAAAAACCTTAACTCTTACAATAGTGTTCTTGAAACATGTAAACTTTGATCTCAATTAAGGTCTTTTTTTGTTTTTGTTTTTCTTGGTGTGGGTCTTGGACGCCTCTTCTATATCTTCTATGCTTTGAAGGAAATGAGAGACCCCATTGTCTGGTTCTAACTGGTATAGTGAATGTCAGCAACTTAAGCCCTTTCTGTGGCCCACGAGGAAACCAACTATTGGACATGTGCCTGTGAGGAAAAAATACAATTTGTGTCTTACCTGATTTGAAAAGCCTTGTCTTGACATTCAGAGGCAAACTGGTGAAGTCCAGGCACTGTCATATCTGGTGAGCTCTGTTTAAATGCAAAACTTATTTAAGGAGACACTGCTCATGCTAGAAATGCCAATAGCCAATGGATATGAGGCCAGGTTTGTCAAGATGCAATCTTTTCTTGCCTTATTTTATGGAAATGCAGTATACCATATGTCTCAAGGATTGAAAAATCTGTGGCAATATTGGATACCTAAATTATATCAAACTGTTCTGGCCTGAGTAGATTTACTTAGTGGAACATGTAAGGTAGGAAAGTAATTTAAAGGTTAATCTTTTTTGAGAAGCAAAATAATCAGTCTCTTCGTAGAGTATTTTTCTTTTGACTAATCTCATAAAGTATGAAAAGATAGTTATAGTAAAGATCCTTCTGCAATTCACTGAAGCTACTTCTAACCTCTTTTTATAAACTATTTTTCTGCGAGAATATTTAAGAGGTCATATAGAAGGAGTAGAGTACATTTATAATAATAATAATAATACCAAACGACAGATATTTTTTGTACCAGTTACTGGTACCAAAAAGGACTTTAGCTGTATTATCTCAAAGGTGGGTATTTTTAATCTACATCAGTGTGAATATTGCAGCTCTGAGAGGTTTAAGATCACACAGCCAGGAAGAAGCAGAAATGGGCTTTGAGTTCAGGTTTATCTGAGAACCAAGTTCACGGCAGGCCCTCATCTGCTGGGTACGCTATTTCCTGGTAATAGAGTGAAACATTTTGGTTAGTGTGATTCCCTTACTATTGTCCTTCCTAAAGTATAATCATGCTTCTGGTAGATACTAACTATACTTCTCTAAGTATTAATTAGTTGTGTATTTATTAATTAAATTACTTGGCTCTGCATACTGAGGGAGGTTATTTTTTTATGTTATTAAGGAGAATAAATTTATTATATTGTTACAGGGAGGAAAGAAAAAATATTACGCACCTAAAAGTGCAATTGGGAAGGAAAACTTGGAGCTAAATATAATATTTGTCTTGGGATCCAAAGCAATGAAAGAAGTTTTATACAAAGCAAAGTAAGAAATTGATTCTTGGATACATTTCTTTCCCATGCATCTGAAAAGTATCAATAAGAGCATCTACAAAACAGTCACAAAATCATGGATGATTCCTTAATATTAGATCGAGCTTCTATTTCAGAAAGATTTTTTATTTTTAATGCAGGAGTGGACGTTTGGATTATTTCTAGTCTTTGGCCATTAAAAGTAAAGCTGCTATGAACATTCATATACATGATATTTTCAGGTTTTTAAATATTTTTGGATTATTCATAGTTATTTTATAGAAACACAACTGGTTTTTGAGTGTTGATTTTGTGCCCTTTAATGTTGCTTAATTTAGTTATTAATTTCACAGGATTTTTTGTGGAACCTTTAGGGTTTTCTATGTATAGGAGTACGTCACACGTGAACAAAAAAATTTTTACTTCTTTCTTTCCAAATTGGATGTCTCTTGTTTCTTTTTCTTACCTAAGTGCTCTGGCTAAAGCTTCCAATACTGTGCTGAATGGAAGTGGTAAAACTGGGCATGTTTGTCTTGTTCCTGATCTTAGGGGAAAAGCTTTTGGTGTTTCAACACTAAGAAAAAATGATATTAGTGGGACTTCCCCGGTGGTCCAGTGGTTAAGACTCCGCACTTCCACTGCAGGGGCCATGGGTTCAATCCCTGGTTCCTGAGGGAGGCTATTTAGATGAGGATGCCCTGTTGTATTTGGCAGAGGACATCCAGACCCAGAAACCCAAATATCACTTCGTAAAATATGATTAGATCTTGGGCCAATGAGGCAATGCAGGCCGTATATTTAGGGAGGAAAACTTTGGTGACCAGATCAAATATAAGAAGATGTCTTAATTCATGACTGACAATGTGATGATGTCACTTGAGAATGTTTTATGGAGAGTTTTCTCTCTTGTTGAAGTTTGGTTCAGCTCGGTATGATGTTGGGTCAAATTTCAGTATGAGGGCTTCCCTGGTGGCGCAGTTGTTGAGAGTCCGCCTGCCGATGCAGGGGACACGGGGTCGTGCCCTGGTCCGGGAGGATCCCACATGCCGCGGAGTGGCTGGGCCCGTGAGCCATGGCCGCTGAGCCTGAGCGTCCGGAGCCTGTGCTCCGCAAAGGGAGAGGCCACAACAGTGAGAGGCCCGCATACCGCAAAAAAAAAAAAAAAAAAAAAAAAAATTCAGTATGAGATGTGGAGTGATATGGTGAAGAAGAGTGGGGAGTCCAGGGTAAAACTGCCTGAGTTTGAATTTCAGTTCCATTATTTACTAGTTGAGCATGTTCCTTCAACTCTCTTTGTCTCGGTTTCCTCATCTGTAGAATGTGGATAATGTCCAACTCATAGAGTAATTGGGAAGATAAAAGTGAGATGATCTTGGTGGATATTTTTGCCTAACAGAGGAAGTACTCAACCAAAGTTGATAATAACTGTTAAAACTATATTTCTTTATTATTATAGTTACAGAGAGTGTTGGCTGAATCTGGTGATTCCAAGTCAGCTGGATGTTGCTAACCATTTTCTTCAGCAGGTATAGAAAGCCTAACAAACGGTTTTTCTCCACTATAGAGAAATGTCCAAGAACCAGAGTCTGGCATGGAGTTCCCACTTCTCTTGCAGGAGCTAAAAAATAGACCCATTGTGTCTTACTTTCCGATTCGCATTTTCTGAGAGGTTGGGTGTGTTGGGAACTACATCTTCCTGTGTTCCTCCCTTCCTCTCCTGCTACAACCAAACTCACAACCTTTCTAACACCAGATGTGTAGGTTTTTTTCCCACACCGAGCAATTCTCTCTGATAGCAGCTGGTGTCCTCCAAGTCAGTTCAATTCCGACATTGACTGGAGTTAGTGCAGACCCCACAGGTGAAGGGCTCAGCCCCATGAGACTGCCCCCCACTTCAGATACCAATCGCAAGTTGTAGGTCCCCAGGTTACCCACCACTTCTGTTCAACTTGGCTAAAAGTTTGCGGTGCCTGTGACCCACCTCCTTGAATTTGATCACAATCTTCCCTCAACTTCTGCAAGGGATTGGCTCTAGGACCCCCTGTGGATACCGAAATCTGTGGATGCTCTAGTCGCTTACGTAAAATGGCCTGGTACTTTCATATAATCTAGGCACATCCTCTCCTATACTTTAAATTGTCTCTAGATTACTTTTCGATGTAAATACTATGTAAATAGTTGTAAATACAATGTAAACAGTTACCAGCACGTGGCAAATTCAAGTTTTGCTTTTTTGAACTTGGGAATTTTTTTCCCTGAGTAATTTTGATCAGTAGCTGGTTGACTCCGTGGATGCTGAGCCCACGGACGCAGAACCCGTGGATCAAAAGGGCCAACCGTACTTGCTAGAACAGCTCGTAGAACTCAGAGAAACACTTATTTTCAACAGTTTATTGTATAATAAAGGATATGATAAAGGACAGAGATGAACGGCTAGATGAGGAGATAACCCGGGCGAGGTCTGGAAGGGTCCCAGCACAGGGGCTTCTGTCTCCATGGAGTTGGGGTATGCCATCGTTGGGTGTGTTCACCAATCTGGAAGCTCCTTGTACCCCGTACCATTGGCATTTCTATGGAGGCTTCATCACATAGGTGAGACGGATTATTATCTCAATTCCCACTCCTCTTCCCTCTCTGGAGAATG
Organism: Grampus griseus; assembly: GCF_964374135.1. Lineage (NCBI taxonomy): Eukaryota > Metazoa > Chordata > Mammalia > Artiodactyla > Delphinidae > Grampus > Grampus griseus. Next base: position 21,798,040 of record NC_139011.1, read on the forward strand.
GGGGTGTAGGGCTGAAAACTCCAAGCTTCCAGTTATGGCTTGGTCTTTCTGGTGACTAGCCCCCATCCAAGAGCCCACCAAGAGTCCCCACCTCATTAGAACAAAACACACTGCTCTCACCCAGGAAATTCCAAGGGATTTAGGAGCTCTGTCTCAGGAACCAGAGTCAAAGATTGAATGTTGGAACCCCAGAGTCCTCTAGCACCACTATTCAGAAAGGTTTTAATGGCTTTGTGTCAGGAAACAGAGTGGGGGCAGTGGTGGGGTCAAGAGACCAATATATATATTTCTAATTATTTTACACTGGGCCAGACTTTTTTTTTTTTTTGATATCAGTAACAGACTGAAATTCAGCATCCCTTTTCCAACTCTCCACTGCCAAGCCCACCTCACGCTGCCATTGCCATGCTGTTGTGCCTCCAGTCCATCGTACGTGTATTTTCATTCTCAGTGGTGTCAGATATTTGTTCCTTTCCGACACCAACCTTGGCACACACCTCACTTTGGATCTATAATGACTACAGGTCATGTGTTACAAAAAGGCTTATTGCACAGTCAGAGAAGTTGCTTTGGTAACTTAATTGTTTCCTGTATTTTTCATAACCTAGTTTAATACTGTATTAAAGATGCTTTATTTGCTTCACTCTGTCAAGATGCTTTCTTTCTCTCATGCCCAAATCCATTTTAGGGTTATTTTATGCATTTTGGGGGGGGGGTGATACTTTTAAAAACGTTCAGTAGAATTTCATTTATTTTGATTCTTTGAAAGTTGAGCAACAGTAGTTCTTCAGCCATTTCCAGACTTGCAGAAGTATTTAAAAATAATAAGTTAATTTTTCTAAAAATACTTTATAATTTGGAACTTTCTAGTTCATACATGGTTCCTTTCCTTTTTTTCCCTTCATTTGAGTTAATGTAATTTATTTTATATATGCTTTGATGACAGATACATATATGTTAAAAGATATTATTATTATATTATTACTCCGTATATTTTATTAGTGTTGATCATTACTGCTAATAATCACCAACATTTATATGTAAGATATAGCTTGCAATTGCGTCTGCCTATGACGTTATTATTTCCGTTTAGCGGATTGGGAAATGACATTAAGTGAGAGATGACTAGCAAATGGCAGGGTAGTCATGTCAAGCTGGACCTTCTAACTCCAAAATGCATTCTTTTAGCAAAATACCACGTTGTGTTTTTTTATTGAGAGTTACTGTATTTACGTATAGGTAAAAATAAGTGAATCTTATGGAGGACTGTGAAATCAAGATTACCCATTATCTGACTCCTTCTTTCATAAACATGGGCTCACGTTTCATATTGTGCTAAGTATGTACATGCTTATCTTCTACAAGGGTTTTAACCTTGCTTTTCTAGTCTTAAGATTAAGTGCTTCTTAATTTCTCCTCCCCCTTCCTTTGGTTTTGATATAGTGGAGATCTGAGGAACTGTAGTCTGTGATCTCCTGTGACCTTGAGCAATTTTCATAACTTTTCTGAGCTTGTTTTACTTTGGAATGTGCCATACAGAAGTCATTTAATATTATTGTTGCATTCATGTTGTATATTATTTACGGGGTCGATTTATAAGAGTTATGGAATTAACAATTTTTATGTTAATCACAGAACAATTCATTGCATCACTCCCAGTTCAAACATCACTCCAGAGCTTTTGATCATTGGCTGAAAGGGATCAGAGAGGCCATTCAGTGAGCTAATTAATTAGTTGACTAATCCCTTAAAAACTGTCATCCATATTTTAGTTGAAATGAAGAAACCAAGCTCAGAGAAGTAGTGAATGATTTGAAGTCACAGAGCAAGTTAAATGAGAGAAAACAAACAAAATTAGGTCTTCGGATTCCAAACTGGTAGGCAACATCCTTAGTGAAATAGCATGGATCTGGAAAGCACACGGTACTCATATATCCTGGTTCAGAGGCAACTCAATTAACATGTTCACATTCAGGCATTTTACACCTCTTCCCAGGGTGGGGGACTCACAAGTGTCCCACGTGTAAGGTTGTTTCTTTAGAGACTAAAACAACTTCCCAGATATATTAACCTAGACACCCTGGCCCACTCTTAGCTGTTGTAACTACTTCCTGAGAATCAATTCCTGGTATCAAAGGCTCTCCTAAGCCCAGACACCAATTATCTAAAGACAGTGTAAGCAGTGCTAGCACCTTTCTCTTCATATTTAGGATAGAAAAGTGGTTTTACATAGAATTCATAAAATTAGCCTGAAATAAATATTTGGATTCGTCCATGAAAGTTCACCCATGCATTGAAACTGTTTATGCAGGTGACCTAGGGATTTGACGCAAATAGCTTTAAGGATCACAATACAGAAACTCTCATGCATGATTAGCTGTCCTCAATGTTTTAGACAAATAAATAGAAAATAATGCCAATTTGCTCCTGTTTACTTTGAGGCCAAACTGATAAACATAAGAAGGAAGAACTGATTTATTTAATAACGTTCAGGAGTTTGGTGCTGTTTCCTCCAAGTTGTGTAACACTTTTCCCTTGTCGTAATATTTGTTTGTATCTTGGGGGACCTCTTTTCAAGCATTCTTGGAAGCCGATTCTGTTACTGGAACACTTAACTCCTTTAATTATGTTGATGAATGCTCATTCATGACGTCCATCACTGGCTCTAGAATTCTCATAAGAGGTGCATTTTGTACTATATACGTGTCTTTAACAGGATTGAATGCAAGAGGCATACAGAGTAAGGGTGGTAGACTTTTAAAATCATAATTACTGTGAATGGCTTCAGTCTTTTAGATAGTTCTATAAAGGGTTTTTCTGTGACAGGTGAAATTCCAATCAAGTGAAAAGGTGATCTTTTAACTCAGCTACTGTGGGACATATCTTAAAGGTTTTTTTGTTTTTTTTTCCCTCCACAAATCTTTACAAAGCTTGTGAATCTGCATAGGGGAGAAACATCTCCACAGAAAACTTGTTCAAATGAGAGATTTTTATGGTCTAGACATTCCAGAATTTCGTAAGATTTACAAGGCTCCAGTAAAATGTGGTAGAAAAACTTATAAAACTCCAGTGGCTTGAAATGAAACATTTTCATGGAGTGGAAATCAACCTACTTTGATTAAAATACAGTTCAAAGGAGGTAAACCAATGTGATGTAACAGATTTAGTTAAAATAGTGCCTTTTCATCATCCTCCACCATCCCTTTCCATTTCCTTCTCATCAGTGGAAAATGGTGCATTACAAAGAAGTTACTAACTATTTATTTATTATTTCCATGATCCTGCAACTGTGTCCTTGTTAGGTATATTAGGAAGGAATGTTGCTTCCCTGAAATAGTATCTTGTCAAGCACATACCTGTGCACACACATGCACCTTTTAGACTTTCACTTGGGAGAGAAGCAACTTGTAGATCTCGCTCTAATTGAGGGAAGTGCCATTTACGCCCAATTTAAATGTAGTTTCCACGTCGGATCATAGGGGTTCTCAGCCAAGCTGAATCCTTTCCCACTGAATTTATTGTGTGCTGTGAGTTTGGAAACAGGTGTAGGGGGATACAGTTGGTTTCTGTTCTTCTTGGTCCAAGTCATAAAAGTTTTCTTCTGGGGGATGGGTGTGTGTGGATGGTGGCACTGGTGGTGAGATGTAGAGCTCTTAGTCTTTACGTCTGCTCCCTTGGTTGATTTTTCTCTTGTTTTTTGCATCTCTGCAGAGAAGATGTTGTGGCTAAGAGGCTGAACCGATAGAGGTACCATCAAGAGGTTTAGTAGGTTGAGAAGGGAGCTTGTCATTAGAGTTAGGGTTGTCAGGCTCTTAGAATTTTCCCTACAATAATAAAGATTTAAAGAAATTATGGTGCGCCAAAATGCCAATTATTTAAGGAGTGAGATATAGTTTTCTAGTAAGCAGATTTCTCTTGAATACTAGCCACACCACCCTTTTCCAGGATCATGGCACCTGTCAAATCAAGTCAGTCATCTCAAGGTTACTTCTGAGCACAGAATCAGAGCACTGAAATATGGATGGTCTACTATGGTTCTGTTTTTAATTTTTTTGCTTTTTCTTCTTCCAGTTTTATTGAGATATAATTGACATACAGCACTGGGTAAGGTGAAGTACAGCATAATGATTTGACTTATGTACATTATAAAATGATTACCATAATAAGCTTCACGAACATCCATCATCTCATATAGATACAAAATTAAAGAAATAGAAAAAAATGTTTTCCCTGTGATGAGAACTTTAAGGATTTACTTTTAGCAACTTTCATGCATGTAAAACATCTGGCATACACTGTGATTCTTACACTTTAGTGTGTCTGAGAATCACCTAGAGGGCTTGTAAAACACAGATCAATGGACCTCATCCCCAGAGTTTCTGATTTAGTAGGCTGGGAGTGGAGCCCAAGAGTTTGCGTTTCTGACAGGTTCCCAGGTGGTGTTGATACTGTGCTCTGGAGGTCCGTTTTAAGCACTACTACTTTACAGCAGCAATGTGTCGCTCAAGTTGTATTACAGCTTTGTGACTCATGTCTTCTTTGTCATAGAGTATAATTCCCCAATGACTAGGATACTTGTGTCCACCAAATGTAATTATTTCTCACCTCAGATGATACTTGATAAGCACCAACAAACTCTTTTTTTTTTTAACATCTTTATTGGAGTATAATTGCTTTACAATGTTGTGTTAATTTCTGCTGTATAATAAAGTGAATCAGCTATATGTATACCCATATCCCCATATCCCCTCCCTCTTGCGTCTCCCTCCCGCCCTCCCTATCCCACCCCTCTAGGTGGTCACAAAGCACCGAGCTGATCTCCCTGTGCTATGCAGCTGCTTCCCACTAGCTATCTGTTTTACATTTGGTAGTGTATATATGTCCATGCCACTCTCTCACTTCATCCCTTCCCCCTCCCCGTGTCCTCAAGTCCATTCTCTACGTCTGCATCTTTATTCCTGTCCTGCCCGTAGGTTCATCAGAACCTTTTTTTTTTTTTTTTTTTAGATTCCATATATATGTGTTAGCATACGGTATTTATTTTTCTCTTTCTGAGTTACTTCACTCTGTATGACAGACTCTAGATCCATCCACCTCGTTACAAATAACTCAATTTCGTTTCTTTTAATGGCTGAGTAATATTCCATTGTATATGTGTGCCACATCTTCTGTATCCATTCATCTGTCGATGGACACAGGTTGCTTCCACGTCCTGGCTATTGTAAATAGTGCTGCAATGAACATTGTGGTACATGACTCTTTTTGAATTATGGTTTTCTCAGGGTATATGCCCAATAGTGGGAGTGCTGGATTATATGGTAGTTCTATTTTTAGTTTTTTAAGGAACCTCCATACTGTTCTCCAAGCACCAACAAACTCTTATTAACCAATACCTTTCCTATATCCACCATCAAATATAATATTATTGAGAGACTCTACTTCCTTGATACATTACAGTGTAATTAAGATGATCATAACTTTCTTTAATAATTATTAGATGTCAATTATGTTCTTCTGAGCACATCTCTTTGGTGCTTTGCTTGGTTGGTAACTGGATTTCCTAGGTAGACGTTTGGGAATCTGCTTTTTCTCATTAGCAAACAGCTTACAAACCATCTCCTTAAGATGAGGCTATTTCTCTGATAGGCAGTCTCTTCTATGAGGGGTTTTTTCACTTGCTTCAATTCCAGAAAGTGGCATTTTTTTCTGACCCTGTCCCCCAAATCAAGTGGGGTGAAGTCTTTGTAGTTTCTCATGTACATTTATGATGAGTAATGATACCTCACAATTATTTAGGGCTTATTATGTGTCAAAAGTTACTCTAGACACCTTGCATGTCTTAACTCATTTAATCTTCACCACAACCAAATGAGGAATGCACTTTTATTATCTCTACATTAAAGATGAGAAGATGAAGCCAAAGAGAGGTGAAGTAGTTTGCCAGGGGTCCCACTGATAATACATGGACCACCCAGGATTTGAACCCCAGGGTTAGATATTTGTCTATTGGTTGTGGTTGGTCCTCCCCAATGTGGGTGTTGAGGAGGGGAGCTTCTCCTCAGTCATTCTCCGTAGTATAGGGCCTCCATTGCTGCTCTGCCACCTGGTCCTGCACAAAGGAAGCAGGACAAGAGGTTGAGAGCAGCTGAAACTGTGCTGTTCTCAGGTCACCAAGTCGTGTCCACCCTGGTGTGGGCTCTACCATTGGGGGTGGACCTTCTCCAGCTTCACACATAGGATCTGTATAGGTTAGTGCTGATTAGAAAGGAATGCTTGCTCTGCTTTCCTGGGAGGGAAACCGATGAGAACAACATTTTGGGTCCCTTTCTGGCCTCCATTTCTCTGTAAAAGACATTTTACAGAGATGTAAAAGTACATCCTTGCTGATGTCCGGCTGTTCCTGTGATGGGGGAGGTGGTGACGAAGTTAAATTCGGGGTGTGTGTACAGGTGGTGGAATTAGAAAGCCTGATTGTGGCCTCACATCTAAGCAAAGTGTCTTAGGTTGGGTTCTCCAGAAGAAGAGCCTAGGAGGGATGTGAGTGCACGTGGTTTATTGAGAAAGTGTTCTCCAGGAAAACCCATCAGGGAGCGAGGGAAGCAGCACAGGCAATGGGGAAGACTTGGGCGAGGAAGAATGTGGCCTCGGGTCAAGTTTACCTGATCCGCAGGGGAAGACCCCAGCACACAGAGACCACTGCAGAGCTACTTCTCCTTGAGACAAAGGGGTGGAAGGGCCACTGGGGTGGGGAGGGAGGAGGGAGTGGTGGGCTCGTAACTTCCCAGGTAAAGTGACCCCATCAACTGAGGACAGCTCTTCAGATTAGGGGGGCATCTATGCAACACTCACAGCAGCTGAGGGTGGGTGTACTGGGCCCTGAAGGGGATCTGGATGTGGTAGCAAGCTCTGTTTGTAAATTTAGCTTTACTAGAAATAAATACCTGTATTGTCTTCTGTTTGACTCCTATATCTACTCTACAGATATATGAGGAAAAGAGTTGTGATTATCACTCTAAAACCCCAGCAGTAGGCCACCAAGCTTCACTCTGCATTAATACCAGCTTGAGATGGCTTAGTTATAGATAAGTCACACATTTACTGAAGCTTTTCATTATAGCACTGTAGGATTGAGTTTGTCTAGAAGAGAGAAATGAAAATAATAATTTGTTTGCTTTGATTATTTTTTTCTAACTAATGAAGGGTATGGCTTCTAGTTGCATATTGTAAAAAAGAGAACAAGAGAAGTCAAAGTAGATATATAAATGGTACTTTTGGCTACTGTTCTTGAGATTGCTCTAGCCATGAAGCCTCCACGAAGACCTCACAACATATTGGAGAATACCCAGGCTTTGGAGAAGAACAGAGATAAATTCAAATGGAGATTCGGCTTCCACTTAGCAAAACTACTTAATCTCTGAGATTCGTTCTCTTCTTTCATAAGATTGTTGGGAGACGCAATAAGATGTTGTATATGAAGCTTCTCTTACAGTCCCTGGCACATAGTAGGTGCATAAAACATAAAAACCACTTGTTCAATAAAGATTTATTGCCTGTACTACGATAATACATGCTGAGCAATGCACTAGGCACTGGGGCTGTCAGCATGAATACAACACAGTCCTTTGCGCCCAAGTCTCGTGAAGGAAAAAGACACATGAGTAAATAATTACAACATTAAGTGGGACAAAAGAGGTGTAGCTTGGGGAGACCAGATGAGGAAGTAATTGCCTGAGGGAAGTCCAGAAAGTCTTTGCAGGGGAGAAAAAAAATTGAGTTGGATTTCACAAGGTGGGAACAAGCTTGCTATAAGGTAGAGGAAACTGTAGAAGGCATGGATGCATGGAAAGTTATGTGGTATTTGAACACTATGTAAAGGGTCCCCAACAAATAAATATACAATAAGCGTTTCTCAAAACTCTGTTTTGGGTCAACCTGATGCTCATACCTCTTGCTATAAACCAATACCCACATTCCATTTTTGTCCTATAAACTTTTGAACTGAATGATTGTTTATTTATGACACTTTATTTCCATCCCCAAACATGATTTCTGTAGGTATCAATGGTCATGATGATAAAGATTGATGATAAAGATTATGAAGATATATTTAATTTGATATGGGTGTATTGGATGCAGCAAAAGTGCATCAAAAAATTGATATGTGTATTTTGTTTAATTTGTGTTCATTGAAATGCAGCTTAAATGAATTGGAGACCCCACGTTTACATAAATATGGAGTTGGAACATTTAAGAAAAGGCTTTTTTTGTATTAAATAGCATTCCTAATATATCTATATAAATTGGTACCTCCTGTTTTGGGATAGTTTAATCTGAGAAGATTATGGCTTTAAGATCTTTTAGTCACTAAGGAGGAACAAATATGTATCAAGCACGTAACGTGTTAGGTGCATCACAGTATCATTCAGGTTTTTCAACATTCCTGACAGATATAAGGAGCAGTCATTACTGTTTGCCTACCTACCTCTACACTCCTCATCACTAACAATACTCTGATTTGTTCAGATGTGTGGTGGAGTAGATCCCTTTCCTAGCCATTGGGGATGAACAATGATACAGCCATAGTGCCATGTCTCTTTACCAGCGATTGGTTTAGAGGTGGACATACAACCCAGTTCTGGCCAGTGGGACCTGAATTGACATCTGCTGGGTGCTTCTAGGTAATATTTTCCTCTTGGTGGAAAGGCAAAGCTGCAAAAGGGAAGTGCTTCTCACCTTGTTCCAGCTTTGGACATTTTCATATGAAAATATAATTCTTGGAACCACTTTAGCCATCTTGAGATCATGAGGAGGAAGCCAAGGCAATTGCAGAGACCAACTCAATTTCAGAATACTTTAGCTGCAGAATCAACCCTGGAGCTTACCATCTTTGGACTGTGTGATATATTAGAAAAATAAGCCACAATTGTTTGAGCCAGTTGTAGTCAGGTAATCCATTACTTGCAGCCCAAAGCATCCTAACGATATATTCCCATTTTACAGGTTATGTCACTGAGGTGTAGGAGGCCAAATCATTTATTCAAGATCTTACTGATATTGAGCAGGGAAGGAAAACCAGGTCTGTTGAAATCCAAAGCCCGGTCTCTGTGTCTTGTAAGAAAAAAGAACTTAAGTTTTAAAAAAATGTCTTTTCCCTTCCTCACATATTGAACTCTATTTCATTCATTTTTTTCCCCCTGAGGAATTGTCAGCAAGTGCCTCTTGTCAAACACCAGGATCATGAAGCAGTTCAAAAGCACATGGATGTCCCATTAAACAGCTTTACTATAGAATAGCTAATAATTACAATTTATTGACAGTTTGATATATGCTTTGTGCAACGTGCTTTCCATGCATCATTTTATTCTTGCAACAACTTTGTGAGGTAGGTTGTTTCAGGTGAGGAAGATGCATTTCTGCAAGGTTAAACCACATGCCCAAAGTCACATAGCTCACAGAGGCAGAGCCAGGATACAAACCCACTTTTACCAGTGTGTTTAACCACTGTGCTATACTTTGCATAGCCCTATAATCCTGCTCGACCTAAGCTATCTGAAAATCTTGAGAAGAAAATAAACAGTTTTCCCAGCTTCTTTTCTGCTTTTACAAGGCAACCACACTGCCAATAGACGTTTCTGCAAGAATACATTTACTTTTGCCAGGACAAAAAAGGAATTAACTTAATGTGGTGCCCATCTGTTTGCCAACAAATTATAGCATCTTAGTTTGGAAGAGATTGTAGCAGCCATCTTGTTCCGGTTTTCTTTCCCAGACTGGCCTCCCCAAGCAGAGGTTATTCAACCTTTGTAGAGAAACCTCCACTGATCTTGTAATGGCTCACCTCGGCATTGCTCCAATTGTTAGAGAACTCTTCCTTTTTATGGATTTTCTTTGTTGTTTTTTTTTTGTAACATCATTTTAGCAATTCTAGGTCTGTCTTCTGTAGAAGTAGAAGCTTTGACATCACAGAGATCTGGGTTGATATCCTCCTGACTGGAATATTGTTTATCCTTGCCCAGTTCGAGTTTGCCTCTTACTAAGATGAACAAGAGCATCTCTAATACTATAGGGGCAAAGTAAGAATTAAAGGAAAGGCTCACAACTCTAGTACAAATTCCCAAGGGAATCCAAGTGATTTGGTTAGACGCTATTACTTTAGGGGTAAAACTTTTGAAGCAAGTGACCTCATAGGCCACTCACTGGATTGGAGATAGTTTGCCTGTCTTTGTATCAGGTGCCCTGTTGTGCTCAAGGACCAAGTGTCACATGATAGAACGTCCCATTTTAAGAGTATGCCATGGGTGTACCTCATCAGAGACTGCACGTCTTTCAGTTACCTTCTGTAGAGGGCCTCAAACATGGTGGTAACAGAGCGTAGAGTCCAGTCTGGTACCCACACTTAGTTTGGTATATAAGTGCTCAATAAGTGTTAGTTCATTTGACTCTTTCTTATTCCACTAGCCAGGCTTTCAAGTTCTTAGAGACGGCGCTCACTCAATTCAATTCATCAAATACTCACTGAATGTACTGTGTTTGTATTAGTTTCCTAACTCTGCTGCAATTCCTCCGATTCAGGGATGCATCTTCCAATTCTTTAGTCTTATTCTGTAGCCCTTAGATAATGACAGATTCCAAACGGGACAAGGCTTCAACATTTGACAATCACCCCAGTTGATTCCAATATACCATTACACTGAAATTTTCATTCTTCAATGAAGGAAGCAGAATTATGTCACCAAGTTATTTTTGGGCCTCCACAATTTCTAACAGCATTCCTTGGATGGTGAATGACTGAAACTTTTAAATCTAGTAGAGGTTGCACTGGGAGACTCTGGAGGCTTTTGACTGGCTTTCTACTCTTCTACATTTTCTGTTGCCATAGTTGAGACTGTGTCCTAAGCTAGCTCAGCTTCTAGTCAAATTGTCAAAGTTTAGTGCACATAAGAATCTCTTGGGGACATTTTGCAGATCCCTAGACTTCATCCCCCAAGGATTCTGATTTATATGGAACCTCAGAGTTGACTTTTTAAAATAATAATCCCCAGGTTATATCATCATTTTTGAGAAGCATAGAGCTAGGGTAAATATAAGAACCCTTAGATTGTCAGCTCAGTGATTTTCCACGAAAGTAACCTTGCTATGGGTTCAGCAGTGATCATCTTCCTGGATTCAGATTCTGGGCTCTTATTTCTTCCTTGTGAAAAAATACTTGCTTTTCGCCCCAATGTTGACCCTTGTCTTGTAACTACTTCCCCCACAACACACACCTCTCAGAAACTGGGAACTTGGCACTGAATCCCAGTCCATTATGACTAGGTTCATGTTCTCTGTACTCAAGATATGGAGTTCTGGACCCAGAATAAAGTAAGGGGCGGGTAATTGATTAGATGAAGATGCAAAGGCAGAATGTCTGATTTGGTGTGGCCTCTCCGGTGTGATAAAATTGAACCAGAAACAAAGTAATTGAACCACTGGCACCATCCCTGCAAGTTGTTTTCCTTGAATTTTTCTTCATTACTCAAATTGCTCTTTGGGTTGCTAGCTCATTTGACCCTTATTTTTGGTTTTATGGCTCTGGATTTTGAATGTGTAAACTCCCTGACTCTCTGGCCTGACCCTGTACCACATCAGACTATGTCCTAGTTTAATGTTCTGTCATGTATTCCTATTGAAAACTGATATAATGATAATAATTATGGTGGTCCTGCTACTAATACTACTAAATATCTGTAGGGTACATATTATCAATATATGTTTTACATTCACAGCAAATATCTGAAGTAAGTCCTATTTTTATTCCAAGCTTTAAATAAAGAAACTGAGGTTAGAGTTATACAGCTGTTAAGTGGCTGAGCCAGAAAGGATATGCAGGCAGTCTCACTCCCGGAGCTGTGCTCTCATCAAGCACATTACGTTGTTCATTTCCATCACTACTATACCTGCCATTGCTCACTGAGTGACAAAGAAGTCTCCAAAAATCTTCCTTTTTCTTTAATGTATGTGGTAAATGGAGATAGGGGATGAAAGTTCCCAATAATTCCTTTTTGGAACTCCTTGAGCACCACTGAATTTCAACAAAATTTTTCCCCCAAAGCGCATTTTTGAAACCATGACATTCCCTGTTATCTCTCCTAACTAGTGAGATCATCCCAATGATTCTGGGGGGGCTTCATTGCATTTTATCAGTGGCGCCTTTGTTGTACAATTTCCACTTTTGCTCTTGAAGATACAATAAAAGATTTATGCCTGATGGACTATGATGTGGTTTGCATCTAAGAGAAAAACAATTCCTTCCAAAAAAATACCATATCCCCAAATGATTTCATAATTGCAAACAGTGTTGACGAGCTCTTTGGCTTAAATCAGTTTATAACATATTTGCTGTGTTTTTGTGTAGATATGTTTTGATGTGCTTGCTAAGGAAAAATAATTAAAACCCCTCTGCCATTTCTAATTGAGAAGAAAGAAATGTAACTCATTAGTTGATGTCTACCATAATAAGATTTTTTTCTCCCTCATTTCATTCCAGATTTGTTTCAAGGATTAACTTGCATTAAATGGTTTCAGGTCTGAACGTCAACCATGTTTCTCATTATTGGAGATCAAAATGGCTTAATTCCCTTTGTGTGTTGGTGCCACTAAAACACAAGGGAATCTTAAAACTACAAACCTCTGATAGAAGCACCACATTTTCCTCGTCAATCTGCCCAGCAGAGCTTGTGTTTTTCCTCCATTTACTGCTGGAAAAATGCTGTGTGCTGACAAGTTTTGGGGTTCTGGTGTCATGCACAGGCTAGGCAAGACTTCTTTGAATCTAGTTACTGTTGTATTTTCAAATATGTTGATGTGAACTTTGCTTTCTAATGCTCCTTGAGTCAACTATTGTCTTTGATCTTTAAACAGAATGTGGCCATCCATCTAGTGGATTGGTAAAGGACTAGCATCGAGGTTAATCCAGGGGCCTCTGGATTTAAACAGACCTGACTTTAAATTCTCATTCCACCACTAGCTATATAACCTGGGTCAGTTTTGAAAACTTGCCTTGTCTGTAAAATGGAGCTAATGATAGTACCTATTTATTGGCTGTAGAGTGGCATACAAGAGCGCATGCATGTTAAAACATTGCTGAGCAAAGGAGAACGTGTTAAGTGACCAGTTAGTTCTACTGTTATGTTACCCTATTGTAGAGACTATTACCCAGAGTGTTGTATCACCCAGGATGAGTTGGAGTCTCATTCCCCGTCTGGTATCTGGGTTGGCCTCAGTGACTTGATTAGCCAACAGAATGTGGCAAAAGGGACATTCTGGGACTTCTAAGGCTGAGTAATAAGAAGCCTGGCAGCTTTTGTCTGGGTGTCTTGGAATGCTTGCTCTGGGGAAAATCAGCTGCATGCTGTGAGAAGCTCAAGCCACATAGAAAGGCCATCGATAGGAGCTCAGGTTGACAGCCCCAGCTGAGCTCCTGGTTGTCAGGCCAGCCATGTGAGTGAGTCATCTTGGATGTGCAGCCTTGAAAAGGCAAGAGTTGACTTCAAGGCTTTTGGAGATTCTCTTTCAGTTGTAGCATTTCCTTGTGACCTTGCTAAACTTGGTTATCTGGTTGATTCAAGCTAAACAATTAGACACAAAGAGAGAATTTTGGGGGGCACAGGAGCATAAGGGCAATAAAGAGTACCCCTTTCCTCTGCTCAAGATCTGAACCGACAGAGAGAGAAGACCAAGGAGTAAGGGAGATGGAGACCGAAATATCGCTTTTATGAGCGTGAAGACCGGGCATGTGTCTATGGTTTCCTCATGGAGAACCCCAGAAGGAATTAGGTTTATCTTTTCAACTGGCCCGGGGCACTGGCCTCGCTCTAGAGGAGCAAAGAACCTGACAGCCTGCTCTCAAGAGGAGATGTCTGGGGTCTTCATGCTCATCTCAGACTCACCAGTCAAGGGGAAGGGGCTGAGGTGTGGAGTGGAGCCCTCCACCTGGAAGGAAACATCGGGAATGGGAATGGGTGCTCCTCTGACAGGACTGTCTACCTCAGTATCTACTGAGTTCAAGAAATAAGTGATCCAAGTTTTACTTTGTGAAGACACAGTTTATGGTGACAGATTCAGAATGAGGCGTTTCACTTTACTTGTAGGTTAAATTGGTTTGTATCAATGATCCCATTCTTTTCTTCTAAGTCCAGAGAGTCCCGGCAACATCAAGTCCCATGTATTTACAAAGATGGAATTAAGTAAAGAACCTTCCTTCAATCATTCTCTCTTCCATCTTTCCCTAACTACTTTCAATTTATGACCCTAACAATGAATCGTAAATAAACTGCTTCAAAGTCTTCAGCCTAAAGGAACTGATGGGATGGTATTAGCAATCACACCGTTGATCGTGAAGTTAAGGATGAAGGTTCAATTTTAGCGTGCCTTAGCTTTAAATGGAGGTAAGTTGTTCTATTATTACAAGCCTTGGCGCCCTTGCCCTTGCCCGGCTATTTAACAAATGTGTGTCCTTGTTTACCAGTGGAACCCAACTAGGGGGTATAAATAGCTGAGTGTGAGCCTCAATGACTACACTTCAAACAACTCCAAGCACGTGTCCTATCGACGGGGTGTGGAGAACGCAGGCATCGCAATCAGGATGCAGATGTTCTGAGGTGTGTTTTCAAGTTGTGCTTTGCAGGAGGTCTGAGCCACGTGCGCACACACACACACACACACACACACACACACACACACACACTTTCAGAGTCTTGGAATCGCACATGTATTGATTCCTTCCTTTCTATGCCTTCACTTGGAGGATCTTCTCAGGATCAGGAGTTCTTGCCTCTGTGCTCACTCTTCTCTTACTACTTTTGTTAGAGCACTGATATCGTTGCTTTTTACTTTTTAAAAATCTGTTTCGAATGTTGTACGAGGGTCTGAAGTCTACGGGAGCAGGGTTGAGGCTATCTCATTCAGAGTTGTATATAGCACCTAGTACAGTGTCTGACCCCTGGAGGGGCTCAGCAAATATCTCCTTGGATTGAATTGAATGACAGCTTGCTTCCCAAGGCAGAGGAGTGCAGGCATCCTGGGTTGAGGTTCTGCTCCTAACCATAATCTGCAGACTCAAATACAGTTTTCAGTGGCTCCTAAGATCCCTGAGGAATTAATCACACTAAGCTTCTTGTTTGGAATAACTTCACTGCCAATACACAAGAGCTGCCTAGACTTGAGGCTCTCAATACCCCAATGTAAAGAGTCTCATTACATCATTCCTTGAAGTCTCTGTTATGTCAGTCTATGTGACCGGTGCCCAGTCCTTCAAGGAGGACTGTAACTGCGACTTGGGCACAAAATGCGAGTGGCACCCAACAAACTCAGTCATCAGGATGAATAATATCTTAATGCTATAGTTTGAAAACTCAAAATTAATGCAAACATTTCATAAAAAACAAAATATCAGAATTCTAAATCAAGACTGTTTCAGTATTCTTGATTTTCCTTTTGCCTCTGAAAGGCATTAATTTGTTGCCTCACTCCTCTTGTCTAATCTTGGCCCTGGAGCAGACAGAACCAAAGGGAAATCTCCTTGGACACGACTTTCCTGATTTTCACCCCTTGATTTTTTTTTTTAACTATACGGGGTGGGAGGAGATGGTATGGGTTTCAGGTAAGTACTAAAAGATAAATGCATAAACAAAGTCATAAATGTAAGAAGTCAAATCTGAACTGTGTGTAGGAGAAACGATTTAGCAGGACATGTTGCATAGTTAATAATTGAATAACAAAAGGCTGAAATAAATAAAATTTTTAACAACACTCAGCAATAAGGCTGCAATATTTATTTCTCAGATGGATCTGTATGGCTCCATTTTTATTTGGAATCGATTTTTAAAGGGCTTTTTCTTAAATTCTTCTCAATTCCCGTTAAGCAGTACATGAAAAGTTACTTTAAGTGAGAGCAAATGTGGATGAAATCAGCCAGGGCTCCAACTGCGCCTTCATCCCTACTGGAAGAGCTTTCTTCATTTACATAGGAGAACGTGGAGCCAGAAAAGGGGAAAATACAAACATGAAATCTCCAAGAGCCTTTTGGAAACGCAGCAGAAAAACACATTGCTTAAGTGGAGAAGCCAAGTGGTTTTCGAGTTTCCTGCAAAGCAACAGCTTTAGGGGGAGAGTGACCTTCTGGGGAACGCAGTGGCCCTGGCTGGAAGATTAGGGGCTGACGTTTTGCAGGCTGTGGACGGGGGTGGAGAGATTGTGTAACTGTAGTAAAGCGTCTTGAAACTTTTCAACAGGAAAACAAAGTGGGGAAGAAGCCTTGAAGAGAAGGGAAAGCCTCAGGCAGGATTTTTTGGTTTTTTGGGTTTTGTCCCTGTGGAGGCACAGCTGCGGCTGTATCACAGTATTTCCCACGTGTTTCCTTTGGATCTCTTTACCTGGTGCCAACCCTGTGCAACGGAAGTAGAAGAGAGCTGCTTGACAGCAATCGAATCCCAGTCAAAATGCTGAGTTTTCTCCCGGCTACTTTCTGGAGCACAGGGTGGGTCTGACTTGCGTAGAAATGCGAGGGACCTTCCCTGTCCGCCTCCCATCTTCCAGTTCTGGAGGGACAGGCTGCAGGCAAGCTTTCCTGCTGCACCAGTGGTGGGAAGGTGGAAAATCTTGACTTGCTGAGTCTGAAATGAGATGCAAGTGGACCCAGTACCACAGATCAAATTTTCTATTTTTGGCCTTTCAGCCACAGAAATGCAGTTATGCCAGAGTGACCTTTTCTCTGGAGGAATCATCTCATGCCTTGTTGCACATTAAAATCATCTAGGGAGCTTTAAAAATGCTGATGCCAAGGCCCCACTTCAATCCTATTAAATTAGTTGCCCTAAGGGTGGGAATCATGCATCCAAATTTTTCTTTTGAGCTCCCCAGGTGATTGTAATTTGCAACCAGGGTTGAGAAATTGTGACCCAGAGCTCTTGAGCCCGTAGACAGCCCTTTTCTGTCCTCTGGGTCCACTCTCCACCCAAAGAGCTCTGTGATCTCCATCAGTGGAAGCTAAGACTCTTTTAGTTTAATTCAGTTCAATTACAAACAATTTAATTCAATAAATACTTATTCAACTGCTTTCTTACCCTTCATTTCTGATTGTGGCTCCCATGAGAGTGGTGAGAACCATGTTTCTCAAATAAGAGGTTGGAGATACTTGAGTTTATCTCATTTTTTGGAGCCATATTTTTTTAAAAAAACCTGTTAAACGCAGGTTACAAATTTTAAAAAATTATGCATTGGATTTGGACTTTTTTTCTGACATAACACTCTGAACAGCATATGTTTGTACGTATATAAAACATTATTTTTTAAAGCATTTCTTAATTTTTTAAAAAAATTATTTATTTTATTTTACTTATTTTTGGCTGCATTGGGTCTTCATTGCTGGGTGTGGGCTTTCTCTAGTTGCGGTGAGCGTGCGCGGGCCTCTCATCGCGGTGGCTTCTTTTATTGCGGAGCACAGGCTCTAGGCGCATGGGCTCAGTAGTTGTGGTGCACTGGCTGAGTTGCTCTGCAGTATGTGGGCTCTTCCGGGGGCAGGGCTTGAACCCGTGTCCCCTAGCATTGGCAGGCGGATTCTTACCCACTGTGCCACCACGGAAACCCTAAAACATCTGTCTTTTAATGTGTTTCTGTATTCAGTGCACGTTCTAAAGCGTTGATGCGCTGAGATAAATAAGACAGAGTACTTAGCTTCTGAAGAGCTCCCAGGCCGGTGGGAGACCTGAGATGGGAACAAGAAATTAAAGGATTGTGAACTGCTGTAGCTAAAAGGGGTATGTATAAAAGGATGTTTCAGATGGATTCAGAAGGAGAAATTGTGCCTGGCAAGGCAGAAAGGCTCACAGAGGAAGTAGAGGGGAGTAGCCATTCTCCACGAAGGATTCAGGCAACGGGAGGAAGACGTGCACTTCTTGAAGGTGAGAATTAAATGTTTGGCTAAAGGCTACACAGGAAACATAGGAGGAGATAGGGAAGGAACTTGAGGGCTCCCAACTGTCTGTTGAGCTTTATCTGTTGGGAGTCTAGCATTTCTAAACCATTCTTGCCTCAGGGCTGACTTTTAGATTCATAAATTTGCAGCTACACTTGGGTGTGCTGTGGTGGACAGAACACGCTAGGTGGGTGAGACCGTAGCTGGTCTGCTTCTGGAAAGTGATGGACAAGCCTTTGAGGAGGCTCTAGAAATGGACTGATGTGGATTTCATACACTAACTGTGGAACCTTGGACAAATCACCGAACCCCCTGTAAAGATTCTCCTGCTCACCTCATAGGGTTTTTTGTTTGTGTTTTCGTTTTGAATGAAGACTCAGTGTATTAGGTGTTGTGTAAAGTGCTTAACAAAGTGCCTGAACATAGGAAATGTCAACGAAATGTTGCTCTCCCTGTTGAGATATTGAATTTGTAGTTCCCTGTAATTTTTCTTTGTGTATATTCGGCCTTCCCATTACACCTTCTTCCCAGGTACATACTCAGAGAGACCATCACCCTGGCTGATGATGAGAAGGGCATGACTTTGGACAAACAATAGAAAATGTGTTTTAGGGAGTAGTTACTAAATCACCAGCAAGGAACACCACAGTTCTAGAAAGTTCTCTAGTAGGCTCATCAAGTCTCTTTTACTGATAAGTCCATTCTGCTGTCCATCGTGTCTCTGCTTCCAAAATTAAAACCACCACAAAAATGTCCAGGCTCAGTCCATCTGCAGCATCACATTTGATCTCTCCATGGCTTGCTCACCATTCTTCCTTACACTTTAAGACATGATGATGAGGATGATATTTGAGAAGGAACTTGAAGAATGCATGGAATGTCTTATGGTTGAGAATAGGCATTCCAGGTGGTCAGATTAAAATAAGTAATGGTATAGAAATATATGTAGGAACAAAAAGTAGTAAAGTAGTTGTTGTGTTGGAACCCAAGTTGTATTTACAGGAAAAGTAGAGGAATAGACCTCAGAATTGAAGCGGAGGCTACAAGGATCCTCCTTAGAGCTTCTGCCTTGAGAACGACAATTCAGAACCTTTATGTTTGTGCTATAAAATAACTGACATCTCTTAAATAACGTGGCTCCAAATTTGTTTAAAATGGTTTACCTCACCTTTTATTCTGTTCTTTTTCTTTCTTTGTATTTATTTATTTCTTCCCTTGTGTCTTATCGAGGGCATTTGGGGTGAGGTCCCAATCCTGGCTTGCTGAGAGTGCATCTGCTTCCAATGCCTGTTCTTACTCCACGTAAAGTCACAATCTGTTCCTGGGAGAACATATTCATTTGCACAATAACCAATTGTAATGTGAAAAAGGAAGGATTATAACATCAGTTGGGCTATGAGTGGCTGGCATGGAAGAAGTCCAGCAAGGCGCAGATCCTGTTTCTGTACATATGTCCTTAATAATAATGAAGAAGTAGGGGGTAAATTATGCCAGAAGGGAGCAGAGTCATTTCTGAATAGCTGGTTTTCTGAGGGAGTACATATGATGTCAGCAATTAATTAAGGCCTCAATTCTGTTTTCCTATAAAAATCCTATTTTAGTTGCGGTATCTTTGATGCATCTGCTGGCATAAGCAGGATACAGGCCATAAATAAAAATTCAAAAATATCTCTTTCTTGTAGAACTTGGAAACAGACATTCTGAAATTGAAGGAAACCTACATAGTATCCAGAAGGATCCCGAGATCCTTTCTAAGATGAAGGGCAGTGAAGTCCATGCTAAATCCAGGCCCTGAGGGATTTGATTGGGAGGGAAGACAACTGTGACCAGAAGCAGGTCCAGGATTTATAACTGGACAATTTCAAACCCACGTTGGATGATACTTCAGTGGCAAAGAAGCAGTGCCCAAAGCGAAGAATTTACCCAATAATGACAGTAAAAACTTTAGAGTTTCAAGACGCTGGTAACAGAGGATGGAAGGTTGACAGGACCAGGCATCACAAAGTCCCTTTCTGGCAACTTTACCTAAAATGAGGACCAATGGGTTGTCATTAGAACTCAGGTGTCCTCTTTAAAAAATAAGCAAAGATACATGCAGAACGATAGATTATTTGAGCTGAGAGGGACTTGGTTGCACGTTGAAGCCAACCTCCTGTTTTGTGAGGCAATTGATGTCCAGCGATCACTCAGCTAATTTCTATCATAACCAGGGGCAGAATTATGGTCTTGTAAGAACTTTGTCCATGTCATTTTAACGCCCAGCACTCTCTTTATACATGATCCCAAGAGCATCCTAAATTTTGCTGGGTGAGTCCCAAGGTAGGCGTAAGGAGGAATGGGTATGTTACATGACCACTGTGGAAAATCTGACATGTCAGTGTAAACTACTGGGAAGAGCGAGTAGCCAAAAATCACAAAGAGAGTCCAGACGGCGCTGTGGCCAATTCAATCCAGTTTTTCTGGTCAGCTTCGTGATTTGGGGGAAACAAAATAGGGATTTTTGTTTGGAAATGTAGAATGGAGTCGCGAATTTCCTCAAAAGCGGAGGAGGGAGATCCTTCTAAGTCAAGGCAGTAGGAATGAAGGGGAGGGGACCCAGATACCCAGGAAGGGAGTCCAGGAAAAAAGATGGGGAAGCAGGTCCCAGGCCAGCCAGCTGCTCTGGAAGGCAGGTGGTGGCTGCAGTGATGGTGGTAGTGGTGAAAGAGCATTTGAGAAACTCTGGATACTTATGAATCTCAGGAAGAAGGGGGACAGACAGAGTCATCTGGGGGTGGGGTGGGGTGTGGAAGCAGGAGGCGTCCTCTGTTGCTGACAAAGCATCCCAGACTCCAGCCATCACTCATGTCACTGATGGGATATGAATGGGGATATGAACTTGCTTATGGGATACAAACCCAATGATGTCTTACTGATCCAGGGGAGGAAAAGAAAATCAAGTTGTTAGAGGTCAGAATTCTTTTTATTATAAAGTAACTCCTCAAAGGTCCATAAATGAATTCTATTCAGTGAGGGAGACACATCAAGGAAATATAGAGCTGGAAAGCTTCCTTTTTTCTCACTATTAATATTGATACATGCATACATTTTAAAAAATGTGTCTTCTAGTTCCAAGGCCAAACCTAAGGATCAAAAAGTGGGCGGTGGCCCAATTCCTGGAAATCCCCGCCCCTTCCTAAAATAGCTGGAATACTCCTCCCACTCATTAGCCTATGAAATTACCCACCCCTCTAAAAACTGACAACCCCATACCCTGGTGCCGCTGTCATCTTCTGAGATGGCCCACACCCTGTCTATGGAGTGTGTTTCTCTTGAAATAAATCCACTTCTTACCTAAAAAAAAAAAAAAAGTGTCTTCTGATATACTTGCTTCACCATAATAACACACAATGTTAATATATAATAATAATAATCTGCAGGCATCCATGTATCAAAATTATTTTCAGAGAATATGCTGGTGGAGAGGCTCTCCACAAAAAGTATTAATAATGAAGAGCCTGAGTTCTAGAACTGTGGTTTTTATGAAGATCCTGTTTACTTAAGTTCTAACCTCTGCATAGCTACAGAAAGACTGAGAATTCTCAGCAGTTAGTGTTCTTGGCAATGATCTGGGGAAGTACAAATGCAGTGTGGGTCAGCACAGAAGGTAGACAGGAAGGAGGTAGTGTGGCCAGTAGGCAGCATCCATGAAGGATATAAAGAGAAATATGACCTGGACTCAAAGAGTTGCCACCACCTTATGCTAAGGGCTCATAGTGAAGGCCAATTTTAAGATAAACACATACCTATACTGTATGGTTTCTCTGAAGGATTTGTTAGTACTATTAAACACACATATATAAACAGTTAATTGACTAATAAATAATATTTATTTCTTAAATAGTTTCTTTTTATCTCCTCAGTGAACACTTTTGGTTGTTGACATCAAACTCTGAGTTATAAGAACACCTGTCAAAGGCCTGTTGGAAAGTTCCTTGAAACCAGGTGGATCGGACTGGTCCTTTAGTCCAGTTGTAAATGCCCACTGTGGGCAGACTGAGGAAGCGACCCTCTTACCAGGGTGTGCTTGAACAAGGCCCAGGACATTAAAACAAAAAAAAAATCTTGCAATTACACTTTTCTACCACTAGATGATATGCACGTATAAGCAAGATGAAAACCCTCCTACCTTTCCTTTCTGCATCAGTGGCCACAGTGATGATAGGTAAGTTAAGGTATCCAGAATTCAATTCCAGATGTTACTAAGAAAGAGAAACACAATATGAACATGAAGAACTGCCAGCATTGATTAGGTAATAAGTGCGATCATACCAAATTTATCAAACACTTATCCTTTCATCTAGGGGCCATCAAAGTTTACCACCTGCCTATGGGCCAAATCCAGTTTACCACCTCTCTTTGTAAATAAAGTTTTATTTGAACACAGCCATGCTCATTTGTCTGGGACTGATTTTGCTCCACAATGACAGAGGTGAGTATTGAGACAGAGACTGCCTGACTTGTAAAACTTAAAAATATTTCTATAGGGTCCTTTACAGAGAAGCTTTCCAATGCCTGGTCTAAGCACACATAGGTCATACTAACTCATTTAATCTTTACAAATCTGTGGTTGTGGGTATGTGTTATTACAATTTTGTTTTAATTTAAAATTTTTATTGGCGTATAGTTGATTTACAGTGTTGTGTTAGTTTCAGGTGTATAGCGAAGTGAATCAGTTATACATATACACATATCCACTCTTTTTTAGATTCTTTCCCCATATAGGTCATTACAGAGTATTGAATAGAGTTCCCTGTGCTGTACAGTAGGTCCTTATTAGTTCTCTATTTTATACATAGTAGTGTGTATATGTCAATCCCAGTCTCCGAATTTGTCCCTCCCCACCTTACCCCCGGTAACCATAAGTGTGTTGTCTACATCTGTAACTCTATTTCTGTTTTGTAGATAAGTTCAATTGTACCCTTTTTAGATTCCACATATGAGTGATATTGTATGATATTTGTCTTTCTCTGTCTGACTTACTTCACTCAGTATGACAATCTCTAGGTCCGTCCATGTTGCTGCAAACTATTTGTTTTACAGATAAAGAAAGTGATTAAGGACACAATGAATCTTGGCACATACGTTACATGACTGTAGCAGACATACATGACAAAGGCTGTAAGTATTGATGTACACCATGCTTGATACTCTTGGGTTTGTGTAAACAAGATGAATAGCAGTTGGCTTCAAAGCTGTGGGGAACCTAGAAAGAAGAAATTAAAATTATTGCAAGGTCAGGCCAGCCTTCTGTGTGATCCACAGGTAGAAATGTAGCTGGAATTGAGTAGCTGCCCATGAGCACTTTTTCCCGACATGACACTTACTCGGAACATATTGTAAGAAACTCTTTTGACACAGTAATTCATAAGACTGGAGATGACTCATCAAATGAAAACAGTGCTTAACATGTGATTGAAACATCCGTGGTCAAGTGGAGAGACACAGAAAGAAGGCAGTCAAAGGAAGTCTTCTTCTTAATGTCCTAGTTTTTCCCCAATCAAAGGGGGTCTTTGCTCCTTCAGTGCTGGGTATACTTGGGCCCTCAGGATATCTGCTGGGGATGGTGGAAGCTGGGAGTCGGGCTGGGGAGCAGGGTGGTATCAGCTTTATGATTTCCTAGATTCCTAGTCATCCTCAGGAATGTCTTTCCCAATAGTTTATAATATGCAGTGAAGTATTGGGATAACCCCTGATGGTTCGTTCCACATTTGTGATTACTGAGCTTTCTTTCTTTTTTTCTTTTTCCTCCTGAAGAGTTTAGGTAACTAACTGCCTCAGAGTCATACATCATGAGGCGGAGAGGGGAGAATCAGGAACTGGGTGAACCAACTTAATCCTTTGTCCCACATGAAGAGATGGGACCATATTGCCTAGATTCCAAGGGTTTTCCACATGGACATGCCCCAAGCTCCTTCTCTCCCCTTCCTTTGCTCCAAGAAGACCTCTTCTATTATTCGTCCACATTTTGGTGTCCTCTTTTCTTAGGATAGATACCCCATCATCCCTACAGAAAAGGAAGGTGCACTGGACTGTTCCTTCCACTCAATCTTTGTTGACTCTAAGAAAGGGTAGGTGCTAATGTTTGGTGTCTCCTTGGGGTGAGCTGGGGGTGTGAGTGGTGGGAGGGTCAGGGAGGGGAGCAGGAAGGAGAAACTCTGAAGCCTGGCAGAGGGAAGTGGGGAAAGAGCAAAGCCTTCTGTATCAGGGAGCTACTGTTTCAGACTCCTAAAGAGTCTGAAATAAACAAAGCTTCTTGTAATAATAATTAATTTTCTTCTAAAGAGCATCTGAGTTACACGAGAAATTTATATTCCTCCTAATAACATAGCTTGGAACCCCTCCCCCTGCCTGTTTTTGTAAAATGATAATCCCAACCTTATTATGCCAATGGAGCATTTGCCCCAGTTTTCCTTACAGAATGAATGTCCCAAGTCCAGCTCTCTTTTCTTTAATGTACAGGTATGTATATATGTAGGTTCAAATGTATGTATGTATTTACGTATTTACAGTTGAATTTTGGTCAGGACAGGGTATGTGGGATAGTGTTAAGCTGAAAATTGATAAAGATAATCTGGGCTTTTGGAATTTAGGAAAAGGGCAAAGGCTGAATGATCAGACACGGTCTTGTGACAGGTAAGTGAGTTAGGTTCTGAGGGAATTTGGATATGTAAAGGAAGGGGCATTTTAGATCATGTGGTGGAGAGACAGGGGTATGGGCTTGAGTGTGGGCACTTTGGGAGAAGATCATTCTGGTAAGGCCTAAACTTAGGAGTTCAGAACTATCAGGTTAAAGTTTGAACTGGATCTCACAGTCCCGGAAAGAACTAGGACTTTTGACTAGAGAATTATCACTGACTATGAACATTTCAAGGGTAAAACCATCATGTTTACCTTTTCTTGTCAATTTTTAGCTAAGTGACCACTGACGTGTGGTCAGGTTTCAACCAATTTCAAGTGAATAAATGCACAGCAGTGATATTTTAGGAAAAGTAATCTGGGGACTAGGTATGGGATGGATTGGAGAGGAAAGACAGAAAATAGAGAAAGAACAGGAGTGAGTGCAAAGACATACACATATTACTTTCCTTCACCAAACAGTCCATGTAAAATGATCAAATTTTAAATCTCATTGCTAGTACCACAACTGTAGTTGGAAATGGCTGAACATGAATCAATCATCACAACAGTAACTGTAACCAGAAATAGGAAATGTTTCATAAAAAGTCTATCTGTTTCGCTTTTGACTACGTGGCCATGCCTTACTGTGCCCAGTTTAGGATATTTCACAAATGCATCATGATGAGAAAAATTAATCGGGAAAGTAGATTTTGTGTTTGCCTCAATCACAATCATTTTCTAATTAGTGTGGGGAGTAGCTTATTTAATAAATATTATTTCTTTTTGTTCTTACCATCTTCAGATCTATATCTGAGACAGAAATTTTTTTTTAATTTACTTTTTTATTCAATGAAAGCCAGATAAGAAGAAGGGGTTAAGTCTGAGTTATCAAAATAGGTTTTCTTCAATTCTTAATTCCTTATTCTGCCCCTGGTACTAGTTTGATGTGTTCAACTAGAAGGACTCACTTTCAAAATCTCTGTGTTATTGGGTGGAGAAATAAGGGCCCAAGTCCATCCCCGGTTACGTCAAGTGGTGTCAAATTTGGCTTGCAATTCTCACTTCCTGTTGACTCCAAGAGAAAGGCTGCAGTTGGAGTCTAAAAGTGAAAAACATGAAGCTCTGAGACCAGTCTGAATTACTAATCACTACATGTCCTGTTCAGTCTAACCACTTTCCAAGTGATTAAATGAACCGGCCAGGTCAGTGACTCAGCTTCTGAGGGGGTGGCCAGCAGTCCGAGCTGATCTGCACATCCCTGGTTTCACTTCCCAAGGTCTGATCCAGAGCTGCCTCGGAAGGGTGATTTCCCCTTGGAGCTTGTCTCTCTGGGGACAGAAGGACGGACACAGATGATGAAGTGTATAGTCTGCTGGAGAAGGGCCATCTCACCATGAGTCTTTGGCGGGAAAGAGTTGTAAGAATGTCGTCTTTCATCAGCTGGTGTCACTCTTTGGAACCAGTCACAAGTAGCTGGGTGTGGTAGGGCGAAGTTGTCTGAAGTCTGAACGAAGAAAAATATATTGAGTAGGAAACATGAACTTTTTTTCTTTTTTGGCATAAGTGTCAGTAGATACAGTATTCCCTTGTTTGTTTCAGTAACTACCAAAGGTTCTTGAAGACGTCACCATTTTAGAGTAGTGTATTCATTTGCCTGGTTTTCTAAGTGATTAGCTGAACTTTACTGCTTTTATGAAGTTTAATGTCCAGTTGCCATAAAAAAAGCAGCACATGGTCAGTGGTGGAAATAGGGGTGGGATTGTAAGGGCCACATGGGAGTGCAATTCCAGGAACTCCCGGCCTCCTATGCAAATTAGATTAAGCTGCTCTGCGGCCTGGGCTCCCAGAGCAGAGAATTCCCATTCCCACCTCTTTTTTTTTTTTAGCATTTTCTCTTGTGGGAATTAATAAATCACTTTCAATTTATTTCAGCTACTGCCTGTTTTAAAAAAGGACATCACAGGCCTCAGTTTGTCCACCTTACTTAAGAAAACTCCTTACCAGGTAACCTCTTAAATATTTAAAAAGAAAGAAAAAGATTTTGAGACCCTTAGGAGAAAATACTGTAAGTAAATCAAAGTCCTATTTTCTCAGAAAGAAAGTTGAGTCTTTTGACTGGCTGTTGCCACCATCTTCTTCAGGCAGTTTCCATACTTGGCATAAAACTTTTAGTCGTTTCTCATATTACCTTTGTTTTGATTAGTTAAAGCATGATAACTTGACAACACTCAAATGTGAGAGCTTGAGAAAGGGAGGGTGGCAGGGAGGAAAGAAGCCCTCCAGCCAGCAAAGCTTTCTTTAAAACTTTTTTTTTTAAACATGAATATTTCTCAAATACAGGGACTGAAGGTGAACTTGAAGAATACATGCAAAACCACAACCTAGATTCTCTGAAAGTGGCCATTTCAGAGCTCTCTGGAAGGAATGTGTGAGCCTGTGCACGCCAGAGAGCAAACATGCAAATCAGTTCTTTCCCAGGACACCCCAGCGCTGCTGCTTTATCTGCACAGATGTGCTGTGAGCCTTGCAGATAGCATCTGTTTGTTCTATTTATGGGGGGAAAAAAAGCATGTATTTGTGAGCTCGGCAGGAGCACAACTTTCTTTTTGGATCTTTGATTCCATTAGAATTTTTGAAATTTCACATTTTGGAACAAAAGAATTTGAGTCGTTGGTGATTCTAGGTGCTGTGTAATTCCCTCTCCCGTTTATTTCTTACCTGCTTCTCCTGCCTCCCAATTTCATAGAGTTAAAATCAGGGCAGGGGAGATGAAGAGACTTGCACAAGCACATAGAACATTTATTCTTAGTTTCATTCATCATTATTGATTTGTTCAGTTATTAACCAGATATTTATTGAGGATCTGTTATATCCCAGGCACTGTGCAACATCCTAGGACCCAGTGGTGAGCAAAAATGTCACTGTACTTGTCCTCATGTATTTTATAGTTTACTGGGGGAAATGTACAGAAATAAGAATAATCACACACCAATATACCTCTTCTTCTGTGACAAGTGCTAATTATTGCCCTAAGAGCCTAAAATAGGCACGTTTGAGATGGTCCAAGAGGTAACAGAAGGTTTCCTTGAAGAAATGATGATGCTTCTTAAGCGACCCCTAAGAAGGATGAGTAGGACCTAAGGAGGCATATAAAGGAAGGGTCTCCCTGGCAGAGGGAAGGTTGAGAAAAGACCCTGCAATGGATGGCAACATGAGAGTATGAGAACCAGAAAGAGGGTCAACGTGGCTGAAGTGAAGAGGGAGGGAGAGCAGGAAGGAGATGGGCTGAGCTCCGAGTCAGAGCCAGACGTCACAGCACACTGTGGCTCATTTTGAGCTTTGATTTAGGAGTATTGGGAAGCCCAAGTAGTGAGCAATGGGAGGAGGGTAAGACTGGATGAGGAAGACCACGGGGGGCTACTGCAGTAGTCCAGGCAACAGGTAACAGAAGCTTGGTCTAAAGTAGTGAGTGGTGGAAGAGAGGGGAAAGGAGTAGATGCATTCAAGAGGTATTTAGAATGTAAAAATGATAAGATATGGGGAGGGAGGGAGTAAGCGGGGGCACGGATGACCCTAGGCTTCTGAGTGGGACAAATGGATGGATGGTGGTATCATTCATCAAGACAAGAAAAGCTAGAAGGTGGGGGTAAAGGCAACATGATGAGTTTATTTTAGGAAGTATTGAAGTTAGATGGTAAGGTATAGGTTGACCATATGGGTCTGGCCCTCAAAGACAAGGTCTGGGCTGGAGATAAAATATTTGTGAATGAGTTGTTTAAAGTTTTGACACTGATGTGATCTATTCCTCTTGAGCATCTTTCCAGAACAACACGTCTGTAAGTAGGGATAAATCAAATGGTTTTGGACACCAGGCTAAGTGAATTGTTGAACAACTTATTTCATATGACAGGGATTTGAAGGACTGTTGGGAGGTAGGTCTAGTGTGGATGAATTAGGAGATGTATGGTTTCAAGTATATCAAAAGCTACCCCCGAGCCCAAATACCCATCATTTTCCCCTTGACCTGTCAGAGGGCCTAATATCGCTAGCGATCATGTTACTCTTTAAGGAATTCTCATCTTATTTGGCTTAGAGTGATAAAACTTTAGTGAAAGTTGTCTACACCAAACTTCTCACTCAGAATGAGGCTGCTTTACAAAATCTCTGGACGTAGGGCCTCAGCTTGAACATGTATGTCTGTGGTAGGGAATCCAGTATTTGGCAAGACAGTGCAGATTTTTAGTTCTGTTCCAAAAATTCTTCCCTGTATTGATCTTCTCATCTGGCACAACACAGAACAGTTGTCCTTCTTTTCCACAGAGCAGACCATCAACTGGTGTTAGCCCATCAGTCATCACTATTCTCAGCTCAGCTGCCAGGAGATGAATGAATTAGATTCAACTGTCACTGAAGCCCTTCGATAGACATCACCTCACTCAGAGGTCACAGCAACCCTTCGAGGTATGTATTATTCCTCTAGAAAGAGAGGAGGAAACTGATTCTCAGAGTTAAATGACTTACCCAGTGATGTCACACGGGTTAAGAGCGGAGCCAGGTTTCAAATCCAAATATTCTGACTCCCAGTCCAGAGCCCTGTGCAAGCTGCCTCGATAATTTGGGTTTGGGCTCTGTGCTGACTTCTAAAGGTGACACATCAGGAAGGACCAGTGACTGATCAGCTGATAGCGCTGAGGGGGTGCTCACCCACCTGACCCTTGTGGACTGAATGATGCCTGCCCGGCACTTGACCTTATAACCTTGTATCTCTTTAAGAACTGGATAGAACACTCATCTTCACATTTTTTTTTTCAGATTTCACTCCCTATTAGTTAAAAACAATGAGCATGTATCCCAAATATATTTATATGTGTATCTTTGGATTCAGTACAAATGTGAATATAATTTTGTGTGTGTGTGTGTGGTACGCGGGCCTCTCACTGGTGTGGCCTCTCCCGTCGCGGAGCACAGGCTCCGGACGCGCAGGCCCAGCGGCCATGGCTCATGGGCCCAGCCGCTCCGCAGCATGTGGGATCCTCCCGGACCGGGGCACAAACCCACGTCCCCTGCATCGGCAGGTGGACGCCCAACCACTGCACCACCAGGGAAGCCCTATAACTATTTTTTAAAATTAATTTTTATTGGAGTGTAGTTGCTTTACAGTGTTGGATTAGTTTCTAGTGCACAGCAAAATAAATCAGCCATACATATACATATATCCCCTCCCTTTTGGATTTCCCTCCTATTTAGGAAACCACAGTGCATTAAGTAGAGTTCCCTGTGCTATACAGTGTGTTCCCCTCAGTTGTCTATTTTATACATAGTATCAAATATAAGTTTAAAAAAACATAAAAATATAAATGGAAGTCATAATATTTTCTTTTTTCACCCCAGTGAATCATCTTCATGGATCATCTCTGTCTGCTCCCCCTGGAGGGACCACTGAAATGGAGTCGGGGGACAGGACAGGAGAAGAGCCCAGTGTGACAGGCCATGGCTAGTTGGAGTACACCACCTGGGGAATGTCTGGAAACATTTCAGATGTGCTGACGGTGAGCTTTCCTCTCTGTGCTGCCCAGCTTCAGCTCGGTTTCTGCTAAGATCTCTCTGGAGGTTCACAGGGGGTGAAGGGCTCATTGCCCTGGTCTGAGTTGTTTGTCCTTGGCTTTAATTGCCACTTGTGTCCTGAGCTATGTGGTAATAGCACTAATATTAGCATTTGTTGACCGCTTACTATGTGCCACTGTGTGAAGAGATTTACGCGCATTACCTCATTGATCTTGTTACAACCCTGTGAAGTTTTGCTATCCTCGTTTCACAAATGGGAAAACTGAGGTGTGGAAAGCTGTGACTTACCCACAGGGGTATGTCTAATCAGTGACCCAGCTGGGATTTGAACCCAAGTCTGTTCTCCACCAAATCATTCATTCTTATCTGCCGTTCTGTACTGCCAGTAGGATTAGGGTTGAGATTCCTGATGGTGACCTGGAAGGATTTCCAGCACTAAAAGTGACTCAAATGGGAAGACTCATCGGTTACACAGACCAAAAGGTTGGGCTCCCATCAGGTGTGGATAAATGAGAGGAAGCCGTCAGCTTTACGGAAGTGCAAATGTGCCAGTGCAGTTACAAATGAACGTCTCCAGTCAAATCTCAGTCCTTTGTTTCGAGATAATCTGGCTCTCATTGTAACCCCCAGCTTCAGGTAGCAAATATATGCTGAATACTTTTCTGGATGAGACCGCTGGAGGCTGTAGTTGTTGTTTAAGGCACCTGAGTTCCATTACAGACTATACATGGTTTAACCTTACATTTCAGTGTTTGAATGTGTGTGAGAGAGGTGTCAAGGGGTCCAGGAGTTTTCTTCATTATCTACCAGAAGGCTTCAGCCTAGTGGAGTCAGGTAGACATGGGTTCGAATCCTCACTCTGGTATATATAAGCCGCGAGAACTTTGGCAAATTATCATTCTTCCAGTCTTAATTTCTTCATCTTTAAAGAGGAGATGATAGTACCTGCTTCAACGTGGTGCTGTGAGGATTAAATCCTATACATACGCAGTGCTTGGAGCACCGTAAGTGCTCAAAAATTGGTAGCAGGTATTGTTCTCGGTGACCCTGCTTTGTCTAAGAAGAAGCACTGATGGATTGTTGGTGGCGTGAAGTCCATGTCCTCTGCTGTGTTGGTGATGTCCTAATTGAAAATGAAAAGGAATTTTTTTCTGAATCTCCTCAGCATCTTGCTGCCACAGAAAAAGAAATCTGTTTCCACAAAGAGAAGCAAGAGCTGGAGACACTGGAAGTTTATGGACTGGAGAAGGCGGCTCCGAGAAGAAGAGCATTCTGGCGCTCAGCGACGCTCTCCTGAGCCGCCCAGATGTGGGCCAGATGCTGCAAATCTGTAGAGACACGTCGGGCTCAGTGACTTGTGCCATGACTTTCATCCACGTGGGCATGGAGGATATTGACTGATCTCACTCCGATTATTAAGAGTGACTTCAGGGCTCTGGAAACATGGGTGTAGGAGGCTGGGACTTGAGGGGTAGTCTTGACAATCCTCCCAGTTGAGCAGAAGGGTTTCTGGAGCTGACAGCCCTGCTCTGGGGATACATGTCTACTTCACATGCCTCACCCCACACCACCCATAGAAGAGGGCTCAGCAGGAAACACTGAGGGTACTTCAATGGGAAGTGATTTGCAATTTCTACCTTTGCAGAAATCATCTCTAGTGACTTTTATTTGGTGTTATTAAAGATGATTTTGATGTGATATTAACTATAGTGATTCTTCCTATAATCACTTTCTCTTTAATCAGCCTGTATGGCCCCTTTTCTAGCTGGAATTTCACTACACTGCTCAGCCTTCCATTCCATGCTTTTTAAAAAATATGAATACTTTATTTATTTGTGTAATTCAACTATAGTTGATTTACGATATTATGTTAGTTTCAAGTATATAGCATAGTGATTCAGTGTTTGGCAGATTATACTCCATTATAGGTTATTACAAAATAATGGCTATAATTCTCTGTACTATATAGTATACCCTTGTTGTTTATCTATTTTATATATAGTAGTTTGTATCTGTTTATCCCATACTCCTAATTTGCCCCTCCCCCTTCCTTCTCCCCTTTGGTAAACACAAGTTTTTTTTCTATATCTGTAATTCTGTTTCTGTTTTGCATATATATTCATTTGTATTACTCTTTAGATTCCACATATAAGTGATAATATCCAGTATTTGTCTTTGTCTAACATTTCACTAAGCATAATATTTTCTAGGTCCATCCACGTTGCTGCAAATGGCATTATTTCATTCTTTCTTATGGCTGAGTAATATTCCATTGTATATATATACTAAATTTTTGTTTTGATAAGCGTATTTTGTTCTTCTAAATGGATAAGGATGGTGAAATTTTCTCTTTTTATGTTTGGCATTAGTAGAGGCACATTAATATACCTCTTTTTAACTAAGGGCTAAATGCAAGAGCTGAAACCTGGACACAAAACAAAGAGTTGATCGTAACTGCTTCCCTGCCTTCAGTTTTGCCCTCTTTGTTCCCTGGCCAGTTCTCTCTACTGCAGCCATAGTGACATTTCTACTTTCATCCCTACTGTGTTCATTAATTATTGCTGCTGTAACAAATTACCACAGACTCAGTGGTTTAAGAGAGCACACATTTATTCTCTCACAGGTTTGTAGGTCAGAAGTCTGACATGAGTCTCAGTGGGCTAAAATCACGGTGTTTGCTGGGCTATGTTCCTTTCTGGAAGCTCTAGGGGAGAATCCTTTTCTTTGCCATTTGCAGCTTCTAGTGCTTATTCTTTGGCTCATAACCCCTTCTTGCATCTTCAAAGCCGGCAATGTTGCATCTCTCTGGCCATGCTTTCATGTTCCCATCTCCCTCTGCCCAGAGCTGGGAAAGGATCTCTGTTTTTAAGGTTCTATATGATCAGATTGACCCATCCAGTTAATCCAGGATAACCTTCCACCTCAAGGTCTTTAACTTAATAACATCTGGAAAGATAACTTTGCCATGTAAGGTGACATATTCACAGGTTCCTGGGATTAGGATGTGATACATTTGGGTGTTATTCTACCTATGACACCTACCAGTCTGCTCCAAGCACATCATCTCTCTCCTGGACAACTACAACTGCTTCTTAAATGGTTTTGCTCTGTACAACCTGTTTTGCACCTTCACCTTTTGTTATTTCTCTTCCCATTCACTCTGATATAAAACCATACTGGCCTCCTTGCTGTTCCTTGAACACAGCAAGCACAATTCTGCCCCAGGGCCTTTGCACTTGCTTTTCTCTCTGTCACAAAGACATTTTCATGACTGCCTCCCTCAGGATTCTGTTCAAATGTCACCTCTTTGGGCGGGGGGGGGGGTGTCTTTTCCTGGACAACTTATATAAGTGAGCATCCTTTCCCCCCACTTTCATCAGACTATTCTTTGTCTCATGTTCTAACCTATTGACTCATGACAGATGATATATTTATTTTTTTCTCTTTTCCTTCAAGTCTTTATTTCACTTTTATATTGAAAGATAGTTTCACTGATTATGGAGTTCTAGGTTGACAGTTTTTTTTCCAATATTTTATAGATATAAGTACACTGTTTTCTGGATTGTATTATTTCCGATGAGAAGTCTGTTATTTTTAATTTTCTTCCTCCCAATATAATTTTATGCTTCTGTGATTTTCTCTTTGGTATTAATTTTCAGAGATTTAATTATCATTTGCCTTGATGTGGCTTTATGTTTCTTTTGCTTGAAGTCACTCAGTTGCTTGGGTCTGTGGGTTTATAGTTTTCATCAAAGTCTGCCATTATTTCTTCAAATATTTTTACTGCCTCCCCCTTCTGAGATTCCAATTATACATATGTTAGTTCACTTAATATTATATCACAGTTCCCTGTTCAAGGAAAGTTCCCTGTTCCTTTCCCCCATAGTATCTTTTCTCTTTTATTTCATGTTGTATAGTTTTATGGCTCTATTTTATATCCTCTACTTCTGCCATATCTAATCTGCTGTTAATCCCACCTGGGGTATTTCTCAACTCAGATATTGCTATTTTTATTTCTATAAGTTTCATTTGTATCTTTTCATATTTTCCACACCATCCTGATCATACTTAGATTTTCTCTACTTTTTTAAACATAAGGAGTCCATTTATTATAGTTGATTAGCCTCCTTGATTTTTACTAAGTCTATCATTTGTCATTTCTGGGTCTGTTTATATTGATTGATATACCTCCTCATTATGAGTCATATTTTTTTGTTTCTTTGCATGCCTAGTAATTTTTTGATTAGTAGATTTTGTGAATTTTATATTGTTAGCTGCTGGATTTTTTTATCCCTTTAAATAATTTGAGACTTCTTTCTAGGACACAGTTATTTGTTGACAGTTTTGTTATGGGAAACCTAGAGCAGCCTTTAGTCTAGGGTTAATTTGGCCCTACTCCTGAGAAAATATTCTCTAAGGACTCTATTTAATGCCATGTGTGTTAGGAGTTCTTTCTATTCTGGCTGGTGAAAGTAGTAACTCTTTTTCACACTGTATTTTCCCTGAAGATTATTTTAAATGCTCCCTTTCTTTCTTTGGCCTTTATAGTTTTCTCACACATATGTACTAATCAGTAGCTAGCCAAAGACTCCAGGGTCACTCTCTGCCACTGTCCAGAGCTTTTTGAGTGAAGCTCTCCCCTCCCTAGTACTCTGTATCCAGAATACACCATTTCTCTCCACCTTGGGCTCTCTGAATCCCAAACTCTATCTATTCAACTCAGGGAGACTGCTCAGCTCTGTCTGGGTGCCCAGTCCCTATGCTGTGGCCAGTATGTGCTCCCCAGGTATTAAGATGGGTCACCTGTAGGGCTTATCTTATTTGTTTCACTTCTCTCAGACATGACTATCCTATAATACCAGTTGTCCAGTTTCTGAAAACTGTTGATTCTCCTATTTTATCTGATTTTTTAGTTGTTTAAGCTGTTTAATTTTTTTTGTCTATTTATTTATTTAATTTTATTTTTTTATACAGCAGGTTCTTATTAGTTATCTATTTTATACATATTAGTGTATACATGTCAATCCCAATCTCCCAGTTCATCTCACCCGACCCCCCCCCCACTTTCCCCCCTTGGTGTCCATACATTTGTTCTCTACGTCTGTGTCTCTATTTCTGCCTTGCAAACTGGTTCATTTGTACCATTATTATAGATTCAACATATATGCATTAACGTACGGTATTGGTTTTTATCTTTCTGACATACTTCACTCTGTATGGCAGTCTCTAGGCCCATCCACGTCTCTACAAAAGACCCAACTTCATTCCTTTTATGGCTGAGTAATATTCCATTGTATATATGTATCACGTCTTCTTTATCCATTTGTCTGTTGATGGGCATTTACGTTGCTTCCATGACCTGACTATTGTAAATAGTGCTGCAATGAACATTGGGGTGCATGTGTCTTTTTGAATTATGGTTTTATCTGGGGGTATGCCCAGTAGTGGGATTGCTGGGTCATATGGTAATTCTACTTTCAGCTGTTTAAGAAACCTCCATACTGTTCTCCATAGTGGCTGTATCAATTTACATTCCCACCAACAGTGCAAGAGGGTTCCCTTTTCTCCACATCCTCTCCAGCATCTGTTGTTTGTAGATTTTCTGATGATACCCATTCTAACTGGTGTGAGGTGATACCTTATTGTAGTTTTGATTTGCATTTCTCTAATAATTAGTGATGTGGAGCAGCTTTTCATGTGCCTCTTGGCCATCTGTATGTCTTCTTTGGAGAAATGTCTATTTAGGTCTTCTACCCATTTTTTGATTGCGTTGTTTGCTTTTTTAATACTGAGCTGCATGAGCTATTTATATATTTTGGAGATTAATCCTTTGCCCATTGATTCATTTGCAAATATTTCTCTCACTTTGATGGTTGTCTTTTAATCTTGTTTACAGTTTTCTTTGCTGTGCAAAACCTTTTAGATTTCATTAGGTCACATTTTTTTTTTTTTAATTTCCATTTCTCTAGGAGGTGGGTCAAAAAAGCTCTTGCTGTGATTTATGTCAAAGAGTGTTCTTCCTATGTTTTCCTCTAAGAGTTTTATAGTGTCTGGTCTTACATTTAGGTCTTTAATCTTTTATCAGTTTATTTCTGTGTATGGTGTTAGGGAGTGTTCTAATTTCATTCTTTTTTTTTTTTTTAAACATCTTTACTGGAATGTAGTTGCTTTACAATGGTGTGTTACTTTCTGCTTTATAACAAAGTGAATCAGTTATACATATACATATATCCCCATATCTCCTCCCTCTTGCGTCTCCCTTCCTCTCTCCCTATCCCACCTCTCTAGGTGGTCACAAAGCACTGAGCTGATCTCCCTGTGCTATGCAGCTGCTTCCCACTGGCTATCGATTTTACATTTGGCAATATATGTAAAATATATTGTCACTCTCTCACTTCGTCCCAGCTTACCCTTGCCCCTCCTCATGTCCTTAAGTCCATTCTCTACATCTGCATCTTTATTCCTGTCCTGCCCTTAGGTTCTGCAGAACCATTTTTTTTTAGATTCCATATATATGTGTTAGCATATGGTATTTGTTTTTCTCTTTCTGACTTACTTCACTCTGTATGACAGATTCTAGGTCCATCCATCTCACTACAAATAACTCAATTTCATTTCTTTTTATGGCTGAGTAATATTCCATTGTATATATGTGCCATATCTTCTTTATCCATTCATCTGTCGATGGACACTTAGGTTGCTTCCATGTCCTGGCTGTTGTAAACAGAGCTGCAGTGAACACTGTGGTACATGACTCTTTTTGAGTTATGGTTTTCTCAGGGTATATGCCCAGTAGTGGCATTGCTGGGTCATATGGTAGTTGTATTTTTAGTTTTTTAAGGGACTTCCATACTATTCTCCATAGTGGCTGTATCAATTTATATTTCCACCAACAGTGTAGGAGGTTCCCTTTTCTCCACACCCTCTCCAGCATTTGTTGTTTGTAGATTTTTTGAGATGGCCATTTTGATTGGTGTGAGGTGATATCTCACTGTAGTTTTGATTTGCATTTCTCTAATGATTAGTGATGTTGAGCATCCTTTCATGTGTTTGTTGGTAATCTGTATATCTTCTTTGGAGAAATGTCTGTTTAGGTCTTCTGCCCATTTTTGGATTGGGTTGTTTGTTTTTTTTTGATACTGAGCTGCATGAGCTGCTTGTATATTTTGGAGATTAATCCCTTGTCAGTTGCTTCATTTGCAAATATTTTCTCCCATTCTGAGGGTTGTCTTTTCCTCTTATTTATGGTTTCCTTTGCTGTGCAAAAGCTTTTAAGTTTCATTAGGTCCCATTTGTTTATTTTTGTTTTTGTTTCCATTTCTCTAGGAGGTGGGTCAAAAAGGCTCTTGCTGTGATTATGTCATAGAGTGTTCTGCCTATGTTTTCCTCTAAGAGTTTGATAGTGTCTGGCCTTACATTTAGGTCTTTAATCCACTTTGAGTTTATTTTTGTGTATGGTGTTAGGGAGTGTTCTAATTTCATTCTTTTACATGTAGTTGTCCAGTTTTCCCAGCACCACTTTTCTCCATTGTATATCTTTGCTTCCTTGTCATAGATTAGTTGACCATAGGTGTGTGAGCTTATCTCTGGGCTTTCTATCCTGTTCCATTGATCTATATTTCTGTTTTTCTGCCACTACCATATTGTCTTGATTACTATCGCTTTTAGTATAGTCTGAAGTCAGGGAGTCTGATTCCTCCAGTTCTGTTTTTTTTTCCCTCAAGATTGCTTTGGCTATTCGGAGTCTGTTGTCTCTCCATACAAATTTTAAGAATTTTTGTTCTAGTTTTATAAAAAATACCATTGGTAATTTGATAGGGATTGCATTGAATTTGTAGACTGCTTTGGGTAGTGTAGTCATTTTCACAGTATTGATTCTACCAATCCAAGAACATGGTATATCTCTCCATCTGTCTGTATCACCTTTGATTACTTTCATCAGTGTCTTATAGTTTTCTGAGTAGAGGTCTTTTACCTCCTTAGGTAGGTTTATTCCTAGGTATTTTATTCTTTTAGTTGCAATGGTGAATGGGATTGTTTCCTTAATTTCTCTTTCTGATCTTTCGTTGCTGGTGTACAGGAGTGCCAGAGATTTCTGTGCATTAATTTTGTATCCTACTACTTTACCAAATTCATTGATTAGCTCTAGTAGTTTTCTGGTAGCATCTTTAGGATTCTCTATGTATAGTATCATGTCATCTGCAAACAGTGACTCTTTTACTTCTTTTCCAATTTGTATTCCTTTTATTTCCTTTTCTTCTCTGATTTCTGTGGCTAGGACTTCCAAAAGTATGTTGAATAATAGTGGTAGTGTGGATATCATTGTCTCCTTCCTGATCTTAGAGGAAATGCTTTCAGTTTTTCACCATTGGGAATGATGTTTGCTTTGGGTTTGTCATATATGGCCTTTATTATATTGAGGTAGGTTCCCTCTATGTCCACTTTCTGGAGAGTTTTTATCATAAATGTGTGTTGAATTTTGTTAGAAAAATTGTCTCCATCTATTGAAATGATCATATGGCTTTTATTCTTCAGTTTGTAATATGGTGTATCACAGCTTGATTGATTTGTGTATATTGAAGAGTCCTTGCATCCCTGGGATAAATCCCACTTGATCATAGTGTATGATACTTTTAATGTGCCGTTGGATTCCGTTTGCTAGTATTTTATTGAGGATTTTTGCATCTATATTCATCAGTGGTATTGATCTATAATTTTCATTTTTTGCAGTATCTTTGGGTTTTTCTTTTTACGGTTTCAGGGTGATGGTGGCCTCGTAGAATGAGTTTGGGAGTGTTCCTTCCTCTGTAATATTTTGGAAGATTTTGAGAAGAATGGGTGTTGGCTCTTCTCTAAATGTTTGATAAAATTGACCCGTGAAGCCATCTGGTCCTGGACTTTTGTTTGTTGGAAGATTTTTAATTACACTTTCAATTTCATTACTTGTGATTGGTCTGTTCATATTTTCTATTTCTTCCTGGTTCAGTCTTGGAAGTTTATACCTTTCTAAGAATTTGTCCATTTCTTCCAGGTTGTGCATTTTATTGGCATAGAGTTCCTTGTAGTAGTCTCTTAGAATGCTTTGTATTTCTGCAGTGTCTGTTGTAACTTCTCCTTTTCCATTTGTAATTTTGTTGATTTGAGTCCACGCCCTCTTTTTCTTGATGAGTCTGGCTAAAGATTTATCAATTTTGTTTATCTTCTCAAAGAACCAGCTTTTAGTTTTATTGATCTTTGCTATTGTGTTCTTTGTTTCTATTTCATTTATTTCTGCTCTGATCTTTATGATTTCTTTCCTTCTACTAACTTTGGGTTTTGTTTGTTCTTCTTTCTCTAGTTCCTTTAGGTGTATGGTTAGGTTGTTTATTTGAGATTTTTCTTGTTTCTTGAGGTAGGATTGTACTGCTATAAACTTCCTCTTAAAACTGTTTTTACTGTATCCCATAGGTTTTGAATCATCATGTTTCTGTTGTCAATTGTCTCTAGGTATTTTTTGATTTCCTCTTTGACTTCTTCAGTGATCTCTTGGTTATTTAGTAACATATTGTTTAGCCTCCATATGTTTGAGTTTTTTACTTTTTCTTTCCCTTAATTTATTTCTAATCTCATAGCGTTGTGGTTGGAAACGTTGCTTGATGTGTTTTCAATTTTCTTAAGTTTACCGAGGCTTGATTTGTGGCTCAAGATGTGATCCAGGAGAACGTTTCATGTGCACTTGAGAAGAAAGTGTAATCTGCTGTTTTTGGATGGACTGCCCTATAAATATCAATTAAATCTATCTGGTCTATTGTGTTATTTAAAACTTGTGTTTCCTTATTGGTTTTCTGTCTGGATGATCTGTCCATTGGTGTAAGTGAGGTGTTAAAGTCCCCCACTATTATTGTGTTACTGTCAGTTTCCTCTTTTATAGCTGTTAGCATTTGCCTTATGAATCGAAGTGCTCCTTTTTTAGGTGCATATATATTTATAATTGTTAAATCTTCTTCTTGGGTTGATCCCTTGATCATTATGTAGTGTCCCTCTTTTTCTCTTGTAACATTCTTTATTTTAAAGTCTATTTTATCTGATATGAGTATTGCTACTCCAGCTTTCTTTTGATTTCCATTTGCATGGAATATCTTTTTCCATCTCCTCACTTTCAGTCTGTATGTGTCCCTAGGTCTGAAGTGGGTCTCTTGTAGACAGCATATATGTGGGTCTTGGTTTTGTATCCATTCAGCAAGCCTGTTTCTTTTGGTTGGAGCATTTAATCCATTGACGTTTAAGGTAATTATCGATATGTATGTTCCTGTGACCATTCTCTTAATTGTTTTAGGTTTGTTCTTGTAGGTCCTTTTCTTCTCTTGTGTTTCCGACTTAGAGAAGTTCCTTTATCATTTGTTGTAGAGCTGGTTTGGTGGTGCTGAATTCTCTTAGCTTTTGCTTGTCTGTAAAACTTTTGATTTCTCCATCAAATCTGAATGAGATCCTTGCCGGGTAGAGTAATCTTGGTTGTAGGTTCTTCCATTTCATCACTTTAAATATATCATGCCACTCCCTTCTGGCTTGTAGTTTATGCTGAGAAATCAGCTGTTATCCTTATGGGAGTTCCCTTGTATGTTATTTGTTGTTTTTCCCTTGTTGCTTTTAATAATTTTTCTTTGTCTTTAATTTTTGTCAATTTAATTACTATGTGTCTCGGTGTGTTTCTCCTTCAGTTTATCCTGCTTGGGACTCTCTGCACTTCTGGACTTAGGTGGCCATTTCCTTTCCCTTGTTAGGGAAGTTTTTGACTGTAAGCTCTTCAAATATTTTCTCGGGTCCTTTCTCTCTGTCTCTTCTCCTTCTGGGACCCCTATAATGTGATTATTGGTGCATTTGATGTTGTCCCAGAGGTCTGTTAGGCTGTCTTCATTTCTTTTCATTCTGTTTTCTTTATTCTGTTCTGTGGCAGTGAATTCCACCATTCTGTCTTCCAGGTCACTTATCCATTCTTCTGCCTCAGTCGTTCTGCTATTGATTCCTTCTAGTGTATTTTTCATTTCAGTTATTGTATTGTTCACCTCTGTTTGTTTGTTCTTTCACTCTTCTAGGTGTTTGTTCTTTAATTCTTCTATGTCTTTGTTAAACATTTCTTGCATCTTCTCAACCTTTGCCTCCATTCTTTTTCCGAGGTCCTGGATCATCTTCCCTATCATTATTCTGAATTCTTTTTCTGGAAGGCTGCCTATCTCCACTTCATTTAGTTGTTTTTCTGGGGTTTTATCTTGTTCCTTCATCTGGTACATAGTCCTCTGCCTTTTCATTTTGTCTATCTTTCTGTGAATGCGGTTTTCGTTCCACAGGCTGCAGGATTGTAGTTCTTCTTGCTTGTGCTGGCTGCCCTCTGGTGGAAGAGGCTATCTAAGAGGCTTGTGCAAGCTTCCTGATGGAAGGGACTGGTGGTGGGTAGAGCTGGGTGTTGCTCTAGTGGGCGGAGCTCAGTAAAACTTTAATCCACTTGTGTGCTGATGGGTGGGGCTGACTTCCCTCCCTGTTCGTTGTTTGGCCTGAGGTGACCCAGCACTGGAGCCTACAGGCCCTTTGCTGGGGCCAATGTGGGACTCTGGGAGGGCTCACGCCAAGGAGTACTTCCCAGAACCTCTGCAGCCACTGTTTTTGTCCACACGGTGAGCCACAGCCACCCCCCGCCTCTGCAGGAGATCCTCCAACACTAGCAGGTAGGTCTGGTTCAGTCTCCTATGGGGTCACCGCTCCTTCTCCCTGGGTCCTGATGCACACATACTTTATGTGTGCCCTCCAAGAGTGCCCCGTTTCCTCCAGACCTGTTGAAGTCCTGCAGTCAAATCCTGCTAGCCTTCAAAGTCTGATTCTCTGGGAATTCCTCCTCCCGTTGCCAGACCCCCAGGTTGGGAAGCCTGTCATGGGGCTTAGAACCTTCACTCCAGTGGGTGGACTTTTGTGGTATAAGTGTTCTCCAGTTTGTGAGTCACCCACCCAGTGGTTATGGGATTTGATTTTATTGTGATTGTGCCCCTCCTACTGTCTCACTGCGGCTTCTCCTTTGTCTTTGGATGTGGGGTATCATTTCTGGTGAGTTCCAGTGTCTTCCTGTCAATGGTTTTTCAGCAGTTTGTTGTGATTTTAGTGCTCTCACAAGAGGGAGTGAGTGTATATCCTTCTACTCGCCACCTTCAATCTGTTTAATTCTTAATTAGAAAGCCCTGGATCATTTGCTGTGGGCAGAATTTGGGCAATTGTTCATTAAAAAAAATCTGAAAAGGAAATTTTGGTTTGATTTTTATTTCTCTGACTACTAGTGAGGCTGAATTTTCCCCAAACGTGTATTGGTTATATTTCTTCTTTCCTGTGTAGACACTACCCATTCTCTACTTTCTATTGCTTTTTCTCTGTCCCAGAGGCCTCCACAGTGAAAACTTTTGTTCCTCCTGTAGTTTGGATAGATTTATGGGACAGTTTTTCATGCTTAATTTCCAGTGCTCTCTCTGTCTAGCAAGTGGGGATCTCCTTTCAGATGAAGGACTTTTATGCCTTGAAGTCTTTTTAGAGAGGTTTTTGTTTTAGTTTGAAATACTTATGGGTAGAAAAAATACATCAGTTATTGGTTTTTCTTCCCATCAATTTACCACTCAAGATCAAATGCCAGGAACAATGCCTAATCACTGAACTTGATTTCTTTTAATTAATTTTGGTTCTGAAAGTATTTTGGCAACTAAGTCTAAATGAAAGGGAGATGAAAATATATCATATAAGGCATCCAACATGTTAGAGAGTGATTAATGAATGCTCTGCTATTGAAGCCTTTTGGGAAGAACTGATGGATGAACTGAGGACAACTGGGAACTTTACTAACTGTAGTTTCACAATTTAAGCACTGGCCTAAATCTTATCTGAGGGATGTTAGTGGATTTATTGATGTAGAACAAGTCATTGAATTACCATTACTCAGAAGTGCCCTTGATTTTGCTGTATATGAAATTATCATCATTATAATGACTTTTAAATTTACTATCATATTAGGGTCAGTCACTAAATTTTTGTTACACAATGATTTGAACTCCTGATAGATTTTGATCATATCTGTAACACACAATTTAACTGTCTCTTCCATAAGTCCAGAAATTGTATTTTCCCTTTCTAATGTCTCTACAAAATGAAATTTTATTCTAAGAGAAAAGTTAGGGTAATGCAATTTTCCCAGCTTGTATGTTGGTTTCATATTAACGTCAAGATTGGACAACTTGTAATTTTCTTCATCTATGTAACAAAGAACAGTTCCTTAGTGATGCCTTATTTTCACTGATACTTTATATGTTGTTTATTTATGTTTTTTTTTTGAGGGGGAGAGCAAGGTGTCAGGATATAACACACTTTTCTTATCTTTCCAGTTGGAGAGTTAGATCTGGTAGCAAGATAGATGGAGATCAGTGGATTGTGTCAGCTCTTTTACTGATAAAGTAAGTTGGAGTAGTGACTGTATGCTTCGGCCAAGGGAGTTTGCTAATAGATCAACCCTGAAGAGACAAACTACATCCACTTCCCCTTCAGTCTCTGGCACAGCAGGAAAAATTCAGGTCTTCCCTGAATTGTAGCTTCTTACATTTGGTAGGAAGATAATTAGGAAGAGAGGAGATAGGAAAGGGCTAAGAGAAGCATGCCCTAGTTTTCATCCCAGAGCTACTAATTACCATTGGTTTCTTAACCTCCATAGCCTGTTTCCTTATCTGTGAAGCAGGATAATACTACCTGCTCATCTTACCTGATTGATATGAAAATTCAGTATGATAACACATATGAATGTGCTTTTTTTTTTTTTTTTTTTGCGGTATGCGGGCCTCTCACTGTTGCGGCCTCTCCCGCTGCGGAGCACAGGCTCCGGACGTGCAGGCTCAGCGGCCATGGCTCACAGGCCCAGCCGCTCTGCGGCATGTGGGATCTTCCCAGACCGGGGCTCGAACCCGCGTTCCCTGCATCAGTAGGCGGACTCCCAACCACTGCACCACCAGGGAAGCCCGAATGTGCTTTTTAAAAAGTAAGTTATTCCTAAATGTGTTTCCGGTGGCC
Organism: Grampus griseus; assembly: GCF_964374135.1. Classification (NCBI taxonomy): domain Eukaryota; kingdom Metazoa; phylum Chordata; class Mammalia; order Artiodactyla; family Delphinidae; genus Grampus; species Grampus griseus. The sequence goes on from NC_139011.1 coordinate 21,842,282, forward strand.
AGTTGTTGCTAAATGACAAAAATCTGCTTGAAGAATATAATAGCAATGTAAATAATATAGCTACCCTTTATATATGCCTTTTCATATCAAGCCACTGTGCTAGGGGCTTGACATGCATTCTCTCCACATTCTCTTTAAATGTTTTTTCTATTTTCTGTATCAATTCACCATAAAAATTATAACTGCAAGTTATTCTTATTCTCAGTTTACAACTTGAGAGGACTGCTTCTTCTCAAATAAATGTTAAGTTTTTGTTTTAACTCCTTGCAAAGCTTTCCAAGAGTTTGTTGCTTTTACTTCTTGGAAAAGGAAATCTTAACACCTCAGACCTCCTCCACAAGAGAAAACGGGGGCAGAATCTTGCCTTAAGTCTTCTCATCACTAAGGTTTCCACTGAAGACAAAAGTGCCTGTAAGGGGTATAAGAAGTGGACTTCGGGTGTGAGATGACTGAAGGAGAGAAGTCATGTCCTGTGTGTCAGCATATGCTCAGTGAAAGCAAAGAAATCTCTCCCCACCCATCTAGCTCCTTTGCTGTTTCTTTGCCCTCTCTCCCTCTCTTCCACCGGGTTTGCACGGGCACTGGTCCTGGCTCTAGGCCCCTGAAGGTGGAAGGACGTGCTGAGCCTTGGCTATACCCAGCTTCTGGCTGGTCTCACTGTGCATCTTCTTTGCTCCCCTCCCTGCTCTCTCCCCAGATTTGAGCCCCAAGTTACACTGCCCATAAGGGCAGGATGACCTCTTCCTTCTCCATTGTGCTTGGAGGAATTAACTACAGTAGATGCACTCCGTTCTGGCTTTGCCTCATTAAGAGGTCTCTATGGATTAATTCCCGAGAGATCAAGTCTCATTACTTTACTGTGGCAAAGTGAAATTAGTGCAAAGTAACAAGGAGCCAGATTAATGTGGCCCCAGGAAGTAATCCATAAAAATCTTATGAGTCCTTTAGCAGGCTGTAAATTGGATTTCAGACAGGGTCAGGGGAGGGGGAAGAAACATGTTAAAACACAATCAGTTTTAATGAATAGAGCTAATATTTTAGCACTTCCAAATAGAAGAAAACACCAGAGTAAATAACTCTGAGAACCCAATGGCAGTATTTCCTAACATGTGTAAATCATTGAAATTGTGATTATAATCCTAACTGAATTTTTCTTGCTTTATGGCTGCTAGGAAGTGTATTGTTTATTAAGCATCACAGAACTCTGAATCAAAAGAACAAAAGAGAAGTGGAAGGCAAAAGAAAGAAATGAAAAAGAAAAATATCTTGTCTGGATGATCAGTTGTCTGGCTTAGTCTATAGGCAGGCGAATATGCGGTCTTCAGCTTTTTGCAACAAAGCAGTCAGGCTGTTGCAGAGATATATCCCTTCACAGGTCATAGCAGTTGTAGCAGAGCGTGAAAAGCAAATAAACAACTCATTAGTTGTCCATATAGTGTTTTTCTGGGATAAAGAAACTGACTTTGAAAGAGGGGGAAAATTGTTTGGCGACTGATAGGATACAAATTTCTTCCTTTCCTTTCCTTTCCATTATTTTCTTTCCTTTTTAGCACTAACAGGAATGGTGACGTGACAGGCACTTTGTAGTGGTACCCAGAAATCCTGTGTCATCAGGTGGTTAAGAAAGGATGTCTTGGATATTTTACAGAAATAGTAAACATAATTCTAAAATTCATTTGGAACTGCAAAAGACCCCAAGCTGCCAAAGTAATATTTAGCAAGAAGACCAAAGCTGAAGGCACCACACTTCTGAATTTCAAAGTATATTACAAAGCTATAGTACTCAAAATAGTATGGTACTGGCATAAGAATAGAGATATAGAGCAATGAAACAGAATAGAGAGTCCAGAAATAAATCCATGCATATATTTTCAATTAATCTTCAACAAAAGCAGCAAGAATGCACAATGAGAAAAGAACAATATCTTTAAAAATGATGTTGAGAAAACAAAATACCTACATGCAAAAGAATGAAATTGGATTCTTCACACCATAAACAAAAATCAACTCAAAATGGATTAAAGACTTGAATTTAAGACCTGAAACTGTAAAACTCTGGGAAAAAGCTGCTTGACATTGGTCTTGGCAATGATGTCTCAGATATGACACCAAAACCACAGGCAACAAAAGCAAAAGTAAACAAATAGGATTACATTAAACTAAAAAGTTTCTGTACAACAAACAAAGGAAACAATTAACAAAATGGAAAGGCAACCTATGGAATGGAAAAAAAATTGTAAACCATACATCTGGTAAGGGGTTAATATCTAAAATATATAAGGAATACAACTCAATAGCAAACAAACAAATAACCTGATTAAAAAGCAAGCAAAGGATCTGAATACACATTTCTCCAAAGAAGATATCCAAATGCATGAAAAGGTGCTTAATATTACTAATTATCAAGGAAATTAAAATCAAATCCACAGTGAGCTATCACCTCTTACCTGTTAGGATGACTATTATTAAGAAAACAAAGATAGCTAGTGTTGATAAGGATGTGGAGGAAAGGGAACCCTTGCACACCATTCGTGGGAATGTAGATTGGTACAGCTATGATGGAAAGCGGTATGGAGGTTTCTCACAAAATTAAAAAAAGACCTACCATATGATCCAGCTATCCCATTTCTGGATATTTATCCAAAGGAATTGAAATCAGGATCTTGAAGAGATAGATGCACTTCCATGTTCACTGCAGCATTATTTACAATAGGCAAGATATGGAAACAACTTAAATGTCCATTGATGGATGATTAGATAAAGAAAATGTGATATACAGATGCAATGCAATATTGTTCAACCTTTTAAAAAAGGAAATCTTGCCATTTGTGACAACATGGATGGACCCGAGTAGCATTGCTAAGTGAAATAAGCCAGACACAGAAAAATGCACTGTATGATTTCACTTATGTATAGAATCTAAAATAGTCAAACTCATAGAAATGGAAGATAGAATGATGGTTGCCAGGGTCTAGAGGGAAGAGGAAATGGGGAAATGATGGTTAAAGGATATAATTTCAGTTATGTGAGTTAAATGAGTTCTGGAGATGTACTCTATAGCATGAGCCTATAGCCAACAATACTGTACTGTATACTTAACACCTGCTAAGAGAGAAGATCTCAAGGGGGGACAGCGGGAGGGAAATTTGTGAGGGGATGGATGCACTTATAACCTTGATGATGATGATGGTTTCGTAGGTGTGTACTTATCCCCAAATATCCCCTATTTTCTTTACTTATAAATAAAGCAATATGGTAGACAGAAAAATAGATTACAATGGAATGTTTGAATCCAAATTACAGAATATTTGAAGACTTAATATGTGGTAAAGCAGAAAACCCAAATTATAGGGAAGGGAATCATTTAATTAAAATATTGTTGGGAGGAAATTGCTTTGTCACTTAGAAAAAAAAGTTAGTTGAGATTCTCAGCCCTTATACAGAGCAGTTTCTGAGAAAGCATATGAGTGTGTGTACATATATATGTTATGGATTGACTTGTGTCCTCCCAAAAGACATAACTTTGTTTATAGCAGCCCTAGGAAGCTAACACTATGTATTTAAATATATGTATGTATATAATTATAATATTTTAATGGTTGATTTGCATATTGAAGTGCTAAAACTAGCTAATATAATTTGATGAGGAAGCTTGAGTGGTACTTTGCCTTAACAGGTTTTTTTTTTTTAATAAATCATTTGTTTAATTTTTGGCTGCATTGGGTCTTCATTGCTGTACGCGGGTTTTCTCTAGTTGTGGCAAGCAGGGGCTACTCTTCCTGCAGTGCGTGGGCTTCTCGTTGTGGTGGCTTCTCTTGTTGCAGGACACGGGCTCTAGATGCGTGGGCTTCAGTAGTTGTGGCTCGAGGACTCTAGAGTGCAGGCTCAGTAGTTGCGGTGCACGGGCTTAGTTGCACCGCCGCATATGGGATCTTCCCGGACCAGGGCTCGAACCCGTGTCCCCTGCATTGGCAGGCAGATTCTTAACCACTACGTCACCAGGGAAGCCCCCATCTTAACAGCTTTTAAAACATTTTCTAAAGCAGTGATGATTAAAGCAAAAAGACTAAGATCATTAGATCATTAGAATAGAATGGGAATTTAATGTATAAAAATATAGGAGGAGAGTAAGGATGTGGGCAAGCAACTCAGTCCTCTTCCACGTGGACTTACCCAGGCTTCTTCAGAATGTGGTGTCTGGGTTCTGTGAGCATCCTGAGAGAATAAGGCGGAAGTGTGTGACATTTTTTGACTTAGCCTCAGAAGTCATACAGTACCTTTTCTGACACACTCCATTGGTTACTGTAGTCACAAAGACCTGCCCAGGCTCAAAGCAACAGAACATAGACTCACCTCCTTTATTTTTAAACCTATTTTACTGAAGTATAGTTGATTTACAATGTTGTATAAATTTCTGTTGTACAGAAAGTGATTCAGTTATACATATATATGTATATATATACATTCTTTTTCATATTCTTTTCCATTATGGTTTATTACAGAATACTGAATATAGTTCCCTGTGCTATACAGTAGGCCCTTGTTGTTTATGCATTCTATATATAATAGTTTGTGTCTGCTAACCCCAAACTTCCAATCCAATCCTGCCCCACCCTCACCTCCTCCTTGGCAACCACAAGTCTGTTCTCTATGTCTGTGACAGACTTCACCTCTTGATGGGAGAATGGCAAAGTTCTAGGAAAGCACGTGCAATGGGAAATATTGTCGCTACTGTCATAGGAAAAGAGTTGGCCACGATTTGGGACTGGGAAATCCTTGCCCTCTCCATATGTAAACTGTATTGACTATAATTGACTTTGCTCTCTGGGTTTCTTGGATTGGTTCTCACATTTGCTTCCCTGAACTCTCACTGTACCCTCACCTTTGCTTCCCTATCATTATCTTGGGGCAAAATTCCTGGACACTGGTGATAATTTTATTTTGTGAGGCATTTTGGGAAAAGATTTGAACTTGATTTCCAACAGGGTTAAAGTGGTTGTAGAATTAGACCCAAGTATAACAGCACAAAAACTCAAATGTAAGGCACTGAGTTTTTGGTAGTTTCAGATGATACAAATGTGAGGAATTGTCGAAGAAATTGTGAGCATATACACAGCTGTACATGCAACCTTCCAGGTATTCCTAGGTGTGGAACGGCCACGAGAATCTTGATCTCTCACCACATTATTTTGGGGGTTCAAGTCAAGCTCGGCTTCACAAAACCTATTGCAGGGCCATGTTAAACCTGTCAACTAGAAATTGACAGCTCTATGACTTTAGCATTGAGAAATTCCTTCTGTTCTTTGTTCTGGGACTCCCTCTTCCTCCCCCACTCCAATCCCTACATCCTGTCACCTATAGCCTCTCTAGGGTCCTCAGATAATGCAGAAGAAAAAAAGATAAGTCTGTCTTATAGAATCTGGAGAAGTTGCTGACTTCAAAAATCAGCCCTGTATCATGAGAATCAGTTCGACCACGTACAGTCTCAAGTTAAGTTCAAAGAAGCAAACTTTGACAAAAGTTTATGTAAAGAATTTTCATTGTTCCTACATCACCATAGCAACCATCTCCTATAACAAGTAGCTGATGTTGTCTGAAATGAACCTGCAAAATAACCTTAACTTCTAAGTGGGGTTCTGATAATCTCATATAAGTGATTTCATGGCCCATGATACCCATGGGCTAATTAGCACTTGATAACTGTTATTTGGATGGAGGTCAGCAAATCTTTGATACCAGAGATATTGCTCAGTCCTTTCTATGCCTTAATACCAATAAATACAGTCAACTCAGCCAATGTGGAGATGGCATAGAATTTCAGTTTTATTTATCTTAGGCTTCAATAAAAAATAAATGAAAATAGAGGTACTACAACATTTTAGATAATGGAAAACCACTATCCAAAGGGGAAAGGTGTGTGTGGCTAGGTGGGTGCTAGCATGGTCTCAGGACTCAGTGCCTGCACCTATAGAGGATCAATATAGATTCGTTGAATAATGAAATGAAGGAAGGAAGGAATTGGGATTATGTTAATAATTAACTAGATTATGTTAAATAACGAACTAGAAGAATAGAATGCAATAATGCATTATTGCATTCTATTCTTCACTTGGTATTTTGAAGAAAGGGTCAGTTTGAAATCCTTTCCTCCTTAAGTTCACTATATTGGATAGATCAATTTGTTCTAAAAAGACTGCAAATTCTGTTTGTGGTTTAACTTTGAAAAATTCTCCTTTTTGGTTTAGAAGCACCTGGGTGACATTTTGGAGTTTGTTCTTTTTTTGCATCTGATGCCTCCATGACTGATTCCAGGTAGGCTCAGCAAAAACATTTCAGAATTGAGTGAAGGAAGTTGTTAAGATTATATTTCAACTCATATCTAAACAGAGGGTGAGGAAATGCAATTGCAGGAATAATAAAAATGATGAAAAATGATGAAAAAGTCCTTACACAGGACTTTCCCAAGGCACTTGGGACACTGAAGATAATAATTAATGTTTATTAAAGTCCTATGGGGTTTGGAAGGGGGCAAAGAGTATTAACTTGTTTTATAGGGGAAATGAAGCAAGAGAGCTTTAATAAACTCCCTCATATCAAGCAGTAATTATGTAAAAAAAAATAAAGTGTAAAGCACCAAACCCCTTTTTCTCAAGCCCTTGCTCACCAAAGCATAAGATTGCTCCTGAATTGCGGTCTCGAGTAAATTTCAGCAAGACTTATCTCTTTTCTTTTTTTTTTTAAACATCTTTATTGGAGTATAATTGCTTTACAATCGTGTGTTAGTTTCCGCTATATAACAAAGTGAATCAATTATACATATACGTATGTCCCCATATCCCCTCCCTCTTGCGTCTCCCTCCCTCCCACCCTCCCTATCCCACCCCTCTAGGTGGTCACAAAGCACCGAGCTGATCTCCCAGTGCTATGCGACTGCTTCCCACTAACTATCTATTTTACGTTTGGTACTGTATATATGTCCATGCCACTCTCTCACTTTGTCCCAGCTTACCCTTCCCCCTCCTCATATCCTCAAGTCCATTCTCTAGTAGGCCTGCGTCTTTATTCCCGTCCTACCCCTAGGTTCTTCATGACTTATCTCTTTTACCTTCATACCTTGTGCCTCAGATCAGGTGTTCTAAGCCCTTTTTCCACTGTGCAAACCCCAGCCCTCTACTTCCTTCTCTCTCAACAGAAGAAGTTACTTCCTACTTCACAGAGATCCTTCAGTGAACTCTCAACCTACTTCCTCTCTGACTAAAAATTTGTTTTTATCTTCACCCATTTTCTGCTCATTCCTCTTCCTTGTTTCAGTCTCATCACCTTTCACAGTCAAGTGCATCCATTCCTCTCTGGATTCCATGCATTACAGCCATCTGGCGGGGGGTGGAAGGCAGCAGGGGCTTTTCTGCCACCTGCCACCCCACCCCTACTTCTTGCCTCCTGTCTTAATCACTCCTCCTCCCTTAGCTCTTTCCTGTTAAGCTGAAATCAGGCTCAAAACTCTCCTTCCCTGAAAATACTTTTCCTTGGCCCTGCTTTTCTTTCACATGACTTCCCCATCTCTCTTTCTTCCTGGGATTGCTAAATTTCTGAAAAGAGCAGCCTGTTCTTATGGGTTTCTTTGCATTGATCATTTGGGCTGCTCTTGTTTTCCCAGGGGCAGGGGGCAGCAGGAGCTTTGGAATCAGACTGCCTGGGTTCAATCCCAATGAGAGGAAGACTGGCCTTATCACTACTCTGCTGTTGACTGGGAAAAAGTGATCATTCCTTTAACACTGCCTTTTCAAGCACCAATTTATACTGCTCTGCAGTTTACAGGAGCTCTACTTGGAGAGATAAATTGTTTGATTTTATTTTTAAATTTGAGCTCCTGTCTGATAAAAAGACTTGTCTTTCCTATAAAATCAAGCATGTATATTGTTAAGGAGAAACACATTTTTTAAATTTAGATTTTTATTTTAATTGGAAATGAGGAAAGGAAGAAGAACAACTACCATGCATAGTGAAAAATATCTGTGCATAATGGTTGGTTACCATTCACAGCTCTTCAGCCTTTTCTATTAAAAATTTCTGTACAAACAGAATGGGATGGTCACTTCAGTCTGTGGGAAAGCAATTTTCTGTAGACTTTATGGTAAGGATAAGGCAATCTTACTTCACTAGTTACCTGCAGGTCTTACAAGCATTTCTTTCCTACACATGGTTTAAAATCACTGATTTGATAGGTAAGAGAGGTCTAAATGTATCAGGGAGATTGTTGTAGAAAAAAAATGTGCTCTAAGTGAGGGGAGAGGGAAGAAAGAGCAAAGGGCTAAGAAGAGTTACTGGTAGTAGTTCTTTGGGTAAATAAAGCACTGTGATGCTAAAAATGAAATTTGATATCACTTATAACAAGAGACTCAATCTAAAGATACCAAAAAACTGAAGAGGACTTCAACTGCTGCCTCCAGCTGGGGGCCACCAGACAGACATCCATTTCATTCATTCAACAAACATTTATGCAGCACTTTCTAAAGTAAACACTTGGAAGGCAGGAGTGAACAACACAGTTCTTGTGCTGAATGAGTGCATGATGTAGGGCATGAGACAGATAAATATCAATAGTTTACGGTGATAAATGCAGTGATCCAGGTTTCCCTGCAGGTGTGATGAAGTGATACAGACACAAGAAACAGGGCAAGTATCCTGATGGAGGTGCTGACTGGGCTGTACTTGGAGGAGTAACCCTATCATGGAGGGGTGGGAGTGGAAAGGCATTGGGGAGAGATAGAATGGAGAAAATGGGAAGCAAAGAGTCAGAAGAGTGGAGGGTGCAAGATAGGGATCAAAATTTAAATGATGTTGAAATAACACCAGTGGCAATAAAAATGAGGGTAAAAAATACAAATAAAGAATTAAACTTTGCAAATAAAAGATTTGCAAATAAAAGATTATAGCTGGGAATGTAAACCATGACTTAAAAACCCCTGGGAAGAGGATTGTAAATCAGACTGTGTGTGGGTCTGAGTGACCTTGACCAAGCACAGTAATTCTAAGAGCCCAAAACTCTTTAAAAGGTCTCTCAGGCTGCAGATCTCAACTATGCCATGTTCTTGTGTTTCACGGGAAAACACTTTCTAACTATGTTTATTTTCATCTTTGTTCCTCGTGCCCTACTGCAGGGCAACAAAGACTAGATATGCCTAGTGAAGAGTGAGTTTGGTTTGGTCTCTAGATATTCCTTCTAGTCACAAGGATAGATGTGGAATGCTCTAGGCTGTGTCTGCTTTGTAGGTAGAAGTCTGGAGTGGCTCTGTTTCCACCATACCCCTTGAATTTTTCCTGCAGAAGTTATGACTCGTGGAAATGATACCTGATGCTTTCATGATCTCAATTGGCTCAACTTTGTAAAAGAATTCTCATAGTGAAACTGGCAGTTTTCTAAAGAAATAGGCAGTGTGGATAAAGAAACAAAGAACTACTTTTTTTACCCATTTTACAGGATGTGGAGGAACTTATACAATGCTTGGCAAATATTTTTAAACATGGCACTGAAAATGAAAAAAATGAAGCTTCTGAGAGGGTTATTTCTTTTCTTTTTTTTCTGCTGTGTATTTGCTCTGTTGAAAGAAAGACTTAAGAGCAAAACTGAGAGAAGAAGCTGTATTTCCTCAGCCCTTGTTATGTTCTACTTGTTCTCACATGTCATTTCACATATGTAACATATCCAGTGAGGCAGCAAGTAGTAGTATTCCCATTTTCTAGAGGAGGAGCCCCCAAACCAAAAAGATCAAATAATTTGTAGAAGAGCAGAGAATCAGTAAAAGAGCTGGGATTGTAGGTCTTGCCTACCTGAGCCTAAAGCTTCAACTTTCCCTACTGTACCAAGTTACAGCAGTTTGGGGCCTCCTTTTATGCTCATAGGACCCTATCCTTCCTCCTTCGTCAATAAAAACGTTGTACTTTTCATTGACGTAAGATATACCCCCAGAAAAGTGCACATGTACCTTAGGGGTATAGTTTAATGGATTTTTCACAGACTGACACATCCGTGAATTAGCTCCCAGATCAAGACACAACGGATCACCAGCATCCCCCAAAGTCCCCTCACATCCCAGCCCGGTTGGGAACCCCCATATCCAGAGTAATCACTATCCTGACTTCACCATAGAGAGATTTCGCCTCTTTCTACTTTATACACATGGACTCATGTAGTCTTCTGATTCTGGCTTCTTTCGTTCAACATTGTGAGATTCACACACAAGATTACAAGTCATTGACAATTGTTTATTCTCATTGCTGTGTAGTATTCCATTGTGCAGTCACACCACTATTACCCACTCCTTTGTTGCTGGGAAATTGAGACCTTTCCTGTGTGGCGTTTGTAGTACACAGAGTAATGATTCCCCCAAAGATGTCCACAGCCTAATCCCTGAGGGTATGCTACTTGTGGCAAAAGGGACTTCGCAGAGGTGATTAAGTTAGAGAACTTGAGAGGGGGACGTTTCTTGGGTTATCCAGGTGGGCCCAATGTAACCACAAAGGTCCTTTATAAGCGGGAGGCAGGGGCGGCATATCAGAGAGGAGATGCAATGATGGAAGCGAAGGTTGGAGTGGGACGCATTTCTTTCTTTTTAACAGAGCCGGAGCCGAGGCTTTGCCTGTGCCCCGCCCACCCGCTGCAGCCGCTGCTGCCTCCGCCCTGGCTTCCGGCCTTGTCCCCTCCCCCCCGCCCCCCTCCGCCCCCCTCCGCCCCCCTCCGCCCCTCTCCGCCGGGCGCAGGTGAAAGGTCAGTCAGAGCGGCGCCCCGCGCGACCCTACGCTGTGGCACCTCCCAGCAGCCACCGCGGTAACTGGGCGGCAGGTTACGCGCTCCTGGAGCTTCATAGTCTCAGCTCGCTCCGGCCCGCCAGCCCTCCGTGGTCACGCCTGGGATACATTTTGAAGATGTGTTTTGAAGGTGCGATCTGAGGATGGCAGTTGGCCTCCGGAAGCTGGAAAAGGCAAGGCAACAAACTTACCCTTAACTCCTCCAGAGCTTGACGCCTTGAGTTTTTCAGGCAATAAGACCCCATAGACTTCTGCCCTAGAGAACTATACGATAGTACATAGGTGGTGGTTTAACCCATGAAATTCATGGTAATTTGTTACGGAAGTAATAGGAAATGAATACAGGGCTATTATGGGTCGAATCACTATGAACATTCTAGTACATGTATTTTGGTGAACATACGAACACATTACTGTTGAGTGTATATCCCCCGGAAGGAGATTGCCAAGTCACAGGATATGCGTGGTTCAGCTTTAGTCGATAATGTCAAATGTGTTTCCAAAGTGATGATACCAATATATACTCCCCACTAGAGGTGAGGAGAGTTCTGGTTACTTTCCACCTTTGCCAACAGTTGGAGTTTGCGTTTTTCATTTTGGAAAATTTGGGAGTGTGCAGTGGTATCTCTTTGCGGTTTTAATCTGCATTTCCCTGATGACTGATGCGGTTTAGTACTCTTTCATGTATTTCTTGGACATTTGCATTTTTTTTGTGAAGCGTTTGTTAAGTCTTCTGCGCATGTTTTCTTCCTACTGTCTGATTATTTTGGCTGCAGAATTCTACTCATCTCTGCTTTCCTGAAACCATACTCAATGCTTCATAATTATCTTTCCCTGGTCTTTCCCATTTTTCTAACTCTCATTTATTTAGTTGCCCCAGGAGAAATGCATCATAAACTGATTCAGACCTAGTCATGATTCACTGTTAAAAGTTTGTGAATATCTCTTTTAGAGCTTTATGATTTCAAAAGAGGCGTTTGCGTCTTGACTGTGCCAGCATCTATGCAGCCTCTTAACCTAGGCCTGCATGGTAAGGCCTAGCAACTCAGCATTTAGACCGCCTGGGGCTTTCCACCAAAAAGCAAAGTCTGACACACAGCCTCTCTTCTCTGTAGCCAAATTTGACTGTTAGCAAGAAAAAAGCTCAATGGTTTGTGGAATTCAGGTTTTGTGGGTGACACTAACATAATTGTTGTCTTTCAGTTGCTTGTGTTGCATTTCAAGAAGGAAAGTTTAAGACATTCCGTATTTGGCATTTAATATATACGTTGCCATTCATAGGTGCGTGCTTTTAAATTAATTTTAAATTGACAAAGAACATTGACTCTTTTTGGTGTACAGTTCTTTGATTCTTAACACATGTATAGATTCATGTAAGCATTGCCACAGTTAGGACAGGGTGGAGATCCATTACCCCAGACAACTTGCTTGTGTTATCCCTTAAAATGACATCCTCCTCCCACCTGTAACCTGGCAACCATTGATTTGTTATCCATCTCTATAGTTTTTGTCTTTTTGAAAATGTCATAAAATGGAATTTTACAGTATGTAATCTTTTAAAACTGGTTTCTTTAATGTAACATACTCCCTTTGCAATTCATCCAAGTTATTGCATGCCTCTTTTTATTGATCCTTTTATTATTCCTTTTTGTTTTTGTTTTTCATTGTACAGATGTACCAACAGTTTATCTGTTTACCAGTTGATGGACACTTGTGTTCTTTCCAGTTTTTGGTAGTTATACTGCTCTCAACTTTTCTGCACAGGTTGTTGTGTGAATGTAGCTCTCGTTTCTCTAGGGTAAATGCCCAGGATGAGTGTACTAACTTTATAAGAAACGGTCAAACTGCACAATTTGCACTTCCGCCAGTAACATATGAGTGTTCTAGTTATTCTGTATCCTAATCAGTGCTTGATACTGTCAGTATTTTTTATTTTAACCATTCTAATAAGTGCGTTTTAATTTGAATTAAATTATGGTTTTAATTTGAATTTTCCTAATGGCTAATGATGTTGAGCATCTTTTTTGTATGGTCATTTGCCATTTTTATATCTTCTGTTCATTTTGGTGAAATGTCTGTTCATTTTGCCTATTTTAAAAAAATGAATTGTCTGTTTTCTTAGTAAGTTTTGAGAATTCTTTATGTATTCAGGATACAAGTCCCTTGTCAGATATATATGACTTATAAATATTTTCTTCCAATCTGTTATTTGTCTTTTAATTCTCTTAAAAGTGTCTTTCACAAAGAAAATATTTTAATTTTGATGAAAACAAATTTATCATTAAAAAAATGGATAGTGCTTTTGGTGTCATACTTTAGGGCTCTTTGCCTATATCCAGGCCATAAAGAGTTTCTCCTGGAAGTTTTATAGATTTACATTTTATTTATATCTATAATCCATTTTGAGTTAATTTTTGGATAACATGTGAATAAACTTGTGTTTTTAAATTTTTTGCTCATAGATGCTCAATTGTTCCAAGATCATTTGTTGAAAAGACTTTTTTTTTCATTGAAATGTTTCTGCACCTTTGTTAGAACAGACCATATTTGTGTGAGTCTATTTCTGAACTCTCCATTTTTTCCCATTGATATAATCCTTTAATCCTTTCACCAATACCATACTCTCTTGCTTATCGTGGCTTTATAGTGAATCATAAAATCTGTGTAACATATTCCTCTTTCTTTGTTCTTCTTTTTCAAAATTATTTTAGCAATTCTAATTCCTTTGCCTTACTTTATAGATTTTGAAGTCAACTTGTCTATATGTAAAAAAAAACCCTGCTGAGATTTTGATTAGAATTGACTTAAATCTATAATTTAATCTGAGGAGAATTGACATCTTTCTGTGTTGAGTCTTCCAATCCATGAACATGGTATGAATATTTATTTTGGTCTTCTCTGATTTGTCTTATCATCATTTTGTAGTTTCTAGTATAAAGACATTTTATGTGTTTTGTTAAATTTATTCCTAAGTATTTTATTTTTTGGAGTTGTTATAAATGGTATTTAAATTTTTTTGTTTTCCAATTTTACATTGGTAGTATACAGAAATAGGGTCAGGTTTGAGTATTAATCTTGCAGCCTGTGACCTTGATAAATTCACTTATTAATTTTAGGAGTTTCTGTTGAATCCTTGAGGTTTTCTATTTGGATAATTATGTATTTCATCTGTGACTAGAAAGAGTTTTATTTCTCTCTTTCCAATCTGTATGCCCTTTATTTCTTTTTTTTTGCATTACTGCACTGGCTGGGACTTCAGAATAGTGTTGAATAGGAATGATAAGAGTGCAAATCCTTCTCTTGTTCTTGTTCCTGATCTAAGAAGAAAAGTACTCAATCTTTCATCATTAAGTATAATGTTAGCTCTCAGTTTCTTATACATCCTGTTATCAGGTTAAGGAAGTTCCCTTTTGTTCCTAGTTTGTCAATAGATTTTATCATTAAGGGATGTAAAAACACCCAAAGTGTTTTCTATCTTGGTGAAGTTCCCTGCGAACTTGGGGGAAAAAAGTCTATTTTTGAAGACATTTTTGGATAGATTATCAGCTGCTATTGGGTGGAGTTCTACACACAACTAGATCCAGTTGGCTGATGCTGTAGTTCAGTTCTATATCCTTGCTCATCTTCTACCTGCTAGTTCTGTCTACAGAAAGAAGAGTGTCAAAGTCTCCAGGTATAATTGTGGATTTTCCTATTTCTCCTTTTCGTTCTGCCAGTTTTTGCTTCTTGTATTTTGAAGTTCTGTTGCTAGAGACATACACATTTTAAAATTGTTATGTCTTCTTGATGAACTAACACATTTATCATTATGTAATGTCTCTGTAGGTGCATGGTTTAACTTAATTTTTTCATCTGTATATGGAATCTGAGAAGAATGTCTAGGGCATCATGGATTCTTGAATGTAAACTTAGTCCTGATTATGTTATGCTCTTTCTGTAAAGCTAATTTGTAAAGGCCTTGACTCTTTTTTTTTTTTTTTTCGGTACGCGGGACTCTCACTGTTGTGGCCTCTCCCGTTGCGGAGCACGGGCTCTGGACGCGCAGGCTCAGCGGCCATGGCTCACGGGCCCAGCCGCTCCGCGGCATGTGGGATCTTCCCAGACCGGGGCACGAACCCGTGTCCCCTGCATCGGCAGGTGGACCCTCAACCACTGCGCCACCAGGGAAGCCCAGGTCTTGACTCTTTTAATGTTAGTTGAGCCAATGGCACCTGCTTGGCTATGTCTTAAATATAGAAAAGTTAGAAGAGCTTGTCATTGAGAATCTTTTAGTACAGTGAAGTCACAGACATTTGTTAGGACAAATAGGTTACTGCTTTTTCTCAAAAACTGTAGGGTAGGAATTATCTGCTTTTGAAAGACTTAAGTTTCATTTTACAGATTCTGAGTGGATGAAGACTACTCCCAGGATCCTTGGCCAAGGGTTTTCTCCTTCGGTTTTCCTGCATCTCTGCCTGAGAAGACAGGCAGAGTTTCTAGGAAAGAGAAAATACCTATCTGTGAAGTGAGGGAAACCAAACTTAAGAAAGATTTGTTTTTTCTTTCCGTGGCAGCCTTAAGTTCTGGTCACTCACTTCCACTGCACTTCTGATAGACTGATGATCTAATGGTATGTGGCAAATACAACAGTCTCCAGCCCGTTCCACTTAACTCGTGGCTCAGCAGTGGAAGTGACATGGTGCCAGTTTTTTCTGAAGCAACCTTTCCTTGTTCCCAGTCTGCCTCTCGAGCAGGAAATGACCATCCTGGAGAGCAACATGGAGATGCAGTGAGAGGTTAGGAAGGGAGGAAAAAGGAGAAAAGTCTCTGAAAACATTTCTCTTGCTTCTTCTTATATTTGTCAGGTTAATTATGCTTAAACTAAAATAATAGATGGTCACCAAATTGAATACAAGTCTGAAACCTATTTTCAGAATTAAACTACTGGGGATTAACTGCCTAAATAGTGAACTTTAGTTTATAGCATCAGCATAGCCCTCGAATGAGTTATGGACTTGTACTCACTCCAGAACAATCTGTTACCCTCCACATAACAGAAAATGCCATTTATTGCAATTTGTGCAAACTATAAATCAGTACATTATTACTTAGAGGCATGTAAGCTGTGGCTATACTGCATACTCCTGCGTTTGGTAATGGTGTGTGTGTTGGGGGTTGGGGGAGGAATATGGATTTTCTAAGTCTGCATTTGAGTACTTGCAAAGATTCTCAGGAGAACTAATGGTGGCTGCTGTCTTCTTATATTGCAAAGTGGCCTCTCTGTTCAAGCATTCCTCTGGGTCTCAAACAGGTACTGTCTCAAATAATCAGCCTTTGTGGAGGAATTGATTCTATACACTCTGGAAGGAGGTAGAGTCTTTTTGCAGAGATTCCAACCCTGGCTGTACATTAGAACCACCTGGGAGGTGGGGCAGACTTTTGGAAAAACATTGATGCTTATGCCAAACCCCAAACCTTACAATCAAAATCTGGCGGGACACCCGGACACCAGACATTTTAAAAAGCCATCCGGATAATTTTAATGTGCAGCCAGGGTTAAGAACCTTTGCTCTACAGAATAGGAAGAGGAAGAAAACAGAAGATGTAGAGGGAGGATAGCAGCGAGCTGTAATTTTCTCAAATCAAGGTGGAAATGCATCTTGGAGATTTCAGATACAAGCAAATCCACAGGATGCTGCTTGGAGTATTTCTGTGCACACCCTGAGGAGTGAAAAAAGATAAAATTAAGTGTGCCTGACAAGAAGTGAGTAATAAATCCTTATGTTCTCCCTTAAAAATGCAGGTAACTAATAGAGACCTAACATGTGCAAATAAGCATGTACCAGCCTTGCATAAAACTTCTTCCCCTTGGGTTGGTCCTTTACACAGTGCCTCCTGACACTCTTTATATCATGGTACCCCGAGAAAATGATATTTGATTTGCACGCTGAACTGAACAACTGAGGCTGCAGCCCAGCTGCCCCAGGAGCTGAGGAGTCAATATCTGGTGGGAAACGGGTGCGGCATTTTGTCCCTGGAAGACTGGAGTGTTTGCAGGAGTTTCGAGATACTCCTTTATATTTCCGCTTTTCTCTTTGTTTTTCCTTTTGTGGTTTGATGATTTTCCTTTGTGTTATGCTTATGTTCTCTTCTTTTTGGTTTTTGTGAACCTATTGTATGTTTTTGATTTGTGGTTACCCTGTTTATCAAGTATGTTAACCCCTTCTTATATCTGCTTGCTTTAGACTGGTAGTCATATAGCCTCAAACACTTACTCTCCTCCCCCTCATTTTGTGAGTTTGATGTCCTCTTTTACATCTTCATGTTCATCCTCTTGCTATTCATTGTGGCTATCATAACTTTCACAGAAATTTTTTGATTTTTTTTTTAATCTGTGTACTGGCTTATTTAGGTGATTTACTTTTTTTCCCCCTTTCATCCTACCTGGTTATGTGGAGATCCTTCTTGTCCTTTCAGGTGTTTGAGGTTTGCTGCTAGTGTTCAGCAGGTGTTCTGTGAGAATTGTTCCATTTGTAGTTGTAGTTTTGATGTATTTGTGGGAGGGGGTGAATTCCATGTCCTTCAACTCTGCCATCTTGATTGGCGCCCTTAGGTATTTCTTGACTAGAGTGTACCCCTCAAGACTATTTTCATTTTACCTACAGTGCCAACGAGACACTGGAAACCAATGAGATGGCTGGCAGGATGGAGTCTGTTAAAGTGAGTTATCTTTATGTACTTCTGTTTTATGCCATGTTGGGGAAGGAGTGTTGGTGAGACTGGCAAGGAGCCGGTGGCAGAGCTGGTGGTGAGAACCATTGAGTAGAGGCTGCAGGGAGTCTTACTAGGTGAGGTCTGCTCAGTCCCCAGAACCCATCCTCGGCAGTCAGTTGGATGAAGCATAATAGCCGGAGCACTGGACAGGGAGTCAAGACAGCTAGATTTACGCCCTGGCTCTGTCGCAAACCAGCTGTGTGACTGTGGACAACAGCCAAATCCAAGTATCAAATTGGGCCCAGCCAGTTCAGGAAGCTCTTTCCTCTGAAGTCTCATTAAAGATGCTTTTCTCCTTTGTTCTCAAAGACAAAACTGTAAAGACTCATTGAGAATGACGGACTCATTCCCCTCCACGAAACAACACTTATGCAAGATTTAGTAGAGAATTAACCTAAGCAAATGCTTATTTAATTATCATCCAAGTATCCAAACAGAGGCACTTTTGAGAGTGAAAGGCAGTGCTACTAACAATTAAATTGGAACAACAGATATTGACTGGGATTTTCATAGACCAACCGGGATGTGTGGCCACCCTGACTCTGACACTATTACAGTTCTGTAGTCACCTGTCTAACTTTCCCATCAGAATGTGCTCTCTCCAGGGCAGGACCATGTCTTTTTTATCTCTGGATCCCCAGAATTCTGTACAGGGTCTAGGACACATTAGGTACTCAATAGATACTTGGTGGATGAAAGAACGTATGAATGAACTAGTTGGGGACACATTGGGTGACCTTGAGCAAATCACTTGAGCTCTTGGTGCCTCTGGAAAATGAGCAGTAGACCAGCGATCTTTAAGTTCCTTCCAGTCTCCCACCCTATGTGTCTTCCTGTCTTGGGCAGTTTCTGCTTCTATCCCCCATCCTCCCCCTCATCTTGGATGACGGAGATGTGCTCTGTGAGCACCAAAGCAAAGCCCTGGTCCTGAGTTGGAGCTGATGCTGAGATGCCTGCCCTTCTCTGAGCCCAGGGAAAGGTCTCTTCACGTCTGTGGGAGTATGTATGGCAGAAAGGAGAAAGAAATAAAGGAAACCATGCCCGTGCCTTTCTAATTTATGGTTAGGTAAAAAAAAAGGCATGGAGAGGAGGCTCAACAGTGCCAAGGTCATAGAATAGATTGGTGACTGGGATAGGAAGAGCCTCAGATGGCTACTTACTTAGGGAGCTCTTTCAACCTGAGCTGGGGAGATCTGAGCCCAAGGAGCTCCTCAGCATAAGCACAGGGCAGCCTTCTTGTCAGCAGCAGCCCTTTCAGGGAACCAGAACTGCAGTCAGATTGAATCATGAACTAGATTAGCCACATTAGAGGTTTAGCTACAATATATTTCAAAGTTAAAACACAGGCTGTGGCAGTGGTATCAAAACCTGTAATTTCTGTTGCAAATGAACAGCATGAAAAATGGCCCCTGGCTACTGGGATAGACAGAGGAATATGTGAGTGAAATAACATGGCAGTTATGTCAGAATTGGAAGAATAACTGTATTCCAGACTAGTAAATTATTATTACGGCCCAACTGGTAGAATACCCCATAAGGTAAGAGAATGTGTTTGTATTTTTTTTTTGTACCTGGATAAAATTACATTGTCAATTTTGTTTAGTCCCTATTTAAAACCTGAACATTCATTTTTGAAAATATGTGTGGAACATAAGGTGACATTTGGAAAAAAAAGCATAATTTTCAAAGAATACTGATCCCATTAGTTCTTATATTACAGATGCCGATGAATTTAACTTTTATAGTGTTGCTAACACATGGAAAGCATAAAATGGACTTTCAGCTACCTAGGGTTTTCAACAATGTCTCAGGGAAGTACCTGAGCTTTATAAAATGTTTTTTGGGGGCATACTGTGGTATCGGGTTGCATGAGCACAAGTCCATGGAATCAGAAATTTCTAGCTTCAAGTCTGAGGGCCATTTCTAATTGATTAAGTGATCTTATGCTACCAACATAATTGTACTGAGCCCAACTTTTCTTATCTTCAGAATGGGGTAGTAATACTTTTATTACAGGGCCTCATAAAGATTAGAAATCACAATATGAGTGAAGTATTTAGCATAGTACCCTTCATATAACAAGACGCTCTGTAAAGAAAGACTGATATTATTATCATCATTATTATTATTTAATCTTATATATGATATGAATCTTGTGAAATTAATTAATCTTTTGAAATTAATTATTAATTAACAGAGGTTAAGGCAAATATAGTGAGTTTACTATGCTGGGTTTTTTTTTTTTTTTACATCTTTATTGGAGTATAATTGCTTTACAATGGTGGGTTAGTTTCTGCTTTATAACAAAGTGAATCAGTTATACGTATACATATGTTCCATATCTCTTCCCTCTTGCGTCTCCCTCCCTCCCACCCTCCCTATCCCACCCCTTACTATGTTGTTTTACATATTTAACTTTTGTGCATGTGTGATTTAACTCTGACAGTGGGTTATTTGTGTGTATGGTGAGTTAACTCATCTTTCCAAAGGTAGCACTTTTAAAAATTTTTAACAAAGTAAGCTGTAAAATTCTCCCAATCCGATGGAAAATGCAAGTATATTTCACCTTTATTTATTAAAATATTATTTACTAAATATCAGATATTAAAATATTTAAGTATCGTTTTATATCCAGTGTTAGCTTTAAATAGTCATACATGCACACACACAAAAAATAAATTTATTTATTTATTTATTTTTAATTTTATTATTATTTTTTTAACATCTTTATTGGAGTATAATTGCTTTACATTGTTGTGTTAGTTGCTATTGTATAACAAAGTGAATCAGCTATATGTATACTTATATTCCCATATACCCTCCCTCTTGCGTCTACCTCCCGTGCTCCCTGTCCCACCCTTCTAGGTGGTCACAAAGCACCGAGCTGATCTCCCTGTGCTATGCGGCTGCTTCCCACTAGCTATCTGTTTTACATTTGGTAGTTTATATATGTCCATGCCACTCTTTCACTTCGTCCCAGCTTAGCCTTCCACCTCCCCATGTCCTTAAGTCCATTCTCTATATCTGCGTCTTTATTCCTGTCCTGCCTCTAGCTTCTTCAGAACAATTTTTTTTTTTAGATTCCATAAATATGTGTTAGTATATGTTTTTCTCTTTCTGACATACTTCACTCTGCATGACAGATTGTAGGTCCATCCACCTCACTACAAATAACTCAATGTCGTTTCTTTTTGTGGCTGAGTAATATTCCACTGTATGTATGTGCCACATCTTCTTTATCCATTCATCTGCTGATGGACACTTAGGTTTCTTCCATTTCCTGGCTATTGTAAATAGTGCTGCACTGAACATTGTGGTACGTGACTCTTTTTGAATTATGGTTTTCTCAGGGTATATGCCCAGTAGTGGGATTGCTGGGTCATATGGTAGTTCTATTTTTAGTTTTTTTAAGGAACCTCCATACTGTTCTGCATAGTGGCTGTATCAATTTACATTCCCACCAACAGTGCAAGAGGGTTCCCTTTTCTCCACACCCTCTCCAGCATTTATTCTTTGCAGATTTTTTGATGATGGCCATTCTGACCAGTGTGAGGTGATACCTCATTGTAGTTTTGATTTGCATTTCTCTAATGATTAGTGATGTTGAGCATCCTTTTATGTGTTTGTTGGTAATCTGTATATCTTCTTTGGAGAAATGTCTATTTAGGTCTTCTGCCCATTTTTGGATTGGGTTGTTTGTTTTTTTGATATTGAGCCGCACGACCTGCTTGTATATTTTGGAGATTAATCCCTTGTCAGTTGCTTCGTTTGCAAATTTTTTCTCCCATTCTGAGGGTTGTCTTTTCGTCTTATTTATGGTTTCCTTTGCTGTGCAAAAACTTTGAAATTTATTTAAGTCCCATTTGTTTGTTTTTGTTTTTATTTCCATTACTCTAGGAGGTGGATCAAAAAAGATCTTCCTGTGATTTATGTCATAGGGTGTTCTGCCTATGTTTTCCTCTAAGAGTTTGATAGTGTCTGGCCTTACGTTTAGGTCTTTAATCCATTTTGAGTTTATTTTTGTGTATGGTGTTAGGGAGTGTTCTAATTTCATTCTTTTACATGTAGCTGTCCAGTTTTCCCAGCACCACTTATTGAAGAGGCTGTCTTTTCTCCATTGTATATTCTCGCCTCCTTTCTCAAAGATAAGGTGACCATATGTATGTGGGTTTACCTCTGGGCTTTCTATCCTGTTCCATTGATCTCTATTTCTGTTTTTGTGCTAGCACCATACTGTCTTGATTACTGTAGCTTTGTAGTATAGTCTGAAGTCTGAGAGCCTGATTCCTCCAGCTCTGTTTTTTCTTTCTCAAGATTGCTTTGGCTATTCAGGGTCTTTTGTGTTTCCATAAAAATTGTGAAAATTTCTGTGCTACTTCTGTGAAAATTACCATTGGTAGTTTGATAGGGATTCCACTGAATCTGTAGATTGCTTTGGGTAGTAGAGTCATTTTCACAATGTTGATCCTTCCAATCCAAGAACATGGTATATCTCTCCATCTGTTTGTATCATCTTTAATTTCTTTCATCAGTAGCTTATAGTTTTCTGCATAGAGTTCTTTTCTCTCCTTAGGTATGTTTATTCCTAGGTATTTTATTCTTTTTGTTGCAATGGTAAATGGGAGTGTTTCCTTAATTTCTCTTTCAGATTTTTCATCATTTGTGTATAGGAATGCCAGAGATTTCTGTGCATTAATTTTGTGTCCTGCTACTTTACCAAATTCATTGATTAGTTCTAGTAGTTTTCTGGTAGCATCTTTAGGATTCTCTATGTATAGTATCATGTCATCCTCCAACAGTGACAGTTTTACTTCTTTTCTGATTTGGATTCCTTTCATTTCTTTTTCTTCTCTGATTGATATGGCTATAACTTGCAAAACTATGTTGAAAAATAGTGGTGAGATTGGGGAACCTTGTCTTGTTCCTGATCTTAGTGGAAATGGTTTCAGTTTTTCACCATTGAGAATGATGTTGGCTGTGGGTTTGTCATATATAGCCTTTATTATGTTGAGGTAAGTTCCCTCTATGCCTACTTTCTGGAGAGTTTTTATCATAAATGGGTGTTGAATTCTGTTGAAAGCTTTTTCAGAATCTATTGAGATGATAATATGATTTTTATCCTTCAGTTTGTTAATATGGTGTATCACATTGATTGATTTGCGTATATTGAAGAATCCTTTCATTCCTGGGATAAAACCCACTTGATCATGGTGTATGATCCTTTTAATGTGCTGTTGGATTCTGTTTGCTAGTATTTTGTTGAGGATTTTTGCATCTATGTTCATCAGTGATACTGGCCTGTAGTTGTCTTTTTTTGTGACATGCTTGTCTGGTTTTGGTATCAAGGTGATGGTGGCCTTGTAGAATGAGTTTGGGAGTGTTCCTCCCTCTGCTATATTTTGGAATAGTTTGAGAAGGATGGGTGTTAGCTCTTTTCTAAATGTTTGATAGAATTCACCTGTGAAGCCATCTGGTCCTGGGCTTTTGTTTGTTGGAAGATTTTTAATCACAGTTTCAATTTCAGTGCTTGTGATTGGTCTGTTTCTATTTTCTATTTCTTTCTGGTTCAGTCTCGGAAGGTTGTGCTTTTCTAAGAATTTGTCCATTTCTTCCAGGTTGTCCATTTTATTGACATATAGTTGCTTGTAGTAATCTCTCATGAGCCTTTGTATTTTTGCAGTGTCAGTTGTTATTTCTCCTTTTTCATTTCTAATTCTGTTGATCTGAGTCTTCTCCCTTTTTTTCTTGATGAGCTTGTAATAGTTTATCAATTTTGTTTATCTCCTCAAAGAACCAGGTTTTAGTTTTATTGATCTTTGCTATCTTTCCTTCATTTCTTTTTCATTTATTTCTGCTCTCATCTTTATGATTTCTTTCCTTCTGCTCACTTTGGGGTTTTTTGGTTCTTCTTTTTCTGATTGCTTTAGGTATAAGGTTAGGTGTTTATTTGAGATTTTTCTTGTGTCTTGAGGTAGGATTGTATTGCTATAAACGTTCCTCTTAGAACTGCTTTTGCTGCATCCCATAGGTTTTGGGTCATTGTGTTTTCATTGTCAGTTGTTTCTAAGTATTTTTTGATTTCATCTTTGATTTCTTCCGTGATCTCTTGGTTATTTAGTAGTGTATTGTTTAGCCTCCATTTGTTTGTATTTTGTATAGATTTTTTCCTGTAGTTGATATCTAGTCTCATAGCATTGTGGTCAGAGAAGATACTTGATACGATTTTAGTTTTCTTATATTTACCAAGGCATGATTTGTGACCCAAGATATAATCTATCCTTGAGAATGTTCCATGAGCAGTTGAGAAGAAAGTGTATTCTCTTGGTTTTGGATGGACTGTCCTATAAATATCAATTAAATCCATCTTGTTTAATGTGTCATTTAAAGCTTGTTTTTCCTTATTTATTTTCATTTTGGTTGATCTGTCCATTGGTGAAAGTGGGGTGCTGAAGTCCCCTATTATTATTGTGTTACTGTCGATTTCCCCTTTTATGGCTCTTAGCATTTGCCTTATGTATTGAGGTGCTCTTATGTTGGGTGCATAAATATTTACAATTCTTATGTCTTCTTCTTGGATTGATCCCTTGATCATTATGTAGTGTCCTTTTTTGTCTCTTGTAATAGTCTTTTTTTTCAAGTCTATTTTGTCTGATATGAGAATTGCTACTCCAGCTTTCTTTTGATTTCCATTTGCATGGAATATCTTTTTCCATCTCATCACTTTCAGTCTGTATGTGTCCCTAGGTCTGAAATGGGTCTCTTGTAGACAGCATATATATGGGTCTTGTTTTTGTATCCATTCAGCCAGTGTATGTCTTTTGGTTGGACGACATTTAATCTATTTACATTTAAGGTAGTTATTGATATGTATGTTCCTATTACCATTTTCTCAATTGTTTTGGTCTTTTGGTTGTTGTAGGTCTTTTCCTTCTCTTGTGTTTCCTGACTAGAAAAGTTCCTTTAGCCTTTGTTTTAGAGCTGGTTTGGTGATGCTGAAATCTCTTAGCTTTTGCTTCTCTGTAAAGCTTTTAATTTCTCCGTCGAAGCTGAATGAGATCCTTGCTGGGTAGGGTAATCTTGGTTGTAGGTTTTTCCCTTTCATCACTGTAAATATGTCCTGCCACTCCCTTCTGGCTTACAGAGTTTCTGCTGAAAGATCAGCTGTTAACTTTACAGGGATTCCCTTGTTATTTGTTGCTTTTCCTTTGCTACTTTCAATATTTTTTCTTTGTATTTAATTTTTGATAGTTTGATTAATATGTGTCTTGGCATGTTTCTTCTTGGGTTTATCCTGTATGGGACTCTCTGCACTTCCTGGACTTGACTGACTATTTCTTTTCCCATATTATGGAAGTTTTCAACTGTAATCTCTTCAAATATTTTCTCAGTCCCTTTCTTTTTCTCTTATTTTCTGGGACCCCTATAGTTTGAATGTTGGTGTGTTTATTTTTGTCCCAGAGATCTCTGAGACTGTCCTCAATTCTTTTCATTCTTTTTTCTTTATTCTGCTTTGTGATAGTTACTTCTATTATTTTATCTTCCAGGTCACTTATCCATTCTTCCTGCCTCAGTTATTCTGCTATTGATTCCTTCTAGAGAATTTTTAGTTTCATTTATTGTGTTGTTCATCATTGCTTGTTTGCTCTTTTTTTGCTCTCTAGGTCCTTATTAAATGTTTCTTGTATTGTTTCCATTCTATTTCCAAGATTTGGGGTCATCTTTACTATCATTACTCTTAAATCTTTTTCAGGTAGACTGTGTATTTCCTCTTCATTTGTTTGGTCTGATGGGTTTTTACCTTACTCCTTCATCTGCTGTGTATTTGTCTTTCTTCTCATTTTGTTTAACTTACTGTGGTTTGGATCTCCTTTTCATAGGCTGCAGGTTTGTAGTTCCCATTGTTTTTGGTGTCTGCCCTCAGTGGGCAAGGTTAGTTCAGTGGGTTGTGTAGGCTTCCTGGTGGAGGGGACTGGTGCCTGTGTTCTGGTGGATGAGGCTGGATCTTTTCTTTCTGGTGGGCAGGACCACATCCGGTGGTGTGTTTTGGGATGTCTGTGACCTTATTTTGATTTTAGGCAGCTTCTCTGCTAATGGATGGGGTTGTGTTCCTGTCTTGCTAGTTGTTTGGCATGGGGTGTCTGGCACTGGAGCTTGCTGGTCATTAGTGGAGCTGGGTCTTAGCGTTGAGATGTGATCTCTGGGAGAGCTCCTGCCAATTAATATTACGTGGGGCTGGGAGGTCTCTGGTGGTCCAGTGTCCTGAAGTCGGCTGTCCCACCTCAGAGGCTCAAGCCTGACAGCCGGCCAGCCACCAAGACCCTGTTAACCACATGGCTCAGAAGAAAACGGAGAGAAAAAAAAGTAAAATAAAGTTATTAAAATAAAAAATACATTATTAAAATAAAAAAGTAATTTAAAAAAAAGAAAAAAAAGAGAGGAACCAAACCAGTAAACAAATCCACCAATGATAACAAGCACTAAAAACGAAGGTAAACATAAATATCAGAAACTGGTCAGTCGCATACAGCAAACCCCAAGTCTACAGTTGCTCCCAAAGTCCACAGTCTCAATTTTGGGATGATTCGTTGTCTGTTCATGTATTCCACAGATGCATGTACATCAAGTTGATTGTGGAGATTTAATCTGCTGCTCCTGAGGCTGCTGGGAGAGATTTCTCTTTCTCTTCTTTATTCACACAGCTCCTGTGTTTCAGGTTTGGTTTTGGCCCTGCCTCTGCATGTAGGTCACCCTCTGGCATCTGTTCTTCACCCAGACAGGAGGGGGTTAAAGGAGCGGCTGATTAGGGGGCTCTGGCTCACTCAGGCCAGGGGACGGAGGGGTATAGAATGCGGGGTGAGCCTGCAGCCTCAGAGGCCGGCGTGATGTTGCACCAGCCTGAGGTGCGCTGTTTGTGTTCTCTCAGGGAAGTTGTCTCTGGGTCCCAGGACCCTGGCAGTGGTGGGCTGCACAGGCTCCCGGGAGGGGAGCTGTGGACAGTGACCTGGGCTCGCACACAGGATTCTTGGTGGCGGCAGCAGCAGCCTTAGCATTTCATGCCCATCTCTGGTGTCTGCACTGGTAGCCGCGGCTTTCACCCATCTCTGGAGCTGCTTTAGGCAGTGCTCTGAATCCCCTCTGCTTGTGCACCCAGAAACAATGGTCTCTTGCCTCGTAGTCAGTTTCAGACTTTTTCCCAGACTCCCTCCTGGCTAGCTGTGGCGCACTAGCCCCTTCAGGCTGTTTTCACGCCTCCAACCCCAGTCCTCTCCCTGGGATCCGATCTCTGAAGCCTGAGCCTCAGCTCCCAGCCCCCACCCACCCCGGCGGGTGAGCAGACAAGCCTCTCGGGCTGGTGAGTGCTGGTCAGCAGCGATCCTCTGTGCGGGAAACTCTCTGCTTTGCCCTCTCCACCCCTGTTGCCGCGCTCTCCTCTGTGGCTCCGAAGCTTCCCCTCTCCCACCCTTTGTCTCCACCAGTGAAGGGGCTTCTAGTGTGTGGAAACTTTTCCTCCTTCACTGCTCTCTCCCCACGGTGCAGGTCTCATCCCTATTCTTTTGCCTCTTTCTCTTCTTTTTTCTTTTGCCCTACCCAGGTACATGGGGAGTTACTTGCCTTTTGGGAGGTCTGAGGTCTTGGTCTTCTGCCAGCATTCAGTAGGTGTTCTGTAGGAGTTGTTCCACTTGTAGATGTATTTTTGATGTATTTGTGGGCAGGAAGGTGATCTCCACATCTTACTCCTCTGCCATCTTGAAGGTCCTCCTAAATTTATTTGTTTTGAGAATTTCGTGTTTATCCTCATGAGCAACAAGTCAAGGCGGGCAATAATGTGATTGAGATCAGGGCCCTGGAGTTACACAAAGCTGGGCTTCATTCGTGGCTTTTTTTCTTCCAGCTGTGTGACCTTAGACTAAGCCTCTGTGAGCCTCAGCATTCCTCATCTAGGAAATAAAAGCAATATCTACTACAGAATTTTTTAAGGATTAAATAAGATACTACCTATAATTGCTTGGCATGGTGCAGTCTACATAATAGTGTTTGTTATTAAAAAAGTTATATGGGGCCTGGAACTATAATTTGATCAGAGGGAAGAAATATTTATAGGGTTATTTCATATAAGGAAATCATGTAAATATCCAAACAGTTCTTACAAGGTGGTTTGAAGAATGGATATAATTTCTGTGTAGGCAATGGGATCTTTCGGGTCATTTTCATGACTGGATGGGATTATTCACTTAGTGTTACAATACATTTCATAGCTCCCAAAACCAAGACAGAAAGAAAAGCAAAAGTGAACATTATACATGGTTAACTGAGTAATGTATATATTAAGGAGAGGTGAGACCAGATAGGTTTTTTTTTTAAGAGAAAACTTACTGTTTTCATTACCAGCAAGTAAGTGTGGTCTTGGGTTAATGTTATAGGTAAACTTAGTTTGATTCAGTGTAGTATAGTGTCAAAGCATTTTTCACAACCGCTATTCCAGTAGGAAAATGTGGGTATGATAAAGAAGTGCGGCTGGGATTGGTAAATGTGAGGAAAGCTAGTAAAAATGGTATGGTTTGAGTGGACATTTTTATAGACCAGCATATGTATAGAGATATGCTTTCTATCTGAGGATTTGAAAAATGGTCTACTTTGTCATCCAGTAATTTTGGTTGTGGGTCTCTTATTTTTGTTAAAACCCCTCAAATTCAGCAGTTTGCACTGGGTGTCCCCCTTGGCAAATATAACGCATTGCCGTAATTCAAGTCGTATTCAGTCAACTCTGTGGTTTCAGGGAGCCCATACATTTCAAATTTATTTCCAAGGTCACGAAGCCATCCCCTATGGCAAGTGCAAACCGCCTTTGATGTGGTGGGCACAACATCTGTGCAGACAGACACACTTAACTCATGCAGCGCTTTGATTTCACATTTTGGTTGAGAGGTAAGATTTTTGAACTCAAATACGTTTAATGTTAAGTCACATCAAACAATTAGGCAAATGGGCCTTGGAAGTGGAGATGGCACTCTGGCTACAAAGTCCGTCCTGGGACACCTGACAAGGAGAAAGAAGGACTCCTGGCCTGTTGTTACCACCATCATCTTGGGTTATGTGCTGGCAGTAACTCAGAATCAGCTCCTGAAACACATGTTTAACACTGAACTTCAGAGCTCCCAATCTGTCTCTCCTCTTGGTTTCCGAGTTCAGTGAGTGGCGCCAGCGTCCACTCAGGTGGCAGTGCCAGAGCTCTGGTGTCATTCTTAAATCATTTCTCTCCTTCATTTCCGTCTCCATCTCCATCTCCATATCCATTGGAGCCCCAAGACTGGTTAATCTTTTTTTTTTTTTTTTTTTTTTTGTGGTACGCAGGCCTGTCACTGCTGTGGCCTCTCCCGTTGCGGAGCACAGGCTCTGGACGCGCAGGCTCAGCGGCCATGGCTCACAGGCCCAGCTGCTCCACGGCATGTGGGATCTTCCCCGACCGGGGCACGAACCCGTGTCCCCTGCATCGGCAGGTGGACCCTCAACCACTGCGCCACCAGGGAAGCCCAAGACTGGTTAATCTTAAAGTTGCTCACATCTGTCTAGCACTGCTTTGTTCTCATCTCTTGCTTGGATAATCACTACAAGTCTCCTGATTTCCTTCCTGACTTATAAGCTACCTCACTCTTATCCTTTTCTGTTCTGTAGCCATGATGAAATCTTTAAACTACTCCCTTTCTTAAAGAGTTTTTATGAGTTTCTGCTGCCTCCTGGATAAGTAAGGTCCAAATTCTTTTATCTGACCTTTAAGATTCTTCTCAGATCTCAGAGAGTCCCCTAGGTGGGGGTCCCCAACCCCTGGGCCAAGGACTGGTACTGGTCCATGGCCTGTTAGGAACCAGGCCACACAGCAGGAGGTGAGCGGCGGGTGAGCGAGCGAAGCTTCATCTGTATTTACAGCCGCTCCCCACTGCTCCCCATCGCTCGCATTCCCGCCTGCACCATCTCCCCCCACCATCCATGGAAAAATTGTCTTCCACGAAACTGGTCCCTTGTGCCAAAAAGGTTGGGGACCACTGTCCTAGTATATCCCTTACCACCTTGCATCCTGGGTCTATGCTGTTCCTTTTGGATAGAACATACTCTTCAGCTTTCTGTCTTGGCTAAAACCCATTCCTGTTTTGGGGCTCAGCTAGGATATAATTTCCTCTGCAAATTATAACTTCCTACCCTGACTGGCACCCCAGACTCCAAGCCAGGACTGAGTTAGTGAGTCTGCCCCTGCACCTTGCACTCAATTTCTGCACAGGACTTCTTAGGTGTTTCCTAATGCCTGTTCCCTGGTCCACATCACCTGCTGACTGTAAACTCCTCCAAGCAGGGAATTGTTCCAGGACCCAGCAGAGTAGTACATATTCAGTTTTCAGAAAAATATCTGTTAAGTAAATGATTTTAACTCTTCCGCTCTGTCTCCCTACAACTAAACTCCAGACCTTGATATAGGTTTACCTATACATCTGCATCTGTGTTGGGCATAGGAAAGCTTCCTTTATAAAAATGCCACTGGCAAGTTAGGTTATTTTGATTGAATGAAATATTATTAAAAGATATTGGAGCATGAAGTTCCTTCTCTAGTCTGCAGGTAGTGGAAGTGGAGCAGCCCTGATATATAGCTTCTTACAGGGAATAAGCAGGTGGAGGAAGTGCTGGGAAAGCAGACCCAGTGGAAAGGATGCTTTATGCACACATTCCTTTCCTCTTCCCAGTTTACAGAGCTTTTCTGAACTGTGGTATTTCTCTGGGTGATAAGGGAATTCATTTGTCATGTATACTAGTAGTTTTCAAGTTCTGTCATTTATGAAAGCCTGGATAGGCACCAATGGGACTATAAAAGAGCATGGTTCCTGCCCCAAAAGATTTTGGAAGGTTGAAAAGATGAGATTTTAATAGAAGTGTCAATTAGAAAGAGTCAAAATGGCATTTATTAAATGGTTGTGACAATTGAGGTGGGAAATGCTGAATAGAAGAGATGCTACTTGGTAACAGGGCAAAAGAATTGTAAATTCCTCAATTACTGCTCCTCCATTGTCCCCCATAAAATGAGAGCAGTTTGGGCACTGGAAAAAGTGTGAACTTGGAGCCACGTGAATTTGTGACTTTGTCCCTTTTTGGAACAAAACTGGAGGACCTTTCCAGTGGGAAAGGCTGCTTGATCATGCTGATCCTAAATTTTCTTATTAAAAAATGGGTATAGGACATACTTTATTAGGTTATCATAATATAAGACCACATGTGAATTAAAATAGCTCATGTAAACGTCTCTAACATTATGATCATTTACTTAAATGTCAGGGTTCACGGTATACTGGAATTGCTAACTGCCTAAGAGTTAGAGGAAAAACTTAGAGGAAAGTCAAGTTTTAAAGTAAGATTCAAATATCAGTTGTCCAGGATCCAGGAGGCAACACTGTGTGCAAAGAAGGTAAGCAGGATGGAGCCATCACATAAGGGGAGTAGGAAGGCTATGTGCGGGCAACCAGGCATATGATGATTAGGGCAGACGCCAAGTCAGGCACTACCAAGCCTGGCCAGGAATCCAGGAAGAGAATGATCTTCTGTATTATGTATTGGGTTGGCCAAAATGTGTCTTCGGTTTTTAAGTAAAAATAAAAGACACAATTTTCAGTTTTACCGAGAACTTTATTGAACAACGTATTCACCCTTTTGTTCCACTGCCTTCTGCCATTTTTCAGGCACCTTCATAATTCCATCTTCCCAAAACTTTTTATCTTTTTGAGCAAAGAACTGTTCCAGGTGCCTTTTACAGTCTTCCAGGGAATTGGAATTTTTTCTATTAAGAGAATTTTGTAAAGACCTAAATAAATGGAAATTTGAAGCTGCAATGTCTGGTGAATATGGTGGATGAATCAGAACTTTCCAGCCAAGCTTTAACAGTTTTTGCCTGGTCATCAGAGAAACATGTGGTCTTGCGTTATCCTGATGGAAGATTATGTGTTTTCTGTTGACTTATTCGGGATGCTTTTCATCAAGTGCTGCTTTCTTTTGGTCTGACTGGGAGCAGTACTTGTTGGAATTAATCGTTTGGTTTTCCAGAAGGAGCTCATAATAGAGGACTCCCTTCCAATCCCACCGTATACACAACATCACTCTTCTTTGGATGAAAACTGGCCTTTGGTGTGGTTGGTGGTGGGTCATTTCACTTGCCTCACGATCTCTTCCATTCCACATTATTGGACAATATCCACTTTTCATCGCCAGTCACAATTTGTTTTAAAAATGGAATGTTTTCATTATGTTTCAGTAGAGAATCACATGTGGAAATACGGTCAAGAAGGTTTTTTTCACTTAACTTACGTGGAACCCAAACATCAAAGCAATGACCATAACCAAGCTGGTGCAAATGATTTTCAATGCTTGATTTGGATATTTTGAGTATGTCTGCTATCTCGTGCGTGGTGTAACTTTGATTGTTCTCAATGTCTTGATTTGATCACTATCAACTTCAACTGGTCTGCCTGACCGTGGGGTAGAAATCTCCAGCACGAAACTTCGCAAACCACTTCTGACACGTTCGATCAGCCACAGCACCTTCTCCATACACTGCACAAGTCTTTTTTTGCGTTTCAGTTGTGTTTTTACCTTTCTTGAAATAATAAAGCATAATATGCCACAAATGTTGCTTTTCTTCTTCCATCTTCAATATTAAATGACTACACAAAAATTCAACAATTTTGATCTTTTTTTTTTAAATGCATGCTGATATGACAGCTGTCACATACAATCTAACAAAATTGTCTTGAATGAAGTTGAAGACATCTGAGTGCTACTAGGGCTAGCTTACGGAAAAAACCAAACGAACCATTTGGCCAACCCAATATTACTTACTATGTAGGCAGAATTCTAAGATAATCCTCCATTGACACATGCCCTTGTATAATTCCCACCCCTTGAGTTTGGGTGTGATTTGCAAATACGATGGGATTTCTTTTCTATAATTGTACTGTATGGCAAAAGGGATTTTTGCAGACATAATTAAGGTCAGCTGAGCAGTTGACTTTGAATTGATCAAAAGGGAGAATATCCTGGGTGGGTGCAACCTAACCAGGTATGCTCCCAAAAGCAGCAGCAGAATCCTGCTGGCCTTGAAGAAGTAGGGCATCATCTTTTGAGATGAGCGAGCCACATGTCAAGAACCTGTGCATGGCCTCTAGGAACCTGAGCAGTCTCTGGCCAACAGCCAGCAAGAAAATGGGGACCTTGGTCATACAGCTACAAGGAAATGAATTCTGCTAACAACCAGTAAGCTTCAAAGAGAATCCTGACTCTCAGATTAAATCACAGCCCTGGGAAATACCTGGATTTCACCCTGGTGAGACCTTCCGGACCAGGCTAAACCTGTACCCAGACGCCTGACCCAAGCAATCTGTGAGATAGTAAGTTTGTGTTATTTTTAGCTACTAAGTTTGTTCTGCAGCAATAGAAAACTAACGTGCTTACTTTTCCTTGTCTATTCCACACAGAACTAACTGATACATCCTTTTAGCTCCCGTAGCCTTCTGGTCACTCCTTAGATAGAGCACCAATCACCTTATTTTGTAATGTTGGGTTATGGCTCTGTTTTTCCATGAGCTCTTTATGAAGATATATCTCTTTACAGAAGCTAAGAATAGTGGAAAAACTTCAATTCCTTAGGAATCAAGGAGACCTATACTCTATTCCTGGCTCCACCGATTAATTGTATGAATTTTGAACCTCTCCAAACATTGGATTTCATTTACAAAATGGCAATAACATCACTAGACCAGTGGTTCTCAAAGGAAAACAATTTTTGCAATCCCCAGGGGACATTTGGTAATGCCTGGAGACATTTTTGATTATCCCAACACAGAGTGGGGGATGCCACTGGCCATCTAGTATGTAGAGGCCATGGATGCTATTAAATGTCACATAATGCACAGGACAACCCCTGATTACAGAGGATTATCTGGCCCAAAGTGTCAACAGGGTTGAGGTTGAGAAATCCTTTATTACCCTAATAATATTATCATAAAGAATGTAAAATTGCTTGCACAGTATCTGTTTTCTGTGGGGAGGCTAAAATTCTCTTTTGAGAGGACTCTCTAAATTATTGGAAGTACTTTCATAAACTATACATGTGCTTTCACTTTCCCTACATGGTCCTAAATTTGTCTTCTTACCTCTTTCTCACTCTCCCAAATCATCACATGCATGAAGAGATGTTACAAATAGGAGTTTCTTGTGCAAAAAATAGCATGCAGCCAGAAAATAGTTTGAGAACCATTGGCTCTAAAACATAGTACTAAATAATCCTCTTTTCTCTTTCCGAGGTCTGTGATTTTGTCTGATCTTTAACACATACCTAAGAATATCATCAAATGCTCACTAAATGCCCAAATAGACGAATGCCCTTTTCTTAAAAAAATATTTTGAAATTTTAGCATTTTGCTCTTACTATGTTGTATTTTGAAAATTAAACCTATGGTAAAAATGGGGAGAGAATGAAATTGCAGTTGGAAACCAACTGTTACATTGAGCCATTTATTTAACATTTCTGAACCTCCTCTAAAGGAGATACTATAATAACATTTTTCTCATAAAATTGCAAGAATTAAAGGAAAGCTGGTAAACTGCTCCCATCTTTCAAGATTCAGCTCAAGTCTCAGAACCTTTGGGAGAACTTCAGTAGCTCCCACTGTGACCATACTGTTCTGCTAAAGGAATTCCATCCCCATGTCAATTATTGCACATATTTATAGCACATTTATTTCTTTGCACTTCTGTTTCCTCCACTTAAAGATGTATGGGTCATTTTTTAATTGAACTTGAAAACTTTGAGATAATTATAAATTCAAATGTTGTTGTAAGAAATAATACAGAAAGATCCCATGTGCCCTTTACCTTTTTTCTCAAAGGTAGTATCTTAGGATAGTACCAAATTACAACCATGATATTGAGGACAGCCAAGATACAGAATATTTCCACTACCACAAGGATCCCTCATGTTGCCTTTTTACAGCAATAACGACAGCACTTCCACCCTAGCCCCTTCTTCACTTCCTGGTGACCATGGTTCTGTTCTCCATTTCTATAATGTTGTCATTTCAAGAATGATGTATAAATGGAAGCATGAAGTACATAACCTTTTGGCACTGGGACTTTTTTTAACTCAGTACCATTTTCTGGAGAGTCGTCCAGGTTGCTGTGTGTATAACTGCTTTTTATTTTTTATTGCTGAGTAGTATGTCATGACATGAATGTCCTGGAGTTCATTTATTCACCTACAGAAGGACATCTGGGTTGTTTCCAGCTTTGGGCTATTGTGAATAGAATTGATGTAAACATTCATGTGCAGGATTTTGAGTTAACTGGAGTATAACTCAAGTATAACTTGAGTATAACTCTTCATTTCTTTGGGATAAATGCTCAAGACTATTGCTGGGTATTATGGTAGTTGCATGTTTATTATTTTAAGGAACTGCCAAACTATTTTTGAGAGTGGGTATAGCATGTTACATTCTTGCCAGCAATATATAAATGATCCATTTTCTCCTCATCCTTGCCAGCATTTGGTATTCTCACTGTTTTTTATTTTAACTATTCTGGTAAGTGTGTAGTGATATATCATTATTGTTTTAATTTTCTTTTCCCCAGTGTGTCATGATGTTGAATGTCATTTCATGTGCTGTTTGTCATCTGTGTATTTTTTTAGTAAAATGTCTGTTCATGTCTTTTGCCCATTTTCTATTCAGATTATTTATTTAATGTTGAGCTTTGAGAGTTCTTTACATAGTTTAGATACTAGTCTTTTCTCAGACTTCAGCTTGTCTTTTCATCTTCTTCACAGTGTGTTTCAAATAGTAAAAGTTTTACATTTTGATGAAGTCTAATTTACCAATTTTTTCTTTCATGATTTGTGCTTTTTTTTTGGTCAAGTATAAGAACATTTTTCCTAGCCCTATATCCTGAAGATTTTCTCCTATATTTTAAAAAATGTTTTATAATTTTACACTTTACAGTTAAGTCTGTTATGCATTCTCAATCAGTTTACAAAGTGTGAGACTTAGTTTGAGGTTAAGTTTTTGCCTATGGATATTCAGCTGCTCCAACAAATGTCTTTTCATTTGTTGAAAATATTTTCTCTCATTCAGTTGCTTTTGCACCTTTGTCAGAAATCACTTGGGCATATTTGTGTGGGTCTATTTCTGGGTTCTGTGTTCTCTATACTAGGCATATTTGTGTGAGGTTATTTCTAACTTTTCTGTTTTACTGATCTGTGTGTCTAATCTTCTGACAATACCACAGAATCTTGATTATTGTAGCCATATGATAGGTCTTGACATTGGGTAGATTGTTTCACTTCACTTTATTCTTATTTTTCAAAAATGTTAACAATTCTAATTTATTTGCCTTTCCAAGTAAATTTTAGAATAATCTTGTCCATATCTACACAGTATCTTGCTGGGATATTAACAGGAATTGTGTCAAACCTGTGTATCTTTTAGGGAGAACTATATTTTTGCTACATTGACTCTTCCAGTACAGGAATATAGTTGTATCTCCTATTATTTAGATCTTCCTTGGTTTATTTCATTAGCATATTATAGTTTTTAGCATATAAATCCTCTAAATGTTATGTTAGATTTACACCTGAGAATTTCATTTTTTGAGTGACTGTAAGTATTATTATTTTTTAATTTCAGTCTCCATGTCTTTGTTGCTAGTATATAGAAATAAAATTAATGTTTTTGTGTTTATCTTGTATCTTCCTATCTTGCTGAAATTACTTATTAGTTTATATGAGGTTTTTGGGGTAGATTTCTTGGAATTTTCTATGTAGACAATTATACAATCTGCAGATAAGGGCAGGTTTACCTTTTCTGATTTCTATGCATTCTATTTCCTTTTCTTGTCTTATTGTATTGGCTAGAACTTAACAGCAGCATATTGAATAAAGGCAGTGAGAATAGACATCATTGCCTTGTTCTTTATCTTAGGGGGAAA
This sequence comes from Grampus griseus, assembly GCF_964374135.1. Classification (NCBI taxonomy): domain Eukaryota; kingdom Metazoa; phylum Chordata; class Mammalia; order Artiodactyla; family Delphinidae; genus Grampus; species Grampus griseus. Next base: position 21,878,852 of record NC_139011.1, read on the forward strand.
GCATTCAGAATGTTACTATTAAATATGATGTTAACTGTAGGTTTTTTATAGATGCATTTTATCAAGTTGAGAAAATTTTTCCTCTACTTCTATGTTTCTGAGAGTTTTGTCATGATCTAATGTTGAATTTTATCAAATACTTTTTCTGCATCAATTGATATGACCATGTAATTTTTCCTCTTTAGCTGGTTAACAGGGTGGATGTCATTGACAGATTTTCAAATATCGAAATAGTCTTGTATCTTGGAATAAACTCCATTTGATTGTGGTGTATAAGTCTTTTTATATATTGCTGAATCTGCTTGCTAACATGTTTTTAAAGAATTTTTGCATCTATATTCATTAGGAATATTTTTACTATTTTTGACTGGTTTTGATATCAGGATAATATTAGCTTCATAAAATGAATTGGGAAGTATTCCCTCCTCTTCTGTTTTCTAGAAGCAATTTTGTTGAACTTGGTTAAATCTTTTTTAATGTTTGGAGTATTTTCCAGTGAAAACGTCTGGGCTTGGGGATTTCTTTTTTGGAGACTTTAAATTATGAATTTGATTTCCTTAGTAGTTACAGAGCTATTCAAAATATTTTATGTGAGTGTATTGTGGTAGTTTGTATTTTTCAAGGAATTGGTTCATTTTATATAAGTTGTCAAGTTAATGTGTTTAGAATTTATAGCATTTCCTCATTATCCTTTTGATGTCTGCAGATTCTGCAATTAGGACCTTTTTTTTTTTCCATACTTGAGATTGCTAAATTTTGTTTTCTTTCTCTGTCATGACTCCCTGGCGGGGGGGATGGAAGTCCAAGCTCCCCACTTGGTTTCCATTGACACTTTGGCAGAGATCTAATGGGGATGAAATTCCTGGCCCTCTACTCTGCCGTCCTTCGTACTACCTTGGTGAGAGGGTTATTTGTGAGGCGTGGGGTGCCTTGTTACAGCCAGGTAAGGGTAGAAGTCTAGGTTTCCTGTATTGAACTTTGTTGCCGTGGGTGGAGGTGGGACCACTTTTATTTTTTTGCCCATGTTTGGCTGGAGTAGACTGGTTATTGTCTAACAATTTTCTGTTTTGTTAGGATCCTTTTGACTAGACAGGGAAGGTTTTTGATGTTTTCATTTTTTTCTGAGCCTGCTGGTACTCCCAGATTGCTGGCTTCTTCAGTTTTAAGTCTGGGGTATATGAGGGAAAATGAAAACCCAAGTAACTCACCACTGTGTCCTTCCTTGTGTTCTGAGGTCCCTAGTTGGTCTGCTTTATTCTTCCTGTATTTCAGAGTCTTTTATGCTCGTTTTGTGTATAAAGTCTAGGGCTTTTAACTGTGCTTAGTGGGAAATTGAGAAAAGTATATTAACTCCATCTTCCTGAAAATGGGCGTTAAATAGTACTTTTTATTACTTTTAACTGTCAGTACCTAGTGGGGAGGTATTTAATGAAGTTTAAAAGAGACAGTGGTAGATAAATTATTTTAAAACTGTAAAGCAGAAAATATTATTATTTTTCCATTATTTTTTGATATTAGAGAAATTATGAAAGCTTCTACTGGTTACTAATGATAGTGGGTTTTAAGATTGTTTTTGTTTGTTTCCTCATTTGATTTTATTGGAGTTAACTCTAGTGAAGTGGAATAGTCATGGTGGGACAGCACAAAAGGAAACAAATATCATTAACATAGATGAGCTGATGCCAGAAAGACTGATAACCATTTCAAATTGCCTGGTAAACAGGAAGTCCAGGAAAAATATGCTTAATGAACACTGTTCCTTTTGAATTAAGGCAAAATTATTGCTTTTGTATTAATCTAGATCTGCTCTCTATTTCATCAGTAAATCTTTCAGAGACTGAATTATTGTGAAGAAAGGATGTCACCGAGGGGTGGGCAGTCACGTGACCTGGGGGACGCTTTAATAGGTCAACATGCGACATAGCTGAGACAACTACTGAGAATTGCTATTCTGTTGAGAAAAGAAACACAGCAAGTTTGACTTTGTGGAATAATTAATACTTACCTGAATGGTTGTCTGTAAAGAAAATTTTGGTAAGTTGGATTGCATTTTTCCGTTTGGTTCCATTACATATTTAGAGATAAATCCTCAGCATGTATAGTAGTCACATCACAGTCTAAACCTTTGCTTGCCAAAGAGCCTTCCCTGAGCACACATGGCCCATACCTCTCGTATAACATTCATCCCGTGAAATCTGGAATAATACCTGGTTCTTATTTCAACTTAAATATTTTCTTTGAAAATCTGAGCATTAATTTCATGAAACCAGTTTTCTTTTTGTAGTGCTTTCTCTCGACAGAAGCACGTCCTTAAATTGAAGTATTTGAAGCGTCATAAAATGATTATATGCTGTCAAATATTTTGGTTCAGTATTAAGAGTCTCTTTTTTTTCTGCTTTTCTATATAGTTCACAGAACCACTCAAGGCAAACATCTTCCTTCAGTTCTTTCTTGCCTTCCGTTGTCCATGTCTTCTTTCTACCTCCTACCTCCTTGGTGAGTTAGTGGGCTTTTATTTTTTTCTGGGAAATTCATAACTCTGTTTCTTTGGATATACTTCGCATTTCACCGTTAACAAACGGACCTTCACGATAAGGAAAGTGTCACAGCTATATTGATTGTCACCCTTTCCTGAAGGTGTAGTCTTGGGTTCTCTTCTTAGCCTCGGTGAAACTAGCTACCTGGTCGTGATTCAGAGCATTGGGGAGACATATAGATCAGCAGCATGAAGTAAGTGCAGCCACGTTCTGAAGTTAATACTTCAGCTCATGTGACTTATATTGACTAACAGGCCAATTACCATTATTCTCCTTGCCTAGCATTTTCTTTCACACCTTGTTCATCTAGCTTAAATGTTGCCTTCATGGGGAAGTCATTGCCTCTGTTAGGTCATTTTTCTTCTATGTGTTCATAGCATTTATTATTTCATTCATTCAATCAAAAATATTCATGGTGTACCTATTATATGATAGGAGTGATTCTAGCTTTGTATACTCCAGCACTCTGCCTGTCTCTTTGTGAATAATTATTCAGATTCATAGTCACCTAACATCTATTGAGCACCTACTGTTTGGCAGACTTGGTGCTATGTAGATTCCCTTGCATTGTGGGCATTTTTGCTTTTAGTTGCTTCTTTGTACAGATTGTGTAATTCTTAATAGACTTTGAACTCCTAGGGGGCAGAAACAGTGTTTTATACACTTATGGTGATGTTGATAGTGCCTGGTATGTAGTAGGTACTTGGAATGTATTTAACGGATGAATGAATGGATTAAAAAAATAAGCAGGGCTGACTTCGGGGGTGGAGAAAGGTATGTGTGTCATTGCATGTGAAAGGGTAAGGTTGTCTCTGCTTCTGGCATCTGTGACACGTCGATTCCATCACAAGCAGATCCAGCCAAATTGACTGTCCTCGGGCATAGAGATGTTTTCCCTCAATCAGATTCTGTGCCATTTACTGTATACAACTTGCGGCCCAAGTATGCTCCGCTGATGAGCATGACATTTTATTTGCATGCACATAAGCAAGTCAGAGGGCTTAATTTGGAAGTGCAACCCCACTAAGAATGCATTTGTTTGTATTTATTTAGAAGCTTTGTTTGATGGGCACATGGGGGTGATCTATGACATGGAAGCTTGGAAAAACTGATGAAAGCTAGATCTCCTTTGAAGACTGCATTTTGAATGAAAACATGTAACCTTTAATCACCCTCTGACCTCTTTTTGTTCTTGTTCCAGAACATTCTCCCAGGCCTCTTCAGTTCTTTTGTCTTGATTTTTATGGACTGGTTATATAGGCCTTTGGTGTTTCAGGAAAGTTTTCTGGTGGTTAGGTAGAGTATGTTTGAAGGGAGTTTACTGATGGTTGGTGGGATATGTTTGAGGGGCGTTTGCAAGGGCTGACATGCTCAGATTACTAACAAGGAATAGCTGTCACACTCCTTCAGGTGAAATTTAGCTATTACCAATCCATCAAGGTAAATTTATGCTGCCTCAAAAACACTGGGCTGATTTTTTTTCTGATTTTCTAAAAAAATGTCATGAATGTGGCGGGTAGAACGAGAGGTTCCGTTTTGCTTCGTTGCAAAGTTGCCTCCATCCAAGAGTGAGGCAGCCTGCTCTTCGTTTGTTAGGTTACAGGTATTTCCTTTGTTGGTGGAAGAGTTGAAAAATAAAATGAAAAGAACAAGAAGAAGTCAATTTCTGTTTCTCACATCCAGCAACATTGCATGGTATCTTTATTTAATGGATGAGTATATACCTCACAGACTTCTTATGTGGAGAGATTTGACATGGGTAATGAAATAGGAAACCCAAAGCAAACACCGAGGGAAGGAAACGGTTAGTTTAGCGCAGTCCCAAACGCCACCCAACTATTGCCTTCATTTCAGGCAGTCAACAGAGAAGGTGGCCTCTTTCTCCTTCAGGATATCTGTTCATTTTATAATTAACCAGGAAGAAGAAAATTTTTCGGAAGCTTTTTTGATTGAGGGCTTGTAATTTAAATGGAAGCTACTGCTTTCAGGATTAAGCACATTGCAAAGAAATGTCTCACAGGTTTTAGTTTTATAAAATTTGTGATGACTTATACTTACACAAAAGATTAACCCTGTTGGTTTGTGCTGTTTCCTTTTTAATGCCAACTTCATCACACACAGAAACACCTGAATTTAACTGCAATGTAGGGGGTAAAAACAGATATAAATTCACATATACCCAAGGACCCTTGAAAATGTTTTTCTTGTTTTATACCTATGAAAAGTGATTTATAACCAAACCAAGGAAAACCTCAAGTTACCAGTGCAGTGAGATTTATTATTATTACCCAAAGTCAAGTAGGTTGGAAAGATTATATTTTATTCCAAGATTCATCCAAATCACACTGGTTTGGAAATCACCTTAAACTTTAATTTTTTTTCCATTTAAACCAGCACTTTGTATTCACTCTTATCTGCAGAAGTTAAGGTAATTTCAATAGTGCTTTTGTTTTGTAATTTCATAGCTTACTTCAGTGTTGTGAGATTGGCTTACAGAACTTGCTGTGCAATGCTTCCACAGTTTTCTGACTTTCCCCACATTGCTATTGAGATGTGTATATTTTACATTCAGTGTACGTCCCTCAGGAAATATGAATGAAGTTGGTTAATTGCATTTACTATTTAGAAGACAATAATTATTATATACGTTTATATAGTACTCTAGTTTACAAGGCATTTTCACATAATTATATCATTTGATCCTTAAAATAGTCCTTTGATGTTAGCAAGGAGGATATTATTATCTTTATATTAGAGAGGAATCGGGTTCAGAGGGGTTAAATGGCTTGTCTGAGGTCACATGATTAGTAAGAGGAAGAACTAGGATTAGAGAGTGTGAAGTCAGAGTCCACAGCTGCCCAATTACCACAGTGCTCCTCCACTCTGCTTTGGACCAGAACCCAAGGAATAAGGTGATTTTCTCTAAAAAGGGTTCTTATTGCATGGTGCCAAAGACAAAGTATATACTCTTGAAACTGCCTCAAAAATACTTACAAAGCAGTAGAACAGCAACTATGAATAGGGTCCTTAAAATTTTCAGGGTGCACCTTTAGGGAGTATTCATGAGGGAGAGCTTACTGTAGAAGACAGGTTTGGAGATTACTGCTTGAGCATATTGTGTTTGAGTCCTCTGAGGAGCAGACACCAAGACAGATAGGGTTAGACGTATAAGAATTTGTTAGGGAAATGCCTGGGCGGGCAGAAGTGCAGGCAGCGAGCTGGAGGAGGTGGGGAGAGCCTTCAGATCATGATGGAGGTGTGATGCCTGGGAAGGAGAGAAGGAAGATGCATTGATGGGTAGATAGGAAGAGTCTCAGACTGCAGCCCAGTTGTAAGGAAGTTTGCATTCAGGCTGACTGGGAGGCCTCAAGCCAGAATCTCCCATAGAGGGGTCCTCTATCTCCCAGGATAGGGTCTGTGTTTGCAACCCTGCTGGGCTCAGCCACTGGCTGGGAGTGGCCTGCGGGAAGCCCCAGCATGAATGTAGTGAGGGATTCAGAGCACAGCAGCTGCAACCAGTCAGCCAATTAGATTCCCCACGGCAGGAGGTCTGAGGGTGCACATTCACAGTCACCATGGATTTGTACAACATTCATTTCCCACTTCTTCAAGAGGAAGGAGTAAACAAAAATAACAGCAAATATTCTTGGCAAAATGCAGGCACATTACGAGTAAAATTAGATGCTCCATTATCACCATTAACAAACTGGCCTCTTAATATAAGGGAAGGTTAGAAGAATTCTGGAAGACTTAGATTTTGGTTTTTCAAAGGTTCTATTTGTAATCCTTCTTGACAACCAAAGTGCATGCTCTGTGAAGGCAAGAATGGTGAGCTATTTTTTTTTTTTTTTTTTTTTGGCTAACGCAGGCACAGTGCCTGATCTGTAGTAAATGCTCAGTCAATTATTGTTGAACGAATGGATAATTACAATTGAAGGGAAGGGGCATATTGTCATTTCTGAATGTTTTTCACTTCTACAGTATTTGAATGACATCTGAAAGTGTTTCTTTATTAAGCTTGTTAACAATGTTGATAAGCTAAATTCCTGGAGTGGAGGTGGCTTTGGTCTAAGAAATCATTAAGGTCAGCCTTCTCTGATTTGACCTTGGATTTGAGGACTTGTGTAGCTGACTTGACCTGGTATAGCCCCTCCCTCTGCACACTAGTCTGCAGATGGCCACGTGTATTTGTCTAAAATGGCTTGCACTTTCTTAGCATCCTTGTTTAGGCAGAGGCACTAGGGATGGCAAAGAGGAGATGAAAACTCTGGATACATAGGTGAGGCCATTCCACATTTGCAACATCAGTAGTAATTCAGTACTTAAAAATAATTTGTTCATGAGTTTCAGGTTATGTCAAGGTTTATTTGTGTGGCATCCCAGTGCATGTTTCTGTCAATAAGACTCCTGATTCCCCAGGCCCTTTGGACACCTTTGATTCTTCCTTTCTCTCATATCCAACTAGTCAAGGAGTACAGCCAGTTCTTTTGTCATTTATCTGTTAAGAGCTTTCCTTCTGTTTTAGGAAACATTAATTAAGTGCCCTGACTACTATGAATAACCCTGATGGGTTTCCTTACCTCAGAGGGCTTTCATCCACGTGTACAGACGGTTCTCCTTATCCTTGGGTTCTGCATCCCCAGATTCAACTGATCTTTTTTTTTTTTGCTTGTAATTAAAAAAAAATTTTTTTTTATTGGGGTATAGTTGTTTTACAATGTTGTGTTAGTTTCTACTGTACAGCAAAGTGGAGTTTCCTGTGCTATACAGCAGGTTCTCATTAGTTATCTATTTTATACATATTAGTGTATATATGTCAATCCCAATCTCCCAATTCATCTTTTTTTTTTTTTTTTTTTTTTTTTTGCGGTACGCGGGCCTCTCACTGTTGTGGCTTCTCCCGTTGCGGAGCACGGGCTCTGGACGCGCAGGCTCAGCGGCCATGGCTCACGGGCCCAGCCGCTCCGCGGCATGTGGGATCTTCCCAGACCGGGGCACGAACCCGTGTCCCCTCCATCGGCAGGCGGACTCTCAAGCACTGCGCCACCAGGGAAGCCCCCAATTCATCTTTGATCAAAAATATTTGGAAAAAAATTTCAGAAAGTTTCAAAAAGCAAAACTTGAATTTGCTGTGCATGGGCAACTATTTACATAGCATTTACGTTGTATTTACAGCTATTTACTTAACATTTACATTATATTAGGTATTATCAGTAATCTAGAGCTAATATAGAGTATACAGGAGGACACATGTAAGTTATATGCAGATACTATGCCATTTTATATGAGGGACTTGCGTATATTTGGCTTTTGGTATCCTGGAGCCAATGCCCTGTGCATACTGAGGGATAACTGTACATAAGTGTCACGTGTACTTGGACTTCAGTCTCAGATCTGCCTCGAGCTGGCAGTTGACTTTAATGCAGATCATTTACCCTTTTTCAGCTTCAATCATCTCATTCATAAAATGAGGATAATAATTGAAGTGGACTTGAAGTGAGATAATACACAGAACGCAGCTACTATAGCACCTACAGATGATGGTTTCTTCCTGCAGCCAGGAAACCCAAGTAGAATCCCTGACACCACTGTCTGGTTAATCTTCTAAAAGGATCATTTCACCTGTCTCTTTAAGTCAACTCTGTTGCCTTTTTTGCAAACATCTCCTAAGGTGTGAGGTCAAGGAACCACAGAACAAATTTCAAGTTTATCAGACTGCCATTCAGTGTCCTCTACAAGCTGCTCTTTTCCTAACTTGTTAATGATATCCTCTATTATTTTCTTAGAGAAAATCTCCTGTTCCAGTTGAGAAATAAGTTTGCTCATTTTCCCTTTTATGCCACATGTGGGCACACCTCTGTACCTTAGTCACACCTCTGTAGAGCTGAAGTTTCCTTTTCTTCAAACATCCCAACCCACAGCCCACAGTGATCCTAATTCCATTGCTTGGCATGTGATCCAAGGGACTGACCTCTCTGGGCCTCCGTTTCATTATCTGCAAAATAATGGTGAATAATCATCACATCCTAACATTGTAGAGATTAAATGAGATAAGATATGTGAAGCACATGGGCAGTGCCAGGCATATAGCAGGGACTTACTAAATATTAACCACTGTTATTGTACCTGCTTTGTTTCTGAACTCCTCTTCACTTACTGTCTAGGCATCTGTGGCCTCAAACCAAACTCTGATGGGCCACCCAATATGTACATATATATTTTCTCTATTTAATTTTACTGAAAGTACAACTTTTTAACTTGAGTCCTAAGTGATGTTAAAATTAAGTCTGCTATCTGTTTGGGAATTAGCATAGCTTGCAAAACATCTTGGTTCATCTTTTTAGAAAAATTCTCAGTCTTCTTAAATGAATTTCCCATGTTTGAGGACAGAGATAATGTTTTTTGTTGGTGTCAAAGACAGAGCTTTTTGTTTTAACGGTATAGTTTACATAGAGTAAAATTTACCCGTTTTAGCATGCAATTTTGTGAGTTTGGGCAGCTGTATGTCATGTAATCACCATCGCATCAAGGAATAGAATGCTTCCATCATCTCCCTCCCCACCAAATTTCTTTGTCATCCTTTCTAGTGAACCCCTCCTGACACCCAGCCTCTGACAACACGGATCTGTTCTCTGTTGTATAGTCTTGCCTTTTCCAGAATGTCATATAAATACAATCATAAAGCACATAGCCTTTTGAGACTGGCTTCTTTCACTTAGCATAATGCATTTGAGGTTCAGCTATGTTGTTGCATGTATCACTAGTTTGTTCCTTTTGTTTGGTGAGTAGTATTCCATTGTGTGGGTATAGCACAGTTTGTTTACCCACTTACCAGTTGAAGAGTATTTGGTTTGTTTCTAGGTTTTGGAAATTATGAGTAAAGCTGCTTATAAGCATTTATGTACAGGTCTGTGTCTGATCATAAGATTTAATTTCACTTGTATAAATAACTAGTATTTATACTAGTTGTATTTTGGGCTCATATGCTACGTGTATGTTTAACTGTATAAGGAACTGTTTTCTCAAGGGGCTGAACCATTTTCCCTCCCATCAGTAGGATATCAGAGTTTAGTTGCTCCGCGTCTTCACCAGCACTTTTTATGAAGAGAGTACTTTTCACATAATAAGCACTGAATGTATTAAAAGAAATTTTAATCTATGTTGCTTACAGGTGATTCCAATGCTCTTGCTATGACCACTATCTCAACAACCTCTCTTCTGAGTTAACTAACTCCTGAGTATGACTCAATTTCTTTCTGGAAGCCAGAGCACCTTTTCATTAAAAACACAATATTGGGTTTGGCAGTTGAAGAGACCACATAGGTTTTATGCTTCATTAGAATAAAACTCAAAAACCAAACACAATAGGCAGGGGGATGAGGATTAATAATCTTCCATTTCTGGAGAGTAAAAGAATCCTCTATATTAGTTCAGTTGAAATGGGATCCTGCTCTAGCTCACGGTCAGTCCCTGCCCCCAGGCAACCACACATTCTCTGGTTGCCTGATTGGACCATTCACAGTATTTCCTGTGAGCAGATTCTTTCTGAGGCCAAGTAACTGCAGTTGGAGGGGGGAGGTGGGCAGAGGGAAGTAATGAAGCACTAACTAGGTGCTAACAAAGGCTACAGCTAAGAGGAGGGAGTGTGGAAATGTGATAATGAAGAACCTCTAATTATGTTTCAGGGGAAACAGAATCTTTAAGAAGCCCTACATTGAAAAGGTCATTAAAAGAAACAGAGGTTCATGTATATGAAGTTAACACCAGTCTGCTGGAGTGGGTCGGAAAGGCAAGTGAGGGAAGGCTCTGGTGATTTACCTGTATTCATAGTCATGAGTGAAACACAAAGGAATTCATGGAAACCAGCAACCACTTCATTTAGAAGGGGTGATTGCTTGGCCCAAGACATAGGCAGAAAATTAAAAACAAAGCAAAACTAAACACAAACACAAACAAAACCATATTTCTGTAAACTTCTTGAGCAATCTTGAACAATTTTCACCAGGTTTTTCTTGTGCCAATCATTCCTCTGTGAAAAGAGATGGGAAGTATTTACTGATTGCTTTATTCTAAAAGCAAAAGAAGCTTAAGAAAAGAAAGATTTAACACTATAACCATGGTAAATAGAACTAGAATGGAAGAGATCAAATGGTGTAGCAGGTAGAACTTCTGAATGGGCATTAGAGAACCCGAGTCCAAGCCCTGAGTTTGCTGCCAACCAGCACTGTGATCTTGGGAGACACTTATTAATCTTCTTGCATCTCTGTTTCCTTGTCAATAAAATCAAGGTATAAGATCCTTTCTAGCTTCAAGACCCCATCATTCTAAATAGTAAACAAAATGCAAATGATTGCCTTTCTTTTTGGAAATATTTTTCTACGGTTTTTGGCCAGAGACTTAGGAGGTAGTCCTAGCTCCCATCGTTTACGGTGTTGGGAATCCACTTACAAGAATTGTCCCTTTAAATTGTCTTAAAATTCTGATGCATGTTTCATGGACATTCGGAGTTGTGAATCTTGTAAGTATTTCCTAAAGAAGTTTCAGGTCTCTATTGTTGTCTGTGGGCAGATCAGCCGACAAACACCACAAAGCAACCATCCTGAGACTTAACTGGAATGCTATGCTAAGACTATTTTCCATTTTCATTACAACTGCCGTAAGAATAGAGGTACATCACAGCAATTTTAGCTTTTCCTATTCCTTATTGCCTCATATGTTCTGTGAATTACAGGGGTGTGTGGTATTTCCCATATGCTCTGATTTGATTTACTGCTCCTTCCAGTTGGGTTTTTACTAACCTATGAACGAGGAGGGTGTAACAAGAAACTGAAACTCATGATGTGGGAAAGGTCAAAACAGTACTGAATCTGGGATAAAGAAGGAGTGTCAGAAAGCATCGATGACAGAGTTGCATTAATTGCCACTGCTCTCTGAGCCTTCTCTTCCCCTGTGTTTGGATAAAAGCTGCAGAGGCAAGAGTATGGGGATCAGGATCCCAAGAGCAGTGGCTGAATCTCCCTCATTGAGCCTTCGTGATGGGACTTGGATGACACAGTGGGGAGTCTCCCCATTGTTAGGAAAAGTGCCTTAATGCAGAGGGTCAGAGTCTGTCATATTGACATCACAGCCAGAGGTGTATCAAGATGGAAAGGGAGACAGAGAGTTAATTCATTCCCATTTAGGGAGTGCTTTAGGCTTAATGACCACATCATGATGTATATATTCACTGAGTTGCAGACATCAAATACCTTTTTGCTTACAACACTTTAGATGCCATTTTGTTATAGATAAACTGATCAAATCAATAGTTAATTAAGTGATATACCCTTTTACTGAACGACATTGGCAAAACCAAATGAGTCAGATTACATAAGAATGTTACAAATTTTCTTTTTCACCTTGAGGCATTTATTTTTAGGTACAGTAATAGACAAATTATTATAATAAAAGTATTGATTGGGATTATAGCAGGATGCAGTACTAGCCACAGGCTAGGCATTTATGAAATACTTATTAAATAGAACGTTTTCTAATACTATCCACCACCTTTCAAAAGATCTTGTACATTTTGTCTTTTCTGATCTATTAGCAATGTAGTGGAAAGAATCCTGGTCTCATAGCTATTACCTGGTTGATGATTTGGATTAGTCATTTTAACTTATTCAGAACTTATTTTTATCATTTACAACAAGAGTCAATGAACTGTGGCTCCCAGGCCAGATCCAGCCTGCCACCTGTTTTGTAAATAAAGTTTTACTGGAACACAGCTGATCTCATTCATTTACATAACACTTGTGTCTGCTTTCACCTACAATGGCCAAGGTGAGTAGTTGTGACAGAGACGATAGGGCAAAGCCAAAAGTATTTACTCTCTGGCTTTTTATGGAAAAAGTTTGCTGATCCCTGATCTACAATGCGAGAGAGATGGGTCAGTAGCTTTAACCTGTTTTAAACTTGTGAGACCCATTTTTCACTCTAATATATAAAATAGGCAAACCAAAGTTTTTGTGGTTGAGGAAGTGGTTAGGGTTGAAGGGATCCACCCAATCTGGCTCTCCCTGCCTCCTAAGTTATTGCCAAAGACCCCCAGGGCTCCAGTGTAAAAAACCCTCTGAAGAAGTCATCTCCAAGGTATTTTACAGCTTTGGAACTATACATATAGTTTCTTATTTTTTCAGCATATGTGGAAAAGTAGACCTCAGTGATAGATTTACCTCTTGTTTCTGATCTTCCATTCTAAGGCGGTGGCAAGGCTTCATTTGTCTTCAAGTCAATTTCAGTTGGTAGGACTGTGGGGATTCAGCAGGTCTTAAAGTTTCCGTGTTTCTTAGAAAACTTTGGTATACTGATAAAAGAGAAACTAAAGCTACACTTCAAAAACAGACCCCAAGGGTAGAATCTATCAAAGCGCAATGTCTCAACTGCGACATGCAAGTTTTCCTTTCAAAGCATGGACCAATGGGTAAATTGTTTATTTGCATATACTGTAAGCCAGCTTTTCTGATGATGGAGGCAGCAAAGGAATTGGATGTGGTCTAGCAGCATAATGAAGTCCAATTCAGTTAGTGTTTATGGAGTGCCCACAGGGTGTGGGCTATTGTATTTAACAAGATAAAAACCTCTGTGATGCTCATTTTTTCATTAGTGCATTTCTAAGGCCTATTTTGCCTTTCCAGATAACCTGGAAACATTCAGTTCTTTGGAGAAAGTCCCCAGTGAAAGATATATCCTTATCCCTTGACTTTTTAGTGTGTGAAGGAACGAAAATGGTAGTGAGGTAGGATGGGGTAGAGGAAAGGAATTCATAGCTGTGGACTATCTGATTACATGTCTTGTGCTGTACTGTCATAAAAATTTTCTCTTTTCTTTCTCACAACTATTTAGAGAGTGGGAATTAAATGATGTAAATGTGAAAACAGCAACTTCCCAAAGTCACGCAACAAGTAATAGAACAAGGATTCTGTGTCTGGATGCTTAAATGTATCCAATTGTAGTATCCATTAGCTCTGGTTTAAATACTTAAAACACATGTATGCATGTAAATATCCATATGATTAAATATATCAACAACCACATTAAAGTTGGAATTGTCATTCTCAGCGCATGAGACAGTGTTAACTTTGCATCCTTAAGTTGTCTGTATGACTTGGGAAATGATCTCAGTCTTCAGTCCAAATAGATAATAGGGGGTCGTCTCAGTGAGAGATCAAGGAGAATATATCCTTCTCAAGACCAGGAATGGGCAACATTTTCTGTAAAAGGAACAGACAGTAGGTCTTTTATGCTTTGTGGGCTACATGGTCTCTGTTGCCTGTTCATTTCTGCTGTTGTAGCACCATAGTAGCCGTGGCCAAATCTGAACTAATGAACATGGCTGTGTTCAAATAACACTTTATTTGTGGACAGAATTTCATATAATTTTCAGATCATCACATTCTTTAGATTTCTGTTAACCATTTAAAAATGTAAAAAATGTTATTAGCTCACAGGCTCTACCGAAACAGAGGGCAGGTTGGATTTGGCCTGTGGGCCTCGTTTGTCAACCCCTGCTTTAGACTAGTGCTGCACAATCACTGAGTAAAAATCAATGAGACATCTTGTTGAAAATGGTTTTTCAGGCTTCATTCACCTCTAAAGGTTCTGATTTAGTAAGTCTGGGTTGAGGTCCGTTATATGTATTTTTTGAAAATCCTATACAGGCATACCTCAGAGACATTGTGGGTTTGGTTCCAGATCACTGCAATAAAGCGAATCACACCAAGTTTTTGATTTCCCGGTGCCTGTGAAAGTTATGTCTACACTATACTGTAGTCTATTAAGTGTGCATGTATTTTAAAATGTACATACCTTAATTAAGAAACACTTTATTGCTAAAAAATGCTAACCATCATCTAAGCCTTCGGTGAGCAGTAGTAGTAACATTAAAGGGCACTGAACACAGATCACTGTAACAAATATAATGAAAAAGTTTGAAATATTGCTCGAATTACCAAACTGTGACACAGAGACATGAAGTGAGCAAATGCTGTTGGAAAAATGCTAGAACTGCTCGACGCAGGGTTACCAAAACCTTCACTTTGTAGAAAACACAGTATCTGTGAAGCACAGTAAAGTAAAATGCAATAGAATGAGGTATGCCTGTAGTGGAGTTTCTGGCAATGTAAGTCAAGTTTCCAATGGAGATAAGAAGCACAGTAAAATTAGAACAACTCACAGAGTTTTATTTGTGGGAGCACTAAATTGTAGAAAAATGTGGGTGGGGTGTAGGTGAGCCTTAAGGAATAATGCAGGAACCCAGGACTAGCAGCAGAAGATCTGCTGTCACTAGGCCTGAAAGGGTAAGGGGAGAAAAGGGGCACTAGAATCCAGAAGGAGGGAGTTGGTGGAGAAATCCCCCTGGAGTTCTGTGGTGTTGAGAGAACCATCCCTCTGAAGCAAGTTTGTAGGAAGGGAGCCGGGGTAATAATACACTGACTTTACTCTTTCCCTCTCTTAATCTTCTGGCAGGAGCCCCATTGATCAAACCCAGTCAGAAACCAGGGAGCACTGAAGCCCTATTGAAGTGGTCCATACTGGTTAGCCTCCTGACTGGAGAAAAATGAAGAGTAAATCGGAAGGGACAAACAAAAGATACCTTGAAGAGTGGTACAGGCATAAGAACTTTGGCCCTCATCTCTCCTCTTATTCCGCAATGATACTTTTAATCCTAACTCCTTGTTACTGCCCAGGGCCCCAGGTAGTCATGGCAGACAATAGCTGACTCTACCAACCGCCTTGACTGCCTGCCAAACGTCTGGAGGGACAGTTTTGTCACATGCGCTGATGAATGAGGGTTCAGGGGTATTTGGGGTATCTCTTAGTCCACAAAAGGTGTAAAATTGATCCACACAAGAAGTTGGTTGAACGGTTGGGGTCTGGGACCACAGATCCAAATGTCAGCAGCAAGTCTTAGTCTCTGATTTCCCTTCTGTTGATATACTTGGGAGAAGAGAGGCAAAACTTGTAAATCCTGGGCAGAGGGGAGAGGAGTGGGAGAACAAAGTGGGAGAACAAAGGAGGCTCTGCCGGGGGCGAGGTGAGGGGGTGTCTCCTGAACCTGAGGTTAAGACTCACTTTCATCCTAGGTGTAGAGGGTTATAACAAGTACCCACTGATTAAAAGAGTAAATCAGGGCTTCCCTGGTGGCGCAGTGGTTGAGAGTCCTCCTGCCGATGCGGGGGACGCAGGTTCGTGCCCCGGTCTGGGAAGATCCCACATGCCGCGGAGCAGCTGGGCCCGTGAGCCATGGCCGCTGAGCCTGCGCCTCCGGAGCCTGTGCTCTGCAACAGGAGAGGCCACAACAGTGAGAGGCCCGCGTACCGCAAAAAAAAAAAGAGTAAATCATTTCTTGTGTAAACAACAAGTGGATGAGACTGGAAAAAAATTAATCTAATGGTCAGGGAGGGGAAATGTCAAATATTAATATATGCTGTAATATGTATATTATAATATATATTGATATATTGAAACCTCAGATATTACCAGAGGGGCTGGAAGGTAGGGGAGACCAGTGATTTGGAGCAGAGACACTTGATATAGGATCATGATGACTGGGAAAGCCTTCTGGATTTGGTTATTAAAAGTTTGATAGTGACCATCAATGTAGTACAATTTCAATGGACTCGAAGGAAAAAAGCTAGGCTTACACGGTTTAAAGAGAGATGGGAGGAAATGCAGGCTCCTGGGCCCACAGACCTAGGAGCGCTTTCATTGGATTGCACGCACCAGAATCCTGAGCAAAGTCCACCTGACAGGATGACCCAGGAGAGGAGAGGGCAGTTTAGTTTACAATTTAAAAAGGGTAATGAGAGTTTTAGAAAACTTTCGAGTTTCTAGAATTTAAACTTAGTGGTTGCCAGCCCTGAAGGATATAATTCCTGTAAAATATGTCCATTGAAAAGTATTGCTCCAACTTACTTGTCAAGACCTCTCAATTTCCAAGATGATTCCATAGCTGAAAAGTACTTTGCATGCTAGGAGGTGCTGAGTGTAAACGTCATCTGAAGGTACAAGGGGCTTTTCTACCAGTGGTTTTATCCATGTTCGGTAGACTTTATAGCAAAATCCTATTTCTTAATTCTTTTATGTTCCCTATAGCTGCCTGTATATATAGTGGGACTGTCCAATCTAGTTTAGACAAAGAAGAAACAGATATAAATATAAGCTAAAGGCTGAAAGCTAGATCTCTTGAGTTGATTTTGGTTCTTAAGGGTTGTGGAGCTCAAAGGCAAGAGCAAAGAGAACATTTCTTTGAGAAGGCGCCACTGTGGTCTACGATATTTTACAGATCCATTTGGCTTTTGCTTTTTGCATAATAACCGTCCATTTATTTTCCCATTTGTCTAAATTTACACATTCATATGGTTTACTTTATACATAAGAAGATACCACTCCCCCTTACCCCCCATCAGTATGAAGCAATGAAGAAAATCTGTTTGCCAAATGAAGAATTTAAGAGATTTTCAAAAGGGGCATTAATGAATTGGTAGTAGCTCTGGAAAAAAAAAAAAAGAATGGCAATTTTCAAATTAGTAAGTTTCCTCTTTGCTCTTCTCCAGAAGATTTTAAATGGATTGTCCTAACCTCAAGCCAGAAAATCCACTTTTCTCTTTAATATCCTGATTATCTAATAAGTCCTTGCTTCATTACTTATTCTGCTGTTCTATCCTTACATTTTCGGACAGAGCCACTTCCATAGGAATGTCAGGATAGAACTCCAATATTTCAAAGGAGCTCACACATAAGGTGTGGAAAACCTGTTCTGCAAAGATAGAGCTCTTCTCCTATTACCCTTTTCATTGACACTTAAGCAGAGCTTGAGAAATTATTAGACATTTTTCACTTGGAGATTCTTAGATAATAAGATAAAATATATAGCTGGAATTGGCAGTGACGAGACAAAATAAAGAAGTAACTAACTGATCAATCACCAGAGTAGCTAATTGCCCTAAAATAAGTTTCCATTTTCTTTGATGAATTCTCTCTGGCTCTGGATATCTGATTAATTACAGTGTGTAAATCGAAACTAGCTCCTCAGAGGTGAGAAGCCACTAGAAATGCTCGTATAAAATGTTCAATGAATTCTTTTCCCTAAATCATGAATTGCTGCTTAATCACAGGTTACTTTTATTCAGCAGTATAGAAAGGAATGACATAATAATCCTTTGGAAATTGCTGAGACTGCTTATTTTAAAATATATGTATAAAATAAAATATCCTTCCTAAAGACATCTTTGAAACCAAAGATCTCAACTCTGTTGCTTGATTTAGTTTTTTTTTTTTAGTAAAAAGTTTTTTTATTTTATACTGGTGCATAGTTGATTAACAGTGTTGCGTTAGTTTCAGGTGTATGGCTAAGGGATTCAGTTATACATATACATGTATCTATTCTTTTTCAAATCCTTTTCCCATTTAGGTTATCACAGAATATTGAGCAGAGTGCCCTGTGCTGTACAGTAGGTCCTTATTGGTTATCTATTTTAAATATAGTAATGTGTAATTTAGTTTTAAGAATAACCCCTTCCTCAATCCCCAGTGTTCTGCTTGGTTACCAGTTTTTGTTTTTGTTTTGGTTACTTTTCATGTCTATAATCTGTATCTTCCTCAAACTATTGTGTCATTTTCTTCTAGTTTGTTCTGTAAGTTACTATTAAAATATCAAACTTTTCTAAATATGACTATAAGATTTGATCACCTCATAACTATAATTGTCTCCCAAATTGAGGATGGGGGGTGAGGGCAGCAGAGGTGGGAGTTGTGGGAAAAAGAATTAAAAAAAAAAATTTAAAGAAGATCACATTTACGATTGCACCCAAACATTAAATGACCTTATTTTATTATTTTTTTTATCAAAGCATAGTTGATTTACAATGCTGTATTAGTTTCTGGTGTACAGCAATGTGATTCAGTTATACACACACACACACACACACACACACATGCACACACACACATATACTCTTGGGAAAGAGAAATTTAAATGGTTCTCTTCTCTCTTTAGCTTTTGTTATTTAAAAAAAAGCTTGTATTTTAGGAGTAGTAGATGAAATGGAAAAGGGAGCAGGAGGTGTGGAAGGAACTTTGAGGCACTTCTCATCTTCACAGAAGAGCATTTCAAAGAATAATTTCAAACACACACACAAACAAAACAAAAAACATAGAATGATGTTCTGATTTCCTATTTCTGTTCTTCCCATGTTCTTTGTTTTACTTTGCCCCTCCACAAATGCTTTCCAAAACTCACCTTTAAATCCTCAGGATGTAGAATGACATGCCTACAAGACGAGACAGAAGCCATTAGTGAGGACAGGCCAAGAGTGGTGAGTTCCAGAGCCGACCCCCCTCTAGAGGAAGCAACAGTGATTTGGGAGGAATGTGAGCCTGGTGTTCCCAGATCTCTCTGTTTTCCAAGAAAATCTGGAAATCTGGATTTTTTATGTGAAATTTCTTGAGTTTTGAATGCTGGAGACTAATTCAATGAAAGGAAAAACATTGCATGGGCCAATGGCACACACGTGCAGGCCAGATTGAGTCTTCAGGCCACCACTTTGCAACCTCTGACAAACATAGTATTATAGGCTTTGGTTAGATCTCTGCTCTCGGGACTTCATTGCCACCAAGAAGGAGAAATTGCTGTTCATATGCTTTGATTTTAGTATGAAAACAGAATGAACCTGACAAACTCAAAAGTACATTTATTTGCATGAGAGATCAAACTCTTGTTCATTGTCTTAGTGTGGAGAGAAATGAGGAATTATATATCTATTTAGTTTTTTTTTTCTCCCAGAAGCTATTTTTAAAAAGTCTTCATTAGCTCACAGAAATACTTTCTAATTTCACAGAGACCTACAATTTATACATTTTTAGTTTTATATCAAGGAACTAGGATCAGTCAAATACACTTTCATCTTTTTTAACATATATATTTAAGTAAGGCATCAATCTTTAATTATACACTTTTAAATTTGCACATTGTAAAAGTCCTGGCTAATGTCATCATTAAACAGAGCTAGACTCTTTTGTGTGTGTGTGTAAAATTTATACTTGTTTTGGTTCATAAGACAGCCAGCCAGAGTGATTAAGAGTACCAGATTTTGGGTGAAAACGATTTGAGTAAACAGTGGTTAAGAGGGTAACTTTGGAGTGAGAAAAACTTGAGTTTGAATCCCACTTTTTTCACAGCATGTCCTTGATTAAGGAGCCTAACATCTTTAAGCTTCTGTACTTACCATTCACAGGGTTAGCAGTGTGACTTGAGTGCTTCGTAGCTACTGGATAGACAGAGACTTGGTGAGCGGTTAGGATGAAGGCTTTGTTTCAGGAGCAACTAACAATGTGGGGCTGGTAGGTGGAACCAGATAGTGGAAGATCTTGAATACCTGTGAGAAGTTTGTCGTCTAGGGTCCAGTTTTAGAGTCCAAGTTGGAATCTAAGTTTGTAGATGAGGGTGAAGGATAAAAGCATTTGAGTAGGGGGCAACCTTGAGAGAGAGGGTGCTTTAAGCAGAGTGACTTAGCAGCAGTGTCTGGGACCGATCAGACTTGTGGTAATCCATAGGAAAGATGCTATCCGTCTGGATTAGATCATGATTGTGGAAACAGAAAAGGAGAAATGGGTTTAAAAGATATTACTAGATGTGACTTTCATATGAATAGACTCGATATGACATTCTTGTGTTTTTGGAAAAGCTACACTGCAGCAAATATAAGAATTTCAGGGTTATTTTAAAGGTAATTTATGGTTGGTGAAAGAGAAAGGAGAGCTAAGGCCTGAGGACTGAATAATGTCTGAGGTTAGGAATCAAGATGAGAAAATATACTAGAGGAAATGGAGAAGAAATAAGGAGTTTGAAGAAGAAACAGAGTATTCTAATGATAATAGTTATTTTTGTTTAAAGATTTCAAGGTGCTCTTATATCCCTTATATTTTTAATGTTCTTGACATGATAATCCATCTCTCACTTACCTTCTAGGAATACAGCAGCTTTCCTCTCCTTGTGTGCATATGCCAGTTTTATATGCCATAGGAGCTGTCTCTCCTAAGAGGTTTTCATCACTTGGCTTCATATTATATGCCTGTCTTTGAGTTGATGTGGGGTTATGTAGAGGGACAGGATCAAGAAAAGTCACAATCTGATGTAAAATATGATACTTCATTTCCTTGTCCATTTTGTTTGTATCTAATATCAGCAAGGAGTCACAGCCTATTTCATTTTTCTCCTTAATGAGTTGTATGATTTTTTTTTTCCTTAGTTAGTTGTATGAGTTTCATTTTGTTAAAAATATGGCTGTCAGCTCTTGCAGAGCTGGGGCCTTCTTCTGTTGTTGCTTCTACCCAGTAAAATTTTATATTATGCCTTTTGATCTTGTCTCATGAAATATGAAATTGAGCTGTGAATAGGTTTTTGCTAAATTTTAAATGGTACTTTTAATTTATTTTCCAAACTGAAGCATGTCCTTATCACTCACTCTATTATGTCTTGTCATACTTAGTACAAACTATAATAAGAGATGAGGTAAAAATTTGAAAATGATTGATTAGTGTTTTCTGGATGTTTAAATTTTTATTTAACATTAATTAATTAACATATTTGTTAATTTACTCTTGTCTCTGTCCATTTTAAATATGGCTAGATTAGGCCACAGTTTTCTCGGGCTTTTTTTCACATCAGCTTGACATCACTCATCTGATAGTTTGAGAAACGAGTCTTTACAGCACTCCCTTCCCTTCTTTATCTATTTAGCTCTAATTTTATGTTTTTCCCATTTTCATGTATTTGTTTCATTTTCAAATATCTCATTTTAAAAAAATTGTTATATTTTTATTTTTTTTTTCTATTTTTAGTTTTTTAAGGAACCTCCATACTGTTCTCCATAGTGGCTGTATCAATTTACATTCCCACCAACAGCGCAAGAGGGTTCCCTTTTCTCCACACCCTCTCCAGCATTTATTGTTTGTAGAATTTTTGATGATGGCCATTGTGACTGGTGTGAGGTGATACCTCATTGTAGTTTTTTTTTTTTTTTTTTTTGCGGTCTCACTGTTGTGGCCTCTCCGTTGCGGAGCATAGGCTCCGGACGCGCAGGCTTAGCGGCCATGGCTCACGGGCCCAGCTGCTCCGCGGCATGTGGGATCTTCCTGGACCGGGGCATGAACCCGTGTCCCCTGCATCGGCAGGCGGACTCTCAACCACTGCGCCACCAGGGAAGCCCCCTCATTGTAGTTTTGATTTGCATTTCTCTAATGATTAGTGATGTTGAGCATCCTTTCATGTGTTTGTTGGAAATCTGTATATCTTCTTTGGAGAAATGTCTATTTAGGTCTTCTGCCCATTTTTGGATTGGGTTGTTCGTTTTTTTGATATTGAGCTGCATGAGCTGCTTGTATATCCCACTACTGAGCATATACCCTGAGAAAACCATAACGCAAAAAGAGTCATGTACCACAATATTCATTGCAGCACTATTTACAATAGCCAGGACATGGAAGCAACCTGTGTCCATCGACGGATGAATGGATAAAGAAGATGTGGCACATACATACAATGGAATATTACTCAGCCATAAAAAGAAATGAAATTGAGTTATTTGTAGTGAGGTGGATGGACCTAGAATCTGTTATACAGAGTGAAGTAAGTCAGAAAGAGAAAAACAAATACCGTATCTAACACATATATATGGAATCTAAAAAAAAAAATAGTTCTGAAGAACCTAGGAGCAGGACAGGAATAAAGACTCAGATGTAGAGAATGGACTTAAGGACACAGGGAGGGGGAAAGGTAAGCTGGGATGAAGTAACAGAGTGGCATGGACATATATACTACCAAACGTAAAATAGATAGCTAGTGGGAACCAGCTGCATAGCACAGGGAGATCAGCTCGGTGCTTTGTGACCACCTAGAAGGGTGGGATAGGGAGGGTGGGATAGGGAGACGCTAGAGGGAGGGGATATGGGGATATATGTATATGTATGGCTGATTCACTTTGTTAGACAGCAGAAGCTAACACAACAATGTAAAGCAAGTATACTCCGATAAAGATGTTAAAAAAAATTGTTTGGTACCATTTTGATTTCCTTTTTGGTGTCTTGAGGCTTGCTTTCCTTTCCTTCTTCCCTTTGATGTGACTGAATTTAGTTAAGGTCCTGGAGGATGGAGACTGTTTGTGGCCCCAAAGCTCAAGTTTGCACAAGTGGACAATAAATGGATTCAGCACACAAATATTCAGGATTGTTTTGAGTGTGAAGCACCAAGTTAGATGCTGGGATACAAATTCAAATAAGATGTTGCTCGGGGTCTCTGCAAACCTAAACTCCAGTAGAGAGATGGGCAAGTAAATCAGCAGTTGTATAAGGGATGGCAAGAGCTCTTCTAGAGAGCTGCAGAGGTTGGGAGTTAGGGAAGGCTTCTTGGAGGAGGCAGCCCTTTTTGAATTTTGAAGGATAAGTAGGTGTAATTAGAAATGATACAACCTGATCTTAGGTTGTATTAGTGGATGAAGAGATGAAGGGAGGAGGATAAGAGAAATATTAGGAAGATAGGCTCTGTAAGATTTATGATTGTTGGGTGACGGAGAAAGAGGAGGTGAAGGATGCCTCTGAAATTTCTACCTTGGACTACTGGGCGAGAGGTGGTACCTGTTTGGCAAATAAAGATTAATGGAAAAGGAATAAGTTTAGAAAAAAAGAGAGGTGATGATTCCAGGAATGGTCATTGCTCCTTTATCTCTACTCCTTCATAGTCATTCTTCTTCCTACTGGCAGAGTATTTAACTAGAAGGGATACAGCCTTGAACTCTGATAAAAACATGTGGCCACCTAGTGATACATTCCTTCCTCTTGAGCCTTACACGTTGGGGGAAGGAAGCCAGGCTTGGGAGGGGGAGCATGGGGATGAGGGACCCAGATCTCCTCCAAGGAAGGACTTGCTGCCTCAGTCCTCAGTCATCTGGAATGACTGAGCATGATGCAGATACAAAAATCGAGGCATTCTGCACCACGGGAGGTACTCTCGTGGAAAAATTCTTGCTCTAGCGTGCTCTGCTAGGTTGACCAAGGCTTTGTGGGATCTATCATGCAATTTGATTTCCTCCTCTGCCCCATCCTGTTTTCTTCTTTTTCCCTTCCTAAGTGTGATTTCTAAGAAAAATCTTAGAAACTCCTTCTTAGTGTATGCTTTTGGAGAAGCCAACGTGTAACACGTTTCCCTGGAGAGTTTTCAGAACTCTCAGCATTTCTGGGATTGCTCAAGCTCTCTTTCCCCCTGGAGTTCTAGAAGGAGAAGGGGGTCAGGGAATGTATCCTAGAATATAGTGGAGTAAGGAGTTGCAATTATGTCCCAATTGTTACTGGCCTGATAGGATGAGGTGAGGTTGCCTTAGCTTGGGAAGAAATGAATCTGAGAAAACAAGTGAGCAGTGAATTTTATGATTGGGTTAAAGGTACTTCCGATCTCCAAGAGGGCTTTAGTTTAAAACCAACAGATTGCAGCAGTTGTCCTAAATGGGAACTTCCTTCAAATAAAGAATATCAAAGAAACCATGGGGAAGTTTGAAGCAAGTTTAGTTGCTGTGAACTGGAATACTTTAATCTCTTATTAAATGAATGCAGAGTGATGATAATATAATGATACCTTGCGTTGAGATTATGTATTTATTTTCCCCAAGACGTTCCTAAAGCACTATAATGCAGTCTTTTTTCCCTTTACTTCTGACTTTTCCTCAAGTGGGGGAAGGAAGAATAGAGGTAATTGAATCTTTAATAGCTAATGTCCCATTTTTTGATTCAACTTGTTCCTTAATTCACTTGTATTAGAGCTATGAAATACTAATAGAAATGATTTTCCTTCCTGTCCCTTTGACAGTCTAGGGAAGGCTGTCAGAATAAGGAATGAGATGGTTTGTATGAATAGAGCAATGCGGGGTTGTATGAATAAGGAATCTGCCTACTGAATAATCTACAAACAGAAAAATCTGTGCCGTGATTGTCAGACATTGATACCGAGTCCTAAAGTCTTATCGTAATCATTAAGAAGCTATCATTATTGATCTTTGTGTATCCTAGCAGTGTGCTCAGCAGGTATTCTGCTAACATTTTATATATACTATTTTATTTATTCCTTATGATATTTCTGGGTGGTATTTTTTCCCTTATTTCAGAGAGTGAAAAACTCAGACTGTGTTTGAGTGGTTGAGTAAGAGGTCCAAGTTCTCAGCTGGTAAGAGACAGTGCTGGGATTTGAGTCCAGGGGATGTTTCATTCCAGAGATTGACCTTCTAACTACATTGCTTACTGCCTCCCTAACGTGGAACTCCCTGATCTGCAACTGCTATACTGACTCTACAGTTGGAACGATGGAGTGTGTGTGTGTGTGTGTGTGCGCACACGTGCGTGTGTGTATGTGTGGCAGGTTGGGGGTTGGAGGGGAGTCTAATGAAATAGCCCCTGAGAGTACAGCCTGCTGAATATGCTTAAAATAAAACAGCTTCACCAGCAGAACCCCAGGCTTCTACTGAATATTCCATGTTCCCAAACTCCCCCTTCATGGAAATCTTTGGCTTTTCCAGTGCAACTCAGGGAAGAAGATTTGACATCTTCAAGGATGCAATCAAAAAATAAAGGAATAACAAACAATAAACATTGCACAACTATGCTAATTCATGCCCCAAAGGGAAGGCAACAGGAAAAACCTAGAGTTTGCCAAATGGATAAACAACTGAACTGTTAGAGACAGAATTAAGACTTCAAGATGATAAAAGACTTGTTATAAACAATGGGAATTGGAAAAAAGAAAGTTGTACTCAGCCAAATCTCTCAGATATGTGTAAGCAACTAACTCCCACTGATAGATGGATGCATCAGTTTCTTCATTTTAATGAAGACTATTTGACTTTGCATGTTCGCATGGCTCTCTGTATTAAAGTCCTTTTCTGGTTGGTACTGATGAAGCAACTCATAAAAGAGTCAAATGCTTACACTGCAAGCAGGGCAAGAAGTGGGCTCAAAATGGAAAGCGCATGGCTCGGTTTGTCTTGGGTTCAATACCTCCTCCCCTCATCCCTCATGGGAGGGAGGGAAGCATGCGTAGAATGGCTGACCCTATTTTTGGATTCCTGCTGGGCCATTGTTATTACATGTTTGTTCAATATTGTTATCCTAGGAGCAATCTTCCCTAAATTGCTACCTTCTACATCTGATATTATTTAGAACAATGTACAATTAGCCACATTTCTGCATGAAGAACTTTTCTTCAAAGCAAACATGATAAACTTTGGTAGCATGGTACCCCTACAAATAATGCTTGATTGAGGCTGCTTAATTTAGTAATTTATTTATCAGCTTAAATGATCCCAGTCATCTTTGCATATGTCAACATCCGTTTGTTTTGTGAATATATTGGGGTCAAAATCAGCTTCTCATTCATAGGAATATTTATCTGTACCCACAGATGCATCTGAGTGTGCAGTTGATATCGCCTCATGCTAATCCATAAAGAAAAATGTTCTCTCTAATTAAATTGCTTTTATATTCTTACTGGGAGATATGTTAATTTGTATTGTTCTGATGTAATTACTTTTGTTTATTTTTGTCTCTCCAACCAGATTTTGAACACTTAAGGGTAGAGAACAAAATTTCTATTTTTTTATAACCTTGTCTCTTTTCCCCATCCCAGTCATCAGTAAATGCTTTTAAAATTTTGCACCCTGCAGAAATAGGTGCTAAATAAATGTTTGTTAGGTGACTTGGTAGATTTGTATATTCAGACAAGTAGGTAAATAGCCTTAGAGGTATAGCCTAGTTCCTAGTAGGTTGAGTTTTAGAAACCAATAAAAGTGAACCTTTGAAGGATTTTGGTGGCCAAGCAAGGTTCCACTGGTGTTCCCCAGGATTGATGACTGTTTCTAGCAGAGATGTAGTCATCAGAGGAATCAAGTTTAGCAGCATGAGTGGAGGAGGTGGGACCTACACTGGTGAGTCCATAGAATAGGTGTTCTCCCAAGACTCTTTCTCCTAAGCATCTCATGGTTTTACTTCTGACATATCAATTATGCATTTTTCAGTTATGCATTGCAGCCTCCGTTGGCTTTTCATCACTATCTTTTCTACTGTCACATTCTCATATTACTTTAAATCTGTGGAAGGGGCGCCATTTTTGTAGAGTGTGCCTTGGTGAGAAAGCGTTTTCCTCCAGCCCCGTCTCAGAGGTCTCCCTATGGTTTTGTCTTTCCCCTGGAATTATGAAAAGTGCACTCTGAAGGTGAAGTTGTATAGTTTAGAATGCATAGGCCACACATCTTCCATTCCTTGTTAGAGTAACCCACGCCATCCCCCCACCCCCTTCCCATTCTAAGTGACTTCTGGTCAGGTCCATTTTTTTCCCAATATTTTATTTTTTCAAATATTTATTTATTTAATTAATTTATTTTTGGCTGCGTTGGGTCTTAGTTGCGAGACGCAGGATCTTCATTGAAGCATGCGGGATCTTTCATTGTGGTGCGTGGGCTCTTCGTTGTGGTGTGCAGGCTTCTCTCTAGTTGTGGCCTGCAGGCTCCAGGGCGCATGGGCTCAGTAGTTGTGGCATGCGGGCTTAGTTTCCCGACCAGGGATCGAACCTGTGTCCCCTGAATTGGAAGGGCCAGGGTGGGCAGGTCCATTTGAAACTAGTAGAGAAAAAAAAATCATGGGTGCAGCCAGCCTTTGCTGATTGATTATTTCATACTTGTGAAACAATTTTCTATACCAGTTATGTCTTTGCAGATGACAGAAGCCATTTAGTCTAATGACCATAATAATTAATTTTCATCATGAAACAGATTGGTTAATGATGCTGAAGCCTAGATTTCATTATGGAACTAAAACATAAAACTTGCCCACACTCCCGGAACATAATTTTCAAGTTTGTAAAATCAGGGAGTAAATGCAATCATTACTTTTCTGATAAAATCAACTGAGGCAAAGTTAGGGTGAAAGTGTGAAGGGCTATACCAGAGTTTTTTGTTTTTTGCGTCAGCTGCGATTCTCAAAAAGGAGCTCCTGGGCAGCAGCATCAGCATTAGTTGGGAACTTGTTAGAAATGCAAATTCGTGGACCTCACCCTAGAGCTGCTGAGCCAGAAACTCTGCAAGTGGGGACCCAACCATCTGCATTTCCACCAGGTGGTCCTGATACGGCTCAAGTTGGAGACCTACTGGTTTAGAGAACAAAGGAAAGATTTCAACACTGGCTTTCTTGTATTTTTAGAGTCTCTTACTTAAGGTATTGGGGGCTATAGGCCTTTCCATATTTGGAAGGACCTCCACCAAAAAACCCAAAAGCAATATTTGTTATGCTAGAGTGAATTGTCTACCATTTGGGATGTTAGACAGACAAGCCAGAATTCTGGCAGAGATTCGTAATTTGGGTTCAAGGGACTCCCCTAAGCACCAAGACATCCAATAGGTAGAATTCAATAGATCTATGATCCCAGTAACAGTGTAGGCAATTGTTAGTGTATTTATTCACTTTTTGAACAAATACCAATATTTATAGAGCAGCATTTTGTGTCAAGACCTGTTCTAGATGCTGGGGTTTTAGCAGTGACTGGAAAGACAAAATCTTTGCTAACCTTCTAGAGTGGAGAGGCAAGCAGAAGCAGACAAAAACACAAGTCTATATCAGCATGTGAGATTTCGTGCTGCGAAGATAAATGAAAGGTGATAAGGGGATAGAGGATGAGTGGGACGTGAGGGGCTGCTGGTTTATATAGTTGATCAAGGAAGTTCTCTAAGATGAGCAGGCATGTCAACAGTGTAGGAGAAAGGCAAACAGATATTTGGGGAAAGAGATTTCAGGCAGAGTAAACAGAAAATGGCATGCAATTGGTGTGTTTAAAGGAAAATAAGAGATTTGACTAAACTCATAAAGCTAATGATGAAGCCTAAGTATGCTTGGCTCGTTCCACTGCGCTGTACTCTCTCTTACTGATGTCTCTGGAGGATTGTTATCTGAAAAGACCTGTGTCCATATACACTTGATGACAAGACTTGTGGTTTATGTGATGGCAAAGCTACTATATTATACCCCAGGCTGGGCCTTTTGTTTGAACTGATTGGCTGAGGTTGTTCTTTTGGATGTACGACTGACTCGGTCACTTAAATGAAAGTCATGTTTATATAACTCTTGATGCTCTTCGGAGAGAGAAGAGGAAAGAAACAGAGCTTCCCTGTCATCCATGGTGACATAATTTTTTAAACTGCCATTGATTGAGCACTTGCTATGTTCCAACACCTAGCTAAGTAAATGACCCAGATTTTCTTCTTTTAAAACTCATTTTTGTTTTTGGTAGTGATCGGAATATACTAGTCTGTGAGCTCCACAAGGGCAGCAGTTTTATCTCTTTTCACCCTTGAATTTTCCTGGAGCAATGCTTGGTCACAGTAGATACACAATAAATATTTGTCCAGTGAAGGAATGGAGTAATTTTTGTAAATCATACAGCTAACAAGTGACAAAACTGGTATTTGAATCCAGTCTGTGTGATTGCAAAGCTTTAACTACTGTCCTGCACCATGAGTTAACCTGGATGGAATGAGGGGAAAAGATGGAATATGAAGGTTGAACATAAGAGCAGTGTGGAAGAAGCAACTCATCTGAAGCTATTAATAAAGAAAGCAGAAGTAGCAGGTCTTCTCTCCTCATGGCTGAACTTGTCTTAGACTTTCTGGGGCTAAACAGAAAACTGTAACAATGCCAATTCTCTGCCCTCTAAAAGAGCAGACTGGCAGGACTAACTCTCATGGAATAATTAGTCAGCAATACAATAAATTAAGTGGGATGGCATCTCATTTCATCCTGTCTACTCCAGAGCTTGCCGTCTTTGGAATCGCAAGCATGAAACTTGAAAATAACAAATTTCCATGTTGGAAACTGAAATTATATCAATATGAGAATGACCCTCGTGCTAGTTTTAATTAGTTTCATTTAATCCAAATTGCCACCATTTCTAATTTGCTGAAGCATGCTCTTCAGATACAGTGCTGGATGGATGTGTGGAGAGGTCTCTCCCCTCCCTCCTTTCCCTCTCTTTTTCTTTCCCTTACCTACCCTCCTCTTTTCTTTTTTTCCCTTTCCTTCTCTTTCCCTCTCCCCCATCCTTCTTTCTCTCTTACTTTTAAAATTTATTTTTCTATTTCCAAGTTTGTGATTGTAACCTTATAACATTGATGTGGATAACACAGACGTAATTGTACCCACTTAACACGTGAGAAAAACTAAGTCATTGCAGAC
Source organism: Grampus griseus (assembly GCF_964374135.1). Taxonomy (NCBI): domain Eukaryota; kingdom Metazoa; phylum Chordata; class Mammalia; order Artiodactyla; family Delphinidae; genus Grampus; species Grampus griseus. Next base: position 21,908,689 of record NC_139011.1, read on the forward strand.
ATTATGTAATTTGTGAATTTTGTGGTGAGGATGGAAAGAAACCCATATTTCATAACTTCAGATACCTTGTGCTTTTTGATAAAAGTCCCAAAGTAAAGTCTCAGGTTCGACCATGGGTATCGATTTACAGTGTATGATGAATAATGATGCATTTATTAAAGTGAAAGTGAAAGAAAATGAAGGCTAGCTTGGAAGTCCTAGGGTTTTAGGAGCCTTTCATAAAGATAGGATTATATTAAAAAACATATTTTTGTGGGATTAGATGAACCATGCATCGAGGGTGCCTATCTTTAGGTATCATTTCCTGCCTACTCTTGAGTAAGAATCATTAGGTTGGTTCATTGTTTTGTTTTGTTTTGTTTGTTTGTTTTTGCCAGTAGGTGATACTAGCAATGTTTATAGTGTTTGTGAACCTGTCTTGATAGGAGGAAAAAAGGCATGCTTGGGTTTTTTGGGGGTTAAGTAAACTCTTCAGACTCTGTGGTCAAGCAGGAGCCTTCAGCTAGAAGCGTTTCCTTGGGTTCTGTGGTCTGCCTGCCAAGAACACAATCTCTAAATGGTTAAACGTTACTGTTTAAAGAGTTTTGGTTTTACAAAAGAAGAAGGAAAAAAAGGAGGGCACTCTTGTAATATTTTTTTTTCCAGAGCAATTAGATTACCAAACACTTCTGATAATATGATAGAGCCAGCACCAACTCATTTTCTGGGGAACATGCTTTTAGATCAGAAGATAACTTTTCTCAAAAGACGTTCTGGTAATGAAGCTGTGTTTGGGTGAAGAGCAGCAAAACAAGCTCATGGCTTCTCATGTCATTGTCCTGATCCTTACAAGGCTAAGATTTCTATAAGCAGGTAAGTCTTGTTGGAGACAATGTCCCAGTATAGCTTGGGGAGAAACAAACAAGCAAACAGACCTGTCAGATAGCTGAGATACTTGAAGTGGACCATAGAAGGTGCAGAAGGGTTATGTTTCCAACGTGTTTTAATATGAAGCATCTGAGTTGTAAGAGAACTTCGTTGATTTACAGGCAGGTGGTTGCAACACTAACTCTAATTAAATGATACCATTAATATGAAGGGGAGTGAACATGACCACCATCTCCGGTTTCCCTCATCGCCTTCCACAAAGCAGAATGAGAAATGAGACATGACCACAGTCTCACCGTTGCCTAGTTTGGAGGCAGGGTTAGGCAAAGTGGTGAAATTCTGAGCTGAGGACTTCACTGCAGACCCCAATTCTTGCATCCCAAGGGGCTGAGTTGGAAAGGAGCCCTTGGCCGTGAAGACTGTCACTCAAGCTGCTGGAGTTTTCATTAGTTACTCTTTAAACCCCACCATGTTATGTCTTTTTCTTCTTCATGCATTAATAGAGTTAAGGATTATTTGCTGAGTGCTAAAATTTTTAGTTTTGGTCCAAACTGGAATAATACTCCTTTTTCGGTATCCTTCTGCTGGTGGGTGGGCAGGCAGGGGGCATCCTTATTTGCCTATCTGGCAGCACTATTGTGAGTTATATTTATCGACTGGAAACTTGGCAAGGCTAATATTTTTTCTTGATAACAAGACATTACCCTCAATTTTTTACGTACAAGACTCCACAGCAACCAGGTGGAACATACATCATTAGCTCACTGAATAATGAATATATTTTAAACCAGGACTTAAAGCTGTTCATTTATAGTATATTAAACCCCTCCAAAAAAGTTTAATGTAAGCCAGCTTTCTGCAGTAGAATTAACTACATCAAAATGAGACTTTTTAAATTTGGGGGTTTTTTTGGTCAGCTTTATTGAAACTCATTCTACTTTCCAAGAACTAAAAATTAGCATCCTGTCTTGACTGTTTGGAATTACTTACTGTCATCTGTTTCAGACGTTAAAGGATGTGATTTAATATCAGCAATAAGGCCCTTCTTCTTCATTTGGCAGGTGTTAATTATTTAAACACTACTCATTTTAATTTGTTTCCATCACTCTTTTGAGTGATTTGCTTTACAGGTTTCATTATGTGCATTTCTTGAAAAATAAAATCAAAAGGAAGGCGAGCTGTAGCCTTGAACGGCACCGTGCAATCTTGATAGGTGGGGTGAGGCAAGGCTGTATTTCCTGTATTATGATCTCCATGATCTCTGCTGGTGGAATGTAGTATACAATACATCATCTTTATCTTCTTTATAATAAACAGTTGCTCTAGGCACAAAGCCTCAGGTTCCTGCATGCTAATGACCCTGGCTGACTGGAGAAAGCCTTTGCATTTCCTGATCTGTTAATTAGGAACGAGCCACAGACAACCAGAGTGATTGAAAATATAGGAGGGACATTTCTCCCCATGTAATCACTCCTTTCCTGCATTTTGGGTATCATCCTCCTTGTCAATTCCTGCTGCTTTGTTCCCTCCAGCTAAACTGGCTGCTCCTCCATGATGACTTATGTTGTAGAAAGCCGTGTGCTTGTGTTTCCCCCAGTAAGGTGCTTGTCAGAGCTTCCTCTGCTCAGATGGCATGGCCCTGTGTGTGCTCGTATGGAAAATCATCCCTGCACGGGGCAGAAATGCTGGTGTCAGTTAAGTCAGGTACTAGTCTAAGTGCTTGATAGAAAACTTTTTCAGGAGACTAACATCTAAATTTGAAAAGCAGAGGGATAAGGAGAAAGAGAAAACGCTTTCACAAGCCCTCTGGGAAAGGAGAAGCTGACAACCCAAGGTTTTTTTCACTTGTACACAGCGAAGTAATTTCATCTCAGTGTGAAATGGAAAAGGTGGGTGTTTGTTTAGATTGAGCTCATTCGGTAATGATTTTAACACTCACTGGAATCTCTTAGCCAAAAAGTATTCCAGGGACAGAGTCTGTAATGAACACTTATCCTCCCAATTAAAGTTTCAGTCCCAATGAAAATGTTACCTGATGCTCTCCGCTTATTTTCAGTTTTTCAGTCTTTGCTCTGTTTTTACCTTCGTGATTGGTGGCCTCATTCATCATTTTCCCAGTGAAAATTTTTCTTCCTTTGGCAGCCAGGAACAAAACCAAACAGGGTGATCTTCTTGCTTTAAAAATCAGGTTCGTCAAACTCACTGACACTTCAGATTTGAAGTCTAGAAGGTCGGATTAATTTCTGGATGAAATAGCTTCATTTTCTTGACTGAATGGAAGAGAAAGTCATATGTCTTTGTAAATAAAATGTTAATAAACAAAAGCCTTAAATGTTTCAGACATGACTCAGTTATCTAAGTTAACTGTTATTCCGGGAGCTGTTTTCCAAATCTCTGAGATCGCTTTAATTTCGGTGATAGAGGGATACCTGTGGTTGAAGTGGTGGCAAAAGTATGTAAGGCAAAGTGCACTTTGTAGTGAAAAGCACGACAGCCTCTCTTGTCATTCTTCTCCATGTGTCCACAGAGCCTGTGAAGACAATGTGTGTGGCTTCACTGGAAATCATCACGAGATTTGGGAGGGGGATGGAAGCCCATGTAGATGAGGAACAGGATGAGAACTAAGGTCTTTGAAAACATTTCAACGATTATTCTTTCGCTTATTCATTTATTCAACAAATGTTAACTGAAGGCATATTCTGTGCTACGGCGGGAGTGGGGATGGGATACGTGCTTAAATGAGAGAGGTCACAACCCAGTGGGTCAGACAGACCTGTGAACAAAGAAGATTAATTGGCGTGTCACATGAACCATATACGCAGTGTTCCAGATGAGCCGAGAAAAGAGAGATGCTCATATTCTGGGGAGTTTGGGAAGGCTTTCCAGGGCAGGTAGTATTTGAGTTGGGTATTGAGATATGAGTAGGCATTCATCGTGTAGAAATGGTGATAGGTTGGGGAGACTGGTGGTGGAGGGCATTCCAGGTGGAGAGGAGGAGGGAGCTTGGGAGAGCACTGATGAAGATTTCAGAGAGGGCTCAGGTGGTACAAGGCCGTGCTAAGAAGTTTATTTATTATTTTTTCTCCCAAAGTGAGTGATCCTCCAAAAGGGAGGGAAGCAGGGAAGAGTCAGCATTAGGAGGAGAGTTTTAGAAGATCACTCTGATGACTGAAAGGAGGACATATTCAACAGAGGAGAGCAGATGAAGATGGGAGACCAATGAGGAGAATTAGAGGAAATCAGGAAAGGAGACAGTGACCTAAGCTAAGGCATGGCAATAGGTGTTAAGTCAAAAAATGTGAAGGATCTGAATTGTATTTCATTTGCAAGTTAACAAGTTCGTCTGCCACAGTTTTACATACAAATACGGACAGAACAGAGAAAACCCAGGATTAGTGAAAAATGCTTTATTACAGCCAAAACAGCAGCCAGAGCAGCCTGCATGAGTTCCCCACGCCCCAGTCCCCACTGGGTGACTAGACCAGGAGGTGTTACTCTATGTCATATAATGGGGTGCACCACAGGAGAGGACCCCACCTTTGAGTACACTCTGAACTTTTATAAGGTCCCTAGCAAATCTCATCTCCCCTCCAGAGAGAGAGATTATTCATTATCAGGAGAGAGAGGAAAGGCATCTCTAGGTTTACACCCTGGGGTGTAAATAAATGCCTCTGGAGAGATGCATCTCTAAGTCTCTCCAGAGGGATGCACAATCTCTAGCTTCCTAGGCTGTCAGCTATTTAAACATGTCCTTTGCTCAGAAGACCTACAGTGTACAAACGTGGGAAATCCATGCAGGATTGTTTCTCCACACGGAAATGGAGAGGAAGGGCTGAATCAACGAAATTTATGGAGAATTGTCAATAACAACAAAACCAAACCCTGGAAGCTGATTAGATGGGGCAGACAGAGGTTGGGGAGTGAGGCTGAGGGAGGCTTAGGTGTGACTGAGGTTCCTGATTGGATAGATCTAGTGGTAGGTGGGGGGTAAGAGAGGAGGAATTTTTTTTTTTTGGATGGCGGTGGTGGATCAGGGGTGCCGACACAAGGTTGGTTTGTATAAATTGACTATACCTGAAGATAATAGGGTTCTCTGAGAAGTGACTACTTTTTTGCATCATCTGCATTGCACAGATAGTAAGACAGGAGAATACAAATAGTAGAGGCAAAAGGGGCCAAAGTTCCAAATGTCATGTGGGCTCATTAATGTTTTGGAGGGGAAGGTGGCTGTGGTGTCCTGGCATGCAGGAAGAACTAAGAGCTGTATATTACTTACTCTTATTTTGGGAAATGGGCTTCAAGGGGAACTTGAGCTTGCCTAGGGTAGAGCTCCACAGAGCAATAACTCCTGCAGAGCGGACCCTTGACAGGCTCTGGACAGGTGAGAAGTAAAATGACATAGGGTGGGAATTGCCCAGTTCTGTAAAAGCTTCTTGTGAGCTGCTGTAATGGCAGAGACTGGGAATCCTGGAATGCGTCTTTCATTTTTATGGAGAGGGTACAGCAAAGTGTGGTGGAGAGAGCACTGGACCAGGAGTTAGGAGGTCAGGATGACAATCTCAGCTGCATCATTGACTATTCACGGAGGCCTGAGGAATTGCTAGGCTACCTGAGCCTTTTAATCATCTTTAAAATGGGGAGAAGATTGCCTTCTGTGTTTTGCTGATCAGGTGGGAATATTTCATAAACTGTGACGATCTTGCAGTTGTAAATTATTACCACCATTATAACCATTGCCACTGCATTTGAATCTGAATTCTACAGACATTCAGTGAAGGTGCTTCATACGTATTAGGTATTTGAGTAAAAGATGTTGATGATAATTTTTTCTTCTCTTCTCTCTCTGTATGAGAGACCATTTTCTTTCCCTTTTCCAAAGCTTCTGGGATGGGTAATCATGGCTTTTTATGTGTGTATGTGCCTTCCTCTGTTATATATGGAAAATTCTAGAAAGCTTGTACCTAAACCAATATAAGGCAAATAGAAAATTGCATTGTAATTAGATAAGAAAGTGTCTTATCATCCCTTCACTGGGTTTAAAATATGAGAGCCTCTAATGGAAAAAATTAGAGGTTCTTTTACCCTGGTTGAGGTTTACTTTTAAGGAGAGCCTTCTTTTTCTTTGGCGTCTATGGTATTTTAAATACAATTTTATTACCCGTGGTATCAAATAACTGTATATTATCCAACGTGCAGAAGGTATTCTGTTTGGATTGTTATTAAAATGTCAATTATTATTGCATCACTCTAGGGCTGGATATTTAATCTGAGAAAATAAACTAAGTATGTACCCTCCTCCTTCGTTACAGGGCTTTGGGTTCTAACTTCCTTTCTGGTATATAACTACTGGCTGCTAAATACATGAGACTCTACTTGATCCTAATGTAGTATATCAAATCCTTGTTATAACTTGTCTTCAGAAGTTCACACGCATTTCCTCTTTAGTCAGTTTAAAACATTACACACTACCCTTTATCTTTAATTATTGCTCTTTTATATACTAATTGCACTGGGTGAGTTTATAATTTTGGTACTAGCTTGACCTTTTGAATCCGTGCATTTTATTTCAGCCTTGAGCACCTAGTGAAGGTGGGAGATTGAGAAAAGTTCGGTTTGGCTTCCCAGGTGCCATAGATGATATCTAAGATAGTTCCATTCTGATGTCTGGAGATTACAAGAAGAATGGGGAGAAGGTTGATGAGAGGAGATAGAATGCTTTTCAGAGAAGTATGGAGACACATAATGTTAGCATCGCAAAGATTCTAAGGGATCCTTTCATCCAGAGTGACAAAGAAATCACTCAACCGGACTTGTGAAAGCAGCTTTTTCTGAGGAGCAAAGCTGGGCGAAATCCTCTTCCTCGTTGAATCTTGTATCATCTTTGCTCCCCAGGTTGTGTTCTTCCTACCGGAAGTTTGAGAAAGAGCTCCAAAGAGGGGAGGGCCAAGGGGCAGAGAAATGTCGACTTAGGGAACAGGTGTTAACGGAATTTAGCTCAGATTTCATTTCATGGAAAAGAAATCAGTGAGTGTTATGATCTCCTACATGTGACTAGATTGCTTAAGAGCTAGTGAAGATTTACAAACTCCTTGAGTTGTTTCCTCTGAACTTCAGTAGATTTTTGTACAGTTCTTCCAGTTTAGGGCATGCTGGGTTGAATAATAAATTGGTGATTTTGCACTGCTGTTTCACACCTGTTAAGAGTTAACAAATTGCAGCTATTTTCTTTGAAAAACACTTTTCAAATAATTTAAATACTGCCCTGCCTTGGACATTACAAATTCTTTACACTTGACTAGTTGTTAGAGTTGTGAGAATAATCACCCGAGTTCAAAACACCTGGAATTCTCATCAGTTCTTGGGAAACACTGCCACCATTGTCCTTTGGGTGGTTTGAGCTAATGGTAGAGTTACTGTGCAATACCCCTTTATTTGAGACTAATAAATTCATAACATCTTTAGAAAGTATGATGCTTACCCATTGGACTCTTGCATGTACTCAGTAATGTCTGCATTTAAAAAGGAGAGAAATGGGACTTCCCTGGTGGCACAGTGGTTAAGAATCGCCTGCCAATGCAGGGGACATGGGTTCAAGCCCTGGTCCGGCAAGATCCAACGTGCCGCGGAGCAACTAAGCCCGTGCGCCACAACTACTGAGCCTGCGTTCTAGAGCCCGCGAGCCACAACTGCTTAGCCTGCGTGCCACAACTACTGAAGCCCACGCACCTAGAGCCCGTGCTCTGCAACAAGAGAAGCCACCACAATGAGAAGCCCGTGCACTGCAACGGAGAGTAGCCCCTGCTCGCCGCAACTAGAGAAAGCCCGCGGGCAGCTATGAAGACCCAACGCAGCCAAAAATAAACAAACAAACAAAAAAATAAATCAATAAAAAAGAAATAGAAGGTGTCACACACAAAAGAAGAGAAATGGAAACTTTCTTCTGTTGCTAATACAAGAAAGCATCTATTTACGCGTAAGGGCTGTAGCTTCAGTATCTCCTGAGCAAGATTACGCAGTGTGTGTTCTCGCGTGTATGTGTGTGCGCACACGTGTATGGATGTGAATGAGCATGTAGTTCATGTAGTTCCAGCATGGAAGGTCTGGAACCTGGAGGTGCAGATGTGCATGGGGGTGTATTTGGTTGTAGGTGAGGACAGCTTGTCTCCAGCTCATTTCAACATAATTGGCGGGAGACAGCATAGCTGAGTTTCCCCAAATGGCTAGTCCTGTAGCCTGTCTTTTTCAATGTCACTGGATTGATCGATCATTAAGATGCCTCTCTTTTTAAAAAGAGACAGCCTACTGACAAGCAGAATGGGTATTTTTTTTTAAAAATCGAAACAGGGAAAGAAGCCAGACAGACTGAAAAAAAACGATTTAAAATATTATTTTGGAGAACATCACTATCTTTTGCTAATCTTTTAATTCTGATAAGTAGCAATGATTTCATTGGTGGGCAAATCTCACTTCCTTGATAAAGCCCCCCCTGTCTGCTTGATGGGATCTCTTCTCTTGCTGATGTCCAGGGGCCTCTATTGTCTGTATCTCCCACTTGTCAGTGAATCTCATCTTGTTTTGATTTGATTTTTGCTCATCGTTTAAATTTTTTGTCACAGTTGGACTTTGTCTTTGCTGGTAAGTAGCTCACAAACTAGTTGGGGATAGGACTCTCATGCATCTGTGTTTGCTTAGCATAGTAACTTAAACAGGGTAGGTGCTAAAAAAATGTTTGTTGACTTCACTGCTGGTGAATAACTTCAGTAGTTAAAGAAGCAGTTTTGCTCCTTTCCACAGCAGTAAACAGCCATTAGTTTGTAATCGTAAGGTTGCCTAAGGCCGTTTTCAGCCTAAAAGTGAGTGTGAGCCATCTATCAAGGAAACAGAAGTATTGAGCACAATAAACATTTGGGTGTTCATTTGGCCTGGAGGAAATTTTTTGTCTATTTGTATGGCCCAAATTCTTCAAATAATGACTTATTCTCTGTGTTTCTGTTCCTGGTTATCAAGGAAATCTAAATCTAATCTAAAAAGGCAGAAAAATGCACTCTAAATGTAGACTAATGGTGAGTAAAATGCAAGGATAATTTTGAGGTGTCTCTTAGAAAAATATCAATAAACATTCCAATGTGAATCCAGGGCTCCAGGACTTAGATCTTGGGGTGAAAGCTTGCACTCAGCTCTATAAATGATTAAGATTACAGGTTGTTCTAAGCATTAATGTCCTGTGTGCAGAAATACTTCTGCTCACTAGTCTGCCTGCAGCGAAGCGACTGCTAGGATCCAGTGTGCCTCCCGACCCTAGGAAGTTTCAAGAATTCTTAATCAGTCGATTTCATGTTTTTAGGCTAATTCCATTTCCTATTCTGAAGACCGAAAGAAAAACATCAGTGCTTAAAAAAAAACAGCTTAGGATTCTTGCTTTTATCTTAGAGAATGTGATTATTAATGGCTATTTTAGAAGTGCTTTTATATTTGGAGGCATTTTTCCACTCTTTTCTTATTCATGTATCCTGAAACTGCACCCAGTAAATCTCCCCTTTCTTCCAGACTCTTCCCTCTTGCTATTTCAGACCCTCAGGCAAGCCTTTCATCCTCTTTCTGTATGCCGCAAAATAGACAAGCTAGTTGGAGGCCTGCAGCTTTTTGTGTGTCAAAGGAAGGGATCCAGACTCCTTTAACATGGCAGCACCCATTGGTCAATCCACTTCACTCCTTTCAGTAACCACTGACCACCCCCCAAAGTCCCTTGGCACCTCTTTCCTTGAAACCAAGGCCCAAGGAGGTCAGACAGCCTCTTTTGCTTTGCCAAGCATCACTCAGCCTCAGCTGAAGTAATGTTTACATATATGATCATTCCATGCCATTTAAAATATGTAATGGATACTGTGAAAACAATAGGCATATTCAAGCTGCAACGCTGTGCACGAATGGGAGAAATATTCCAATACTCATATCAGAGCCTAATAGGTATAATTTTGCTCAAGATAGAGTAATACGCAGCAGCTTTCCCCAGACTGCTGGGTACAACAAAGAAGTGGTTGTCAACCTTTTCAGAATCAGATGTTAATGATATTTTGTGTCTTTGTTGAGTCTGTGGAAAGCAGCTACTGCACCTAGAAGGGAAATGACTTCCATACCGACCGCCCTCAGCCAAAGTCATCGGGACTGGGAGAGCTGGACCGAGGCCATATTTACATTTCAGGGAGAGGTGTGAAAGAAGATTTCAAGACAGAATCGACTGAGCTGCCTCCCACTTGCCTTCCCCTATGTTCAATCTTATCAATGCTATGAGGGGTCTTATTATTTCCAACATATAGAAGGGGAAAATGTAATGTAAACAAAGGGCTGATGTGTTTTGGCAAAGGAGGGAAGTTTTTCTGCATTTCGTGTATTTTTGGAAACCCCTGAAATCCCAAAGTCATACATCTTCCAAGGTTTGGAGGAGCATTCATCCAAGCATCGTCTGTACTCAGAAACTTGGAGAGCAGTAACTTTGCTGCATCTTTTGTAGTAAGCAGATAACTATTCGGTCTCTTTCTCTGAGCTGGTTGTAAAGAGCTGCAGCCATCAAATAGTTTGCTTTTCACATCTTCCTAAACCCCCCTTTTGTACCATCGCAGTCTGTCTTCAACAAAATTCTATTTTCATGTGCTTTACGAAAAAGTCTTAGTTCTCATTTCAAGTCCGCCCAAAAAGTAGGGCCTCTCAGTACTCTGTTCCAGCTGCTGGGAATCTGGCCACTCTTTTTGACGAGATACATATAATTTTAATTTAAATCTTTAGACACTGTATAGCTAACTATTGAGATTCTGACAGACTCAGCTCTGAGGGTCAGATTCACTCCGTTCATAGGAATAACACAAGCCCTACTAATAATCTTAAAAGCAGAAATTATACCACAGCCTCTTTTTAACACCATGCTTATATTGAAATCCCACTTTCACAGTAATTGTGATGTCTTTCAATAAAGACCTTCTGACAGTTATCCAAATTAATATTGGTATACTTCCCCCTGTCATGTGTGCCCACTTATGAAGACTATGTCAGCTCATCTCTGTAACTGTGAAAATTTTATTATAAAAATTAAATCACAAGCAACATGTCTGCCAATATGGAACCTCTTATGTTTATATATGTACTCCTGTCAGAGTTCCATGTAAGTTCTGAGATACTTTATAAACATGGTTGTGATTGTACAATGTGTCGAGTAAGACATTTTACAGATTTGGTCAATTAACGGGACTTTGGCGAACCTAATTCAATCATTTCAGTCATTTTGAAGTCTGTTTCTGATTGCCACAGCTTAGTGTCTTGCTACTCCAAGTATTGTTTGTGGACCAGCGGCACCGGCAGCACTTGAAGCTTGTACAAATGCAGAATCCTAAGCCCCAAATACGACCGACTGCATCAGCTGCAATGCTGCTGGCCTGCCGACTACGCATGAATAGCAAGGACCTAGTGGATCCTAAACTAGGTGTTCAGGTCATTTTGAGGTTAGACAGCTTTAGAAGTATGTATGCATTTTTTTTTTTTTTTGTGGTTAGGAGGGAATTATTTTAAATATGATTAAATAATATAGTAACACCCTCTAAGTTATGTGGTTTCCAAAAAAACCTTTTTTATTTTTTAAGAGTGTGCTTTTGGCAGAATCTGACTCGTTAATGTATTAAGTTATGAATTCCTAATGGTGACTGTTGGAAAGAATATGCAAACAGTTTGTACATTTACAATCAAGTATTTCAATGCTTTAAATGTAATAATTAAATATCATTGGTAATCTATAATAAAATATTACAATAGCAATAGGTAATATTTATATAACAATTAGTATGAGCTAGGTGCTCTTCTAAGCACTTTACGTATATGAACACATTGAATCTTTCTGACAGTCCTATGAGATGTCTTATTATTGTGCCCACTTTAGAGATGAGAAAACTGAGGCATTGAGAGATAGTGACTTACCCAAGTTCACATAGCTGGAAATTAGAGGAGTGGGGATTGTTTTGATTGCCCTTTATAAATACTAGATGGTGATTAAGCAGTGACTTGTAGCTGAGATTGTCTTTTAGAGCCCAGTACGCTCTCTTGTTTTACATATGAGGGAAATGGGATTCAGAAAAGCTATGGGACTTGCTTAACATTACAGATAAATTTGTGCCAATTGGACATATATCTCAGCCCCTGTATAGATTATACCCTTGAACTTCATAACCTCCCAAGGAAATAGGCAGGTGCCCTGATGTCATACCAGTGACAGCCCCATTTTGTCTCGTTGCTTCAAAGAAAGAGATTGGCCTAAGTACAGGTGATAACGCTCATACATTGGATGTTCCTTGTGTGGCAGAATCGCTCCCTCTCTTTTTCATGCTTCTGGTCAACCCTATCCATATGTGTAAGGTACTAATCACTCTGATTTGCATTATTTGTTGACATGTCTACTTTATACCAGGGCTTGAGAGCTAAGGCCATATTTCATGCTTCTTTATAACCCTAATAATTACCATGGAATATGACACATGGTAAGCCCTGAGTAAATCTTTGTTGTGTGGACAAATGACTACCCCTTACTGCTGCTTCAGGTATGCAATCCAGATAGGTGTGAGGCCCAGGTGGCTTGGGCAGGAATGGAAGCAACTAAGCCCAACATAAACGTGAAGAGATGGGGGGTATAGTTTCACGGGCTACTGGTGGCGTTGGTAGTGCTGTGTGCATGTAAGAGCATAGTTTAGTGTTTAGGTGGTTGACTGTTTCTTTCCTGTGTCTTTTCAGTTTTTCATTGTAATTCTCAAAGGCTCTAACTCCCTTTCTTTACTTCCTTTGTATAACGCCTGGCTTTATACCACATGCGGAGAAGAACTGGTGAATGCTTATGGGGATCATAATAATGAAATTGCTAATCTGTACCTTGGAGAATTTACAATATTAGCCTTCTCTGGGAGATGTTCTCCTTGAAGTATTTTATTTATTTAACTAGAAAAATGAAATAAGCACTAGATAAATCTGCTGGTCAAGGTCAGGGAGAATTGTTAAAACATAAATGTTTCAATTTTTACTAGCCTATGGTTTTAAAACAAAGTCACAATTACTTTTAATGATCAAGTGAGTCCTTACTAGTCCAAAGAGTCTGTGGTCAGAGTGTTTCCCAGTTATTTTTAGGGGTCCCCATAGGGTTGGCCCATATGTCCTCGTAAACCGGTCTGTCAGCTGTAGTTACCACTTGGTTCCTGCTTATTTTTTATTTTCCCTCCGGTTCTAACTTGTATTTATCTACAACCACTGTCTGCCAAGCCCTTTTGTGAAGTGTCATGGACTTGGTGACAGTAAAATGTATTAGGAAAAGCCAGGAAAAGTCATCTGAAGAAGAATGAGAGTCTTACCCTATCAGATTTATTTTTTTTAATTAAACTATTTTAATATGATTCACATGTATTTCTAAGAAATAATTCAGTGAGGTCTTGTGTACCCTTCACCTAGTTCCCCTCAGTGGTAACATCTTGCAAAACTATAGTACATTATCACAACCAAGATATTGATAGTGATACAGTCAAAACAGAGAACATTTCTGTCACCACCGATATCTCCACATTCACTCCCTCCTGTCCCCACCAGCTTCTGAACTCCTAGCAACCATTAATTTGCTGTCCATTTCTGTAATTTTTTTTCATATCATGAATGACATATAAATGGAAACATTTAGTACATAACCTTTTGAGACTGGCCTTTTTCACTCAGTACACTTCTCAGGAGATACATCCAGGTTTTTGTATATGTCAATATTTTGTTCCTTTTTATTGCTGTATAGTATTCCATGGCATGAATATACTATGGTTTAACTATTCACCATTGAAGAATATCTGGGTTGTTTCTAAATCTAGGCTAGTACAAATAAGGCTGCTGTGAAATTTGTGTATAGGTTTTTGTGTGTACATAGTTTTCATTGTTTTGGGATAAGTGCTAAGGAGCACAACAGCTGGGTTATATTACAGTTACATGTTTTATTCTTTAAGAAACTATTTTCCAGAGTAGATTTTTCACTGAGTATAGGATTCTGGGACGATAGTTCTTTTAATTCATCAGTTGAAAACTTTTTGGTGACTTCCTTTTGGTCTCCAGGACTTCTGATGAGAAATTTCCTGTTATTAGATTCCTCTCCCCCTCCAATTATTGGTGAGGTATTTATTTCTCATTGCTTTTAAGATTTATTCTTTGTTTTTAGTTTTCATAAATTTGACTGTGATGTGTCTTGATGTGAATTTATTGGGATTTATCCTGTTTAAGATTCACTTAGCTTCTTGAATTTGTAGATTTGTGTCTTTTTGCCATATTTGGGAGTTTTCAGCCATTATTTCTTTGAGTTCTTTTTAGCCCTGCCCTCTTTCTCATTTTCTTCTGGGTCTCTGATGACATAAATATTACATCTTTTGTTATAGTCCCACAGTTCCTTCAGACTCTGTTAATTTTTTCAGTCTATCTTCTCTGTTTTTCAGATTGGTAATTTCTGTCTTCTAATTCGGTGATTATTATCTTTATCTCTTCCATTCTGCTCTTGAGTTCATCTATTCAGTTTTTGATTTTGGTTCTTATAATTTTCAGTACTTAAACTTCCATTTGGTTTTATTTATATCAACTTTTTGTTTGCTGAGATCTTCCAGTTTGTATCTGTTTCAAGTTTATGAGTATAACTCGTTTTAATGTGCTTTGCTTTAGTGTGCTTTTCAGATACTGTGTTTTTTACAAATTGAAGGTTTGTGGCAACCCTGGGTTAAGCAAGTCTATCAGTGCCATTTTTTCCAACAACATTTACTCACTTTGTGTCTCTGTGTCGCATTTTTGTGATCTTCACAATGTTTCAAACATTTTTATTATTATTATGTTTGTTATGGTGATCTGTGGTCAGTAATTTTTGATGTTACTACTACGACTTGCTGAAGGCTTGGATGAGCGTTAGCATTTTCTAGCAAGAAAATTTTTTAAATTAAGGGATATACATTTTTTAGACACAACACTATTGCACACTTAATAGATTACAGTATAGTGTGAGTAGAACTTTTATATGCACTGGGAAACCAAAAAATTCATATGACTCACTTCGTTGCAGTTGTCTGAAGATTAACACACAATATCTTTGAGGTATGCCTGTATTCATAATTGTCCATTGAAGCCTTTTTATGATGGCTCCTTTAAAAATCTTTTTCAGATGATTCTAACATCCTTGTTATCTCAGTGTTGGCATCTATTGATTGTCTTTTTTCGTTCCATTTGAGATATTCCTGATTATTGATATGATGTGTGATCCTTGGTTGAAATCTGGACGTTTTGGGTATTATACAACTCTGAATCTTATTTAAACCTTCTGTTTTAACTGGCTTATTTTGACTCTGCTCAGCAGGGGAAGAGGGAGGAGGTGCCACCTCTTTCTTGCAATGTGAGGGTAGAAGTCCAGGTTCTCCATTGGCCTCCATTGACACTTGAGCAAGGATGGGGTATCTCCTGGGTACTACTGAAAGGGATTGGGAGTTCCTGCTGCACACTAGACCTCCATGATAACTCCCTGGCTGGCAGAAGTCAGAGTGCTTCATGATTGCTTGCCACATGGTTTCCACTAACACCACTGGGCAGGGGGCAGGCAGTGCCCTCGTTACCACTGGGTGGTGGTGAAAGTCCTAATTCTACTACTTGTCCTGTGACATCACTCCAGTGTGGAAGGGGCAGGGTGCCTCCTTACTCTCAAGTGGGGGTGGAAGCTGAGACTCTCTGCTAGGCCTTTGCTGGCCTGGGTGGGGATGTGGGCACAGTTTTTTGTTTTTTTTTTAACCCCCTGTGGTGTTTGGCAGAAGTAGAGAGACTATTGTCTAAAAGTTACGTGTTTTTTCTAGGCAGCCCCTTTCTGGTCCTTTGGCTAGAGAGACAACTGGCTTTGTTGAGGCTTGCTTTCTTTTTTTAAAAAAAAAATTATCTGCACTTGTTGGTATCTCAGGATTGTTAGCTTCTTCAGTTCCAAATCTGGATATATGAGGCAAAAAGAAAGCATAGGGAGCTCACCACTATGTAATTCCAAAGCCCCTAGCTACTCTGCCTACTTCTGTCTTTCACTGTCTTATTAAGTTATTTTTATGTATAATGTTCTATGGTTGTTATTCATATTCATGGGAGGATTAGGGGAAAAAATGCCTACGCTAGATAAAAAATTCAGCAAATTGTTCATTCAACCCATTGATTTTTGGTGAATGGGCTTTTGGCTGATTGATGTTTGCTGAGTTGCCCTAGAACTGTTATATCAATATATATGAAGCTCTGCCAGGGAAAACTGGGTGGAAAAGTCTGTAAGCATACTGGAGCTGTGCTCTGATATCTTTTGGATAATTCTTCTTGAGTGGCCATAGGAAACTGTGAAATCATAGTTGCACTCCCTTTTGCGAGAGCACTGGAATCACAGCTAACTGCTGAACAGTCATCAACAGGAAGACACTGGAACTCACCAAAAAAGATACCCCACATTCAAAGACAAAGGAGAAGCCACAGTGAGACGGTAGGAGGGGTGCAATCACAGTAGAATCAAATCCCATAACTGCTAGGTGGGTGACTCACAAACTGGAGACAGATTATACCACACAAGTCCACCTACTGGAGTGAAGGTTCTGAGCCCCACATCAGGCTTCCCAAGCTGGGGGTTTGGCAACGGGAGGAGGAATTCCCAGAGAATCAGACTTTGAAGGCTAGCAGGATTTGACTGTGGGACTTCAAGAGGTCTGGGGGAAACGGGGCACTCTTGGAGGGCACACACAAAGTATGTGTGCATCAGGACCCAGGGAGAAGGAGCAGTGACCCCATAGGAGACTGAACCAGACCTACCTGCTAGTGTTGGAGGATCTCCTGCAGAGGTGCGGGGGGCGGGTGGTGGTGGTGGTGGCTGTGGCTCACCGTGGGGAAAAGGACACTGACAGCAGAAGTTCTGGGAAGTACTCCTTGGCGTGAGCCCTCCCAGAGTCCGCCGTTAGCCCCAGCAAAGGGCATGTAGACTCTAGTGCTGGGTCCACTCAGGCCAAACAACCAACAGTGAGGGAAGTCACGCATCAGCACACAAGTGGATTAAAGTTTTACTGAGCTCCGCCCACCAGAGCAACACCCAGCTCTACCCACCACCAGTCCCTTCCATCAGGAAGCTTGCACAAGCCTCTTAGATAGCCTCTTCCACCAGAGGGCAGCCAGCACAAGCAAGAAGAACTACAATTCTGCAGCCTGTGGAACGAAAACCGCATTCACAGAAAGATAGACAAAATGAAAAGGCAGAGGAGTATGTACCAGATGAAGGAACAAGATAAAACCCCAGAAAAACAACTAAATGAAGTGGAGATAGGCAGCCTTCCAGAAAAAGAATTCAGAATAATGATAGGGAAGATAATCCAGGACCTCGGAAAAAGAATGGAGGCAAAGATTGAGAAGATGTAAGAAGTGTTTAACAAAGACCTAGAAGAATTAAAGAACAAACACCTAGAAGAATGAAAGAACAAACAAACAGAGATGAACAATACAATAACTGATATGAAAAATACACTAGAAGGAATCAATAGTGGAATAAGTGAGGCAGAAGAACGGATAAATGACCCGGAAGAAAGAATGGTGGAATTCACTGCCGCAGAAATAAAAAAGCATGAAAAGATATGAAGACAATCTCACAGACCTCTGGGACAACATTAAACGAACCAACATTCGCATTATAGGGGTCCAAGAAGGAGAAGAGAAAGAGAAAGGACCTGAGAAAATATTTGAAGAGATTGTAGTCAAAAACTTCCCTAACGTGGGAAAGGAAATAGCCACCTAAGTCCAAGAAGTGCACAGAGTCCCAAGCAGGATAAACCCAAGGAGAAACACACCGAGACACACAGTAATCAAATTGACAAAAATTAAAGACAAAGAAAAATTATTAAAAGCAGCAAGGGAAAAATGACAACACACAAGGGAACTTCCATAAGGTTAACTGCTGATTTCTCAGCAGAAACTTTACAAGCCAGAAGGGAGTGGCATGATATATTTAAAGTGATGAAAGGAAAGAACCTACAACCAAGATTACTCTACCGAGCAAGGATCTCATTCAGATTCAAAGGAGAAATCAAAAGCTTTACAGACAAGCCAAAGCTAAGAGAATTCAGCACCACCAAACCAGCTCTACACAAATGCTAAAGGAACTTCTCTAAGTGGGAAACACAAGAGAAGAAAAGGACCTACAAAAACAAACACAAAACAATTAAGAAAATGGTAATAGGAACATACATATCAATAACTACCTTAAATGTGAATGGAATAAATGCTCCAACCAAAAGACATAGGCTTGCTGAATGGATACAAAAAGAAGACCCATCTATATACTGTCTACAAGAGACCCACTTCAGACCTAGGGACACATACGGACTGAAAGTGAGGGGGTGGAAAAAGATATTCCATGCAAATGGAAATCAAAAGAAAGCTGGAGTAGCAATAATCATATCATATAAATTAGACTTTAAAATAAAGAATATTACAAGAGACAAGGAGGGACACTACATAATGATCAAGGGATCAATCCAAGAAGAAGATATAACAATTATAAATATATATGCACCCAACATAGGAGCACTTCAGTACATAAGGCAAATGCTAACAGCTATAAAGGATGAAATCGACAGTAACACAGTAATAGTGAGAGACTTTTAACACCTCAGTTACACCAATGGACAGATCAGACAGAAAATTAATAAGGAAACACAAGCTTTAAATGACACAATAGACCAGATAGATTTAATTGATATTTATAGGACATTCCATCCCAAAACAGCAGATTACACTTTCTTCTCAAGTGCACGTGGACCATTCTCCAGGATAGATCACATCCTGGGTCACAAATCAAGCCTCAGTAAATTTAAGAAAATTGAAATCATATCAAGCATCTTTTCCAATCACAGCACTATGAGATTAGAATTAAATTGCAGGGGAAAAAATGTAAAAAACACAAACACATGGAGGCTGAACAATACGTTACTAAATAACCAAGAGATCACTGAAGAAATCAAAGAGGAA
The DNA here is from genome assembly GCF_964374135.1 of Grampus griseus. Taxonomy (NCBI): domain Eukaryota; kingdom Metazoa; phylum Chordata; class Mammalia; order Artiodactyla; family Delphinidae; genus Grampus; species Grampus griseus. The sequence continues at coordinate 21,927,610 of NC_139011.1, forward strand.
ATCAAAAAATACCTAGAGACAAATGACAATGAAAACACGACCATGCAAAACCTATGGGATACAGCAAAAGCAGTTCTAAGAGGAACATCTATAGCAATACAATCCTACCTCAAGAAACAAACATCTCACATAAACAATCTAACTGTACACCTAAAGGAACTAGAGAAAGAAGAACAAAGAAAACCCAAAGTTGGTAGAAGGAAAGAAATCATAAAAATCAGAGTGGAAATAAATGAAATAGAAACAATGAAAATAATAACAAAGATCAAAAACTAAAAGCTGGTTCTTTGAGAAGATAAACAAAATTGATAAACCTTTAGCCAGACTCATTAAGAAAAAGAGGGAGAGGACTCAAATCAATAAAAAGAAGTTACAGTGGACACTGCAGAAATACAAAGCATCATAAAAGAATACTACAAGCATATCTATGCCCATAAAATGGACAACCTGGAAGAAATGGAAAATTCTTAGAAACGTATAACCTTCCAAGACTGAACCAGAAAGAAACAGAAAATCTGAACAGACCAATCTCAAGTAATGAAATTGAAACTGTGATTAAAAATCTTTCACCAAACCAAGGTCCAGGACCAGGTGGCTTCACAGGTGAATTCTATCAAACATTTAGAGAAGAGCTAACACCCATCCTTCTCAAACTCTTCCAAAAAATTGCAGAGGAAGCAGCACTCCCAAACTCATTCTATGAGGCCACCATTACCCTGATACCAAAACCAGACAAAGATACTACAAAAAAAGAAAATTAAAGACCAATATCACTGATGAATATGCATGCAAAAATCCTCAACAAGGGACTTCCCTGGTGGCCCAGTGGTTTAGAATCCACCTGCCAATACAGGGAACATGGGTTCAATTCCTGCTCCGGGAAGATCCCACATGCCGCAGAGCAGCTAAGCCCGTGCACCCCAACTACTGAGCCTGCGCTCTTGCACTCACAAACCACAACTACTAGGCCTACATGCCACAACTACAGAAGCCGACATGCCTAGAATTTGTGCTCCACAACAAAAGAAGCCACCGCAGTGAGAAGCCTGCACAGTGCAACAAAGAGTAGCCCCCGCTCACCACAACTAGAGAAAGCCCGCATGCAGCAACGAAGACCCAACATGGCCAAAAATAAATAAATGAATGAATGAATGAATGAATAAATAAATAAATAAATTTGTTAAACAAACATCCTCAACAAAATACTAGAAGACAATCAACAACACATTAAAAGCATCATACACCATGATCAAGTGGGATTTATCTCAGGGATGCAAGGATTCTTCAATATATGCAGATCAATCATTGTGATACACCATATTAACAAACTGAAGAATAAAAACCATATGATCATCTCAATAGATGCAGAAAAACTTTTGACAAAATTCACTCATTTATGATAAAAACACTCCAGAAAGTGGACATAGAGGGAACCTACCTCAACATAATAGAGGCCATATACGACAAACCCACAGCAAACATCATTCTCAATGGTGAAAAACTGAAGGCATTTCCTCTAAGATCAGGAAGAAGGCACGGATATCCACTCTCACCACTCATATTCAACATAGTTTTGGAAGTCCTAGCCATGGCAATCAGAGAAGAAAAGGAAATAAAACGAATACAAATTGGAAAAGAAGTAAAAGTCACTGTTTGCAGATGACATGATATTATGCATAGAGAATCCTAAAGATGCCACCAGAAAACTACTAGAGCTAATCATTGAATTCGGTAAAGTTGCAGGATACAAAATTAACGCACAGAAATCTCTGGCATTCCTATACACTGACAACAAAAGATCGGAAGGAAAAATTAAGGAAACAATCCCATTCACCACTGCAGCAAAAAGAATAAAATACCTAGGAATAAACCTACCTAAGGAGGGAAGAGACCTGTACTCAGAAAACTATAAGACACTGATGAAAGAAATCAAAGCTGACACTAACAGAAGGAGAGATGTACCATGTTCTTGGATTGGTAGAATCAATATTGTGAAAATAACTATACTACCCAAAGCAATTTACAGGTTCAATGCAATCCCTATCAAATTACCAATGTCATTTTTTACAGAACTAGAACAAAAAACCTTAAAGTTTGTATGGAGACACAAAAGACCCCGAATAGCAAAAGCTATCTTGAGGGAAAAAAACAGAACTGGAGGTATCAGGCTCCCTGACTTCAGACTATACTACAAAGCTACAGTAATCAAGACAATATGGTACTGGCACAAAAACAGAAATATAGATCAATGGAACAGGATAGAAAGCCCAGAGATAAACCCACGCACCTATGGTCAACTAATCTATGACAAAGGAGGCAAGGATATACAATGGAGAAAAGACAGTCTCTTCAATAAGTGATGCTGGGAAAACTGGACAGCTACATGTAAAAGGATGAAATTAGAACACTCCCTAACACCATACACAAAAATAAACTCAAAATGGATTAAAGACCTAACTATAAGACCAGACACTATTAAACTCTTAGAGGAAAACATAGGAAGAACACTCTTTGACATAAATCACAGCAAGATTTTTTTTGACCCACCTCCTAGAGAAATGGAAATAAAAACAAAAATAAACAAATGGGATCTAATGAAACTTAAAAGCTTTTACACAGCAAAGGAAACCATAAACAAGATGAAAAGACAACCCTCAGAATGGGAGAAGATATCTGCAAACAAATCAACAAAGGATTAATCTCCAAAATATATAAACAACTCATGCAGCTCAATATAAAAAAAACAAATAACCCAATCCAAAATTGCGTAGTAGACCTAAATAGACATTTCTCCAAAAAGACATACAGATGGCCAAGAGGCACATGAAAAGCTGCTCCACATCACTAATTATTAGAGAAATGCAAATCAAAACTACAATGAGGTATCACCTCACTCTGGTTAGGATGGGCATCATCAAAAAAATCTACAAACAACAAATGCTGGAGAGGGTGTGTAGAAAAGGGAACCGTCTTGCACTATTGGTGGGAATGTAAATTGGTAAAGCCACTATGGAGGACCGTCTGGAGGTTCCTTAAAAAACTAAAAATAGAATTATCATATGACCCAGCAATCCCACTACTGGGCATATACCCAGAGAAAACCATAATTCAAAAAGACTCATGCACCCCAGTGTTCATTGCGGCACTATTTATAATAGGCTGGTCATGGAAGCAACCTAAATGCCCATCGAGAGACGAATGGATAAAGAAAATATGGTACATATATACAGTGGAATATTAGACATAAAAAGGAACGAAATTGGGTCATTTGTAGAGACGTGGATGGACCTAGAGACTGTCATACAGAGTGAAGTAAGCCAGAAAGAGAAAAACAAATATCATATATTAACGCATATATGTGGAATCTAGAAAATGGTACAGATGAACTGGTTTGCAAGGCAGAAATAGAGACACAGATGTAGAGAACAAATGTATAGACACCAAGCGGGGAAAGCATGGTGTGGGGTTGTTGGTGGTGGGATGAACTGGGAGATTGGGATTGACATATATACATTAATATGTATAAAATAGATAACTAATAAGAACCTCTGTATAAAAACATAAAATAAAATTCAAAAAAAATAAAATGGTAAGAATACTTAATATTTTTATAGCAATTTCTTGTTTAAAAATACTTTCTTAAATATCCCATATGAATATATGATTCATATTAAAATACACCAAGTATCTCTTTGTGAGCAATAACTACAGTTTAATAATTTAACAGTTTTAAGTGTAACTGATTAAGGCAAACCATAGGTTCTTAGGTGGATCCTTGAGAATAAGAAGGGTTTACATAATTAACTAATGCTGAGTTACTAAAGGAAACTAAGTTACTGAGATTTCCTTTCAAGAGTAACCAAACCATTTGTGACCTTTCATTTTCAAAGGTTGCTACTACTTCATGTCCTGTGTATAGTTATGATTCAGAATCTTAGATTTTCCCTGTGACAGCCGACAGCTTCCTTGAATCGTATTACATCGTCGATTTCAAAGCAGTGACCTATCAGCTACATTCAGGGCTCTGTTAGGAGTATTTCATACCATGCAATGTTAAAAATCTTTGAGAATACATTTAAATCAGTGGATTTTACACATGATTTTTGTCTTATTCTGAAAAAATTGAGTAATCTAGAAATGATTGATCCACATTCCCTTGGCCAAATGTAGTTTTGAATTGACATCTGACTAATTCGAACTAGTCTCATTTGTGTTACCTGTCAGTTCTAAACGAATGAATTAATCTGAATACTTTTTTAAAAATAAATTTATTTATTTATTTTTGGCTGCATTGAGTCTTCGTTGCTGTGCGTGGGCTTTCTCTAGTTGCGGTGAGCGGGGGCTACTCTTCGTTGTGGTGTGCGGGCTTCTCACTGAGGTGGCTTCTCTTGTTGTGGAGCACAGGCTCTAGGCACGCAGGCTTCACTAGTTGTGTCTTGTGGGCTCTAGAGCGCAGGCTCAGTAGTTGTGGTGCACGGGCTTAGTTCCTCCGTGGCATGAGGTATCTTCCTGCACCAGGGCTCGAACCGTTGTCCCTTGCATTGGCAGGTAGATTCTTAACCACTGTGCCACCAGGGAAGTCCAGTTTGATTACTTTTCACAGATTACTTTTGAGGTAGGCACATTCCTATACCTACAGTAATGTAAGAAAAGAATATGCTGAGATATCCAGAATTGTATCCAAAGATGTTTTCTCATTTAAAATAAGTATATTATAATGTTTCAAGTCTTTCAATGTAAGAACAAGAACCTGGAGTTAATTTATAATCTATTTAGTGGACCTCATAATTATTCAAATATTGTCTCACCTTTGTTAGTGCATTTTAAATTTCAGCTACTTGCTTCAATGGACAATGTGTATAAGATAAGCTATGTTTCGTTAAATGAGATTATAGACTAGACTCACATCATTGGAGAAATTAACATCTGTTGGCCACTATATGGTAAGCATTGTGCTAAGTGATTGTCAAAATTACCTCCTATCGTCTGCCCAAATAACCTAATTTTCACATTAGGTAGAAGGAGACTAATGAAAATAAAGTGATTTGTCCAAAATCCATGCACAGAAAACGAGCAAATCTATTTTGGAAACCCATAAACTTCCTTTCAGCCTTGTCTTCTTTATTTCTCTTAATTTCCCCCTCCATTTAGCTTACTTGTTTACAGTTTTTGCTTTATCGGTACTGCATGCCAGTTATTCTTTTCCATGAAACCATCTTTCATGAGTCAAGACTGTTTTTCTTAGAAGGCAAATTGTATAGTAAGAGTTGAGGATATTTTCTGACAGATCTTATATTAACTTTTTTTCTACTATTGTTCTCCCCAAAACTCCCTATACATTTCATTCCTTAAAATCCTGTGAGTTTCAACATTTCTCCCTGTCATCACTGCAGCATCTCAGAAAAGAATCTCATTCCATATGCTTTCAGGCGCTCAAGGAACCAAAACATGAAAACCTGGAATTTGTCATTACCCATTTGGCCTCTGGTCCCTCAAATCCAGTAGCTTGCCTCCAGGAGAGATCAGTCCTTGACTCTTTAAAAGAATCTCTTCTCTATATTATGTATTTGGTTAATTGGAAAAGACTGTTTTTTAGGTAAAAGATCCTGCTTCATTTGGATAGCAACCAAGTCAGCCATATGGGAAGGAAAATAATCTAGTGAGTTGCAAAATAAGAAATCATGGTCCATGTGTTCCCTCGGATGGCTTTCTATGGGATATGAGGCTCTATCTCTTTGAGTTTCAGTTTATAGCTGTTTAAATGGGGATATCCTTGGCTCTATTACTAAGATTTGAGAGTATAATAAATATGCATATGATAACTAAATCTCTCTACCAGGAGAAGGAGCTCTTTTGGAGTTTTCCCCTTTCCTGACTACCAAGGAATATTAAATCAGCTGATCCAACACTGTTCACAAAGTTAGGGATTTTGCCTCTTTTCATTTCATGCACTGGTCTATTTATGAACATGTGTTGAGGACGTTAGAAGTCTTGGATGATGGCCTTGCTGCAGAAACAAATTGGCCAACAAAAGTCAGTGTTTCCTGTATCTTCTATTCCTATGGACTTATCTTAGACTAAACTCACTTGACCACAAAACACGCTACTAAGAAAGGCAGAGCCAATGACAGGGTAAGAATGAAGGTATCAGTCAAATTGGGAGTAAGAATTCCATTTATTTATGCATTTCTATGTAACTCTTTCTCTAGAGAACAAAACACCAGAGAAGAGCTATATATTCTCTGCCTAACACTGAGGCCTATGAAAGAGAATTGGGTCTGGAAAAACCTCTGCTATCAGACCAGTTGACCAAGTGAACTATCCAATAGGTATTATGTGTTGTCAAGAAATCTTCTCCTTCCAAAAACTAAAAAAAAAAAAGCCTTAGTCTTTCATGAGAAGTGGAGCAATGCTTGGTTGAGATTGCCAAGCAACGTATTGGCTAAATTGAGGACTCTGACATGTGTAAACAAATCAAGAGATTAATGAGGTGCAAAAAATGTTACTTCTCTCTGGAAACTACAGGAATCATAAACTATGGTAGTTGTCATTCAAATACTGAAAATTGTGTAGGTGCTTCAAAGGGGGTAATGCCAATGAATTCATTCAAATTGTTTCCCTAGAATGATTCAACTTTAAGAAATGTCAGGGATTTCATACTCTCCAAAGTGGCCTGTGTCAGTTCATCTTGTTACTTATATGAGGGTAATATTCTTCTAAGTACGGTGTGAAATTCATTCCCCTGGAGAATGGGATAACCCTTTCTAGAATGATTTAAGTAGGATCATGTCTAGAAGAAAGAGAGTTAATAGACTTTTAGCTTTCTTGGGCCTTTGTATTTCTGTGAAACCCAGAGGGAAAACACCAGAGATGATGAGTGGACATGGGACACTGTGGTTTTGTGACAATTTTTTTTTTTTTTTTTTGTCTCCACACATCTTCAGAGAATCTCCATCACTGTACTTAGGAATAGGACCAGAAAATAGACAAGGTTGAAAATGTCATCTGGAGAAATTGCCACACAGGAGGTATAGCTGAACCTCTACAAGAAGTATGGCTTCTTGTACCTGATTGGCAAAGGACCCATAAGTCTATGTGCATTTATTTCATGACCATGTTTCATAGTTGTTCTGGAGCTAATTACTTAGAAGTCTATCTTTGTTTATCATGCATAGGTTTGTTATTTTGCCAAAGTTCAAAATTTGGCCATAATAGACCAATTAGTGAAAATGCATTAAAAGCTTGAATAAATTTGTTGGTTATGTAGTAGTAGCAAAAAGTATAATATTAGCCACAAAAAGAAAAAATATCTCTGAAAAACTGAAAAGATTTTGTAGACTCTCTTGCACAGAACAGGGGTTGTGTATTCCTTGGGTCCTCTTTCTTGTGTGGAGGCAGCCTTTGACCTATAGTCAAATTTTGTCAATTATTTGTACCTTTCATAATTCAGACAAATCGTTACTCTTTGCTGAGCCAGTAAACATCATCAGCTTGTTCTCAATAATTTGTCAACATTGCAAGCAAAAGAGAACTTTGACTTCTCCCCTGAAGCATCTTTGACACAATCCAAGGAAATTCAACAGATTTGTTAGTGCACATGATAAAATTGCATAACATCTCAGTCACTTTTAAGGAAACCTCATTAATATACTTCTATTAAGTCACTTGTCCACATTTCCCCTTTTTCAAGAGGGGAGGATGCATAAGGAGATACAGAAAATGAGTTTCTGTACATTGATTCAGATATTGCTGTGAGATTACAGATACAACATGAATGCCATCGAGGCCTGGTTCCTTCTAATACTGGCCATTTTGCTGGCATGTGAGTGGCCACTGGAGTGGTTAATGAATAGCTACAATTTGAAATATCACATTTATGTGATTTAATTACCTTTAAGTACCTGAAGAACAATTAAGAGATCTGGTCCATCTCTTGAGGTGTTTCATGTAATAAAACATTATGATAGACTTAGGGGTATTGGATTTTATAGTGTCTTTATACTAAACGTACCACATCTGTCATCTCTAACTGATAAAGCTAATTACTCAGGTTATTTAAATGTGAAATAATGACCTAATGGAGCTTTACGCCTGATAATAGCCAGGTAGAAGAGAAAAATATGAGTAACAAGTTCCCTGTTCTATAGACAGATGATAAGCAAGACCACATCTTTAAGTTGTTAAAATTTTTAATAAAGCAACAACACTTTACTTGACTTTATCTCTTTTCTCTGGCATCATTTCTTGGTTAGGGCAACATTCTGAACATGAGTTTGTAAGGTGAAGAAATTAACATGGAAAAATTTTGAAATTGCATCAGATTGATAAATTTAGCTCAAACAACTATGGAGTACAATATGAATATATTAGACCATCATTAGACATTAATTCATTCTATGCTCATGTGGATATAACAAAACTAGTATCCTCACATAATGGTAGCAAGATGGTATGACTTTTGGAAGGTAACTTGGAAATATGTGTTTGCACCCAACTAATTCCACTGCTGGGATATTATCTTAAGAAAATAGTTCAAAATATGCAAGAAAAAGCTGTACCTACTAATATATGCATAGCATCATTATTATATACTAGTAAGTAATTGGAAATAAATTAAATGTCCAACAATAAGGTAGCTGATATTATGGCATGTTACCTAGCTATTAAAGTCATAATTATGGAGTCTATTTAGCAGCATGAAAAATGCTTATGTTATTTTCTCAAAAAAGACATAGAGATGGCCAACAGGCACATGAAAAGATGCACAGCATCGCTAATTATCAGAGAAATGCAAATCAAAACCACGAGGTCACCTCACACTGGTCAGAATGGCCATCATCAAAAAGTCTGCAAATAGTAAATGCTGGAGAGGGTGTGGAGAAAAGGGAACTCTACTACACTGTTGGCAGAAGTGTAAATTGGTACAGCCACTATGGAAAACAGTATGGAAGTTCCTTAAAAACTAAAAATAGAGCTACCATATGATTCAGCAACCCTACTCCCGGGCATATATCTGGAAAAGATGAAAACTCTAATTTGAAAAGATACATGCACCTCAATGTTCATGGCAGCGCTATTTACAATAGGCAAGACATGGAAACAACCTATGTGTCCATCAACAGATGAACAGATAAAGATGTGGTGTATATATATATGTGTGTGTGTGTGTGTGTGTGTGTATGATGGGATATTAGCCATAAAAAGAATGAAATAATGCCATTTGCAACAACATGGATGCACCTAGAGATGATCATACTAAGTGAAGTTAAGACAGAGAAAGACAAATATTATATGATATCACTTATATGTGGAATCTAAAAAATAATACAAATGAAGCTATTTACAAAACAGAAACAGACTCACAGACATAGAAGACAAACTTATGGTTACCAAAGCGGAAAGGGAGGTAGGGAGGGGATAAATGAGGAGTATGGGATTAGCAGATATACCCTACGATATATAAAATAGGTTAGCAACAAGGACTTACTGTATAGCACAGGGACCAATGTTTAATGTATTGTAATAACCTATAATGGAAAATAATATGAAAAAATATAACTGAATCACTTTGCTATATACGTGAAACTAACACAATATTATAAATCAACTATACTTCAATTAAAAATGCTTATGTCGTAATGTTAAGTGAAAAAATTTATAGAAAACTACATACATACTATTATTATAAATTTTATATGCTTATTATTTACGTTGTTTAAAATATTTGAAGCAGAGTTACAACTAAGTTAAATTTATGCACAAGAAAACAAATATGAAGGAAACACGTAATTGTGTGTTTGGGGGTGATTGTCCAATTTTTATCATTTGTGATGTGTTTTAATTACCTTTATAATACAAATTATAATTAAAAAATAAATCCTATTGCATATAAGAACTTCACTCCCAATCCATAGGGAGAAATTTAGATAGAGGAAATTATGGAGCTATGAGAAGAAGAAAATTAAAGAAGGTCAAGTTGAAAGTTAATGACAAAGTGGTGGATGAAGAAATACATAAGGATGAGGAGAGCGTTCTGGTGGGATGTTAGGCAAATATGGACAGGTACCTAGATGGCTTTGAAATTCACTGCAGATAACTGAAATCTGGTGATCAGTTAAATGGGGAAATTAAAAAAAAAAACAGCTAAAATATATAGTGGAAGCATGATGTGAAAAAAACAAATCAGCAACATGGCAAATGGAGAGATGAGGGACAACAAATGACCTGAGTTGCATTCAGCTTCCTGAACAACCTCACAGCATCATCTATGAATTCTGGTGAGTGCTGAGTAGCGAGGAGGGTTATCAACACTAAGGACTTGGATTAAAGCCAGAAATTGTCCCAAGGGAACTTGGCTGAGCAGGATCCCGTTCAAAGAATTGCAGGTAGAAGGCTATTGAGGCAAGCTGTAAAATGTTGAGCTGAATTGGTGGCCACTTGTGAAAGGAGCATTCATATTACACCGTTCTAACTTTGGGAGAGGAATAGAATCCAAAACATTGCAAGATAACTTTGAGTTGACCTTGGCAGGAAACAGAACAATGATTGCAATAAAACATGTGGTTTTTGAGAATTCATATCATGTTTTAGTTGGTCTGGGGTTTTAAGCTTTCATTTATCTGTCACATGTATCCACATATTATTAATAAGTAATACACATGTATTTACATATGCATATAGAGGGGCATGTCTGTTGAAAAGGTCAGTTGATATAGAAAAGGTCAGTTGATATAAGAATAAATGTTGCATTCTGAAGGGGAATCATTTGGTCATCTGATGAACTCTATGCCCAGATAGTGTTTTATTGTATTATACTAGCTTTTTATGTCTCTGTACTGGCAAACTCAAAAGTAGTCTTATCCTTGCCTCCATTTTCTTACCCTACACTTACTGTTAACTGCTCTTTAATTCCCTGGAATTTGGATTCCATTTTCCCTGCTTCATCAGTGTTTTTAAAAATATCCATTACTTACAAATAGCCATTGGCCTTTCCTTTGTTCCTTTACTTTTTCCCCCTACATTCACAGCCTTTGGTTTTGTTTAGTACCAGTTGACTTTTTCTTCCAATTGGATAAAAATAGCTAACAGCTAGTGACCATTTACTCTGTGCCAGAGACTGCACTAAAAGCATCATTAGATGCTACTTTTGAGTTCTCTCCCCGCTGAAGTTAGAGCAAGGGGTCCTCCAGTGCTGGGCGGGGGGAGTTAACCTAGATTCACTTCCTTCTTGAAATCAATTGCAGGTATAGTTCCCTAAGGTGAAAAAAGAACAGAGGAGCTTGTTTTCAAAATGAAAATCGTTTCAATTAAGCACAGTGGATATACTCTTTACTGTAGAACCACATTTGGAAATTATATGAGGAAGGAGCATCTTTACAAAGGAGATGCTTTTGACCATTTGTAGCATTTGTCTGTTTCTTTCCCAGCTCAGTGTCAAGTGAACTTTTGGTCATCTGACAAAGGAAGATTTTGGCCCAAGTTATCCAGTTATCTGTCCACGCTGGTAATATTAAACAAGTAGTTATCCTTGTGTTGTGTTGACCTGAGTAAAAAAATATTTTCAAAAATGCCGCAAAGAGTCCTTGCTATTCCATTGATTTAGGGAAATTTGTTATAAATGTAAATATCATAAATATGGAAGGTTTGAAAGTTATAACAAAAAGAGGTTTCTTTGTAACCACTTCAGTGAGTTCAAAGTTTGAATTGAAGAAAATAAAGGCAGAAAAGATGAAATGATATTCCAACCAAAGGCACATTCCAGGATGATTTTATTTATTTATTGTTTTGGCCGCACCATGCAGCTTGTGTAATCTTAGTTCTCTGACCAGTGATCGAAGCCCGGCTCCCTGCAGTGGAAACGTGCAGTCCTAACCACTGGACTGCCAGGGAAGTCCCGTCCAGGGTGATTTTAACTCAGCCTCTCAGGCCTCCCAGCTTTTGCATTCTCTCTCTTCTTTTTTCCTTTTTTCTTTCCCCCTCCTTCCTTCCTTTTCCTTGTATTTAGAAACCCCTGTTGAAGTCAGGACATAGCTAGGGTGCTGTGACAATGGCCTGAAAGAGAACAGAGGTGCTGTTTCTATTCAGACCTTCTCTATCTTTTCTCATCCTCCCTTCCTGCAAGCATCACCTGTTAACTATGGAGAAGATACACACATACACACACACACACAGCCTTATTCTGTGCCAGAGCAGACCTCCTGAAAGTTGCTGCCAAGTGGCCACCGCCACCACGGGACTACAGAATTTCTGGCATGAGGCAGAATCGATGACTGAGCCAAGTGATTGTTGCTGAACTCACCTGTGTTGAAAGGTCAGCTTTGTGGTGTGAAGGCTGGGCACAGTCACTGAGGCAAATTGGATTGTGAATGGAGGCCCTGAGGCATGTTCTGCACTTTGCAACTGGTCTGGCAGGCTCCTCCCCTTCCCGAGTCCGCCAAGGGCATGGGAAACACCTGGGCAGCGACAGAGGCACGTCAGACAGCTCCGCCAAGGTACAGTCTCATCTGCCTTTGTTTTGCACACAAAACCTACATAATGGCCACATTCTTAGCAGGTGATTTTCCAGTACCCTGTGTCCTGATGAGAGAGCCCTACATCTTTGCAGGAGACATTTACTTCAACACTTCAACTCGAAGATCACGTATTATTTGAGTGTATCCTGTACCGATTTGTAACTTAAGTATAAATGTTATCAATTTGAGAACATACTGATGAGTCACAGGACAGCTTAGACCTTGTTTTGTGTTCAAATTGGGGTGTGTGTGTGCGTGCGTGTGTGTGTGTGTGTGTGAGATGGTGGGTTCATGGATTTAAAAAAAGAACCATGGATTATCAAAAGAATACACCAATAATATTATGTAACCGTTGACCATCTTAAATAATTAACTATTGACCATTCTTGTCCCTCTATTCTTGCAAATGAAAAATGGATAAAAGAAAAAATACTATCTAATTTATAAGAATCAGAGGCATGGGTGATGTAGCAACTTCTTTTATTTATTAAAATGGAAGGCATCAGATGGGAACTTTTTCAACTTCCTGTGACTGACTCAGTGCCCAAGGAGCCACCCTTTCCCCCTTCCCACTTGCTGCTATGAAAGATGAATCTACTCTCTTCCTTCTATCATCTAAGCCTAATCCCTCCACCTTTCTTCAAGATCACGTACGCTTTTGCCTTTTCAGGAACCATGTTCTACTGCACGATTCCTCTTCTTGAAATTTCAACGAACTTCTTCCCTTCAGTATTTAAATGTGATTGAGCCTTTCTCAACTTTTAGGAGAACCTCTCTCAATTCCACTGTGCCCTTCAACTTCCTTTTATCTTTCACTGTCAAACTCATTGGAATGCTTATACCTGCCATTTTGACTACTTCACTTCCCATTCTGTCTTCAGCGCACTGGAGTCTGGTGTCCACCATGACCATCAGACTGAAATTGCCCTTCCTAATGAGTTTGGTGACCCCCAATCCAGCCAGGCACTTTAAATTCTTATTTGATCATTCAGCACCACTTAATCTTATTGACTGTTTGCTCCATCTGAGGTAATTTTTCCCTTGGTGTCTGTGACACCACACTTTTGCTGGTGTTTTCTGACTCTCTCAAGAAACCCATCCTTCACGGTCTTTGTTGCATTTAGAAAGGTAATTCAGGCTGATTCTCAAAGATCCAGTGTAATTGTTTTAATTTTGTTTTCATAATAAAAGGTTGAAATATTATTAGTGCATATCTGTGGGATGCTAGTAGACTTTTGATTATCAATTTTTTTTTTTTTTTGCGGTGCATGAGCTTTTCACTGTTGTGGCTTCTCCTGGTGCGGAGCACAGGCTCTGGACGCGCAGGCTCAGCGGCCATGGCTCACGGGCCCAGCTGCTTCACAGCATGTGGGATCTTCCCGGACCGGGGCACGAACCCGTGTCACCTGCATCAGCAGGCGGACTCTCAACCACTGCACCACCAGGGAAGCCCTTGATTGTCAATTTTAAAGCTATCTTATTACTACCATTACTTTATAGTGGTGGATCTAGGAGGGTCCATCACTTAACTCCAAGTCTACTCTTGTCCCTCTTTTTTCCTAGGAAATTCTGACTGTATCCTCAGCACTGTTATTTTTGTCTTAATGAGATTCTTCATGTAACCATCACAGTATCTCCCTAATTTCATCTAAAGCTATTGTAACAGCATCAGTATGAAGTATTCATGTTATTATCAGCTTACATTTATTGAGCACCTGCTATGTGCCATGTATTTCACATTTCTTATTATCTCAACTTCCTTCTGGTAAAAGATATACTATAGAAATAACAATTAACAACTAATCATTCTAGTCCTTATGACACATCTGCTGAGTTAAATATTCTTATCCCCCAACATCAGATTATCAAAGGCAGGACTCACACCAGGTCCCCCTAACACCCCCAACCCATGTTCTTTCCACTGTACATACTTACATTCTTTGCTATAACCCAGTGTCCTTGTTCACAACACTGCAGTTCAAGATTGTCTAAATAGTTAAATGATGGCTTCTTATTGGGTCTTTCCTATTCTAAAATAATCCTATGACTTAGACTGTGAGAGATGAAATCAGCATTGAAGCCCTCAGACTCCAACCTTTTTTGGAGTCACCAGAACTATTTCTCAGATTTCTTTTCTTTAGATTTTCTTTCCCCCTGGATTGGTTGTTGGTTGTTGAGTTTGACATGTCTTGGGACACCATCCAGTACATCTCAAAAAATTACTGTTAAAAGGCAGCACACATTCTGATTGTCACGTGAGGGCTTGAAATGGAAGTGAGATAGAAAGAAATAATGCAAGGAACCTGCAAGAGAAGAATAGGTAGAACAGATTGGCTGTGTCAACTATAATTGGCTGGGGGAGGGCGAGTGATTTTGCCTCTCTCCTCTCAGAGGATATTTGGTAAAGTCTGGAGACACTTTTGGTTGTTACAGACTGGGGAGTGGGCACTGCCTACTGGCAACTAGTAGGAAGAGGCTGGGGATACTGCCAAACATTGTAAAATGCACAGAACAATTCTAACCTACCTCTCTGGACAAAGAATTTTCATGCTCAAAATGCCAACAGTGCAGAGGTTGAAGAAACCCTGCTGTAAAGAAAGAAGGGAAAAGGGAGACAAAAGTGACTTGGCGATTCTGAGTCTCTGTGACTGCAGACATGGAGATGTCATCGAGAGCAATTAGAAGCCCAGAAGGTTTGCTGAATTATTGGATAAGGGGATGAATCATTTCAACCAGCTTGAGCTTGAGGTTCCTGTGAGAGTCACAGCTGGCGGAACCAGCAAGCAGAAACGTTGTTAAACTGAAGTGAGTGGGAGAGGAAATGTGGAAATAGAAGTAATTCACCTTGGAGTGATGGTTCAGACCGCAAAAGTAGTTGAAATGTTCAAAGACATGTGGGAAAAGAAGAGTAAAGACATTTTACTGGTATTTAGGAACATGAATCCTTCACATAAATAGTGAATTTTAAAGTGATACACAGTAAGGATTATTCCTGCTCTGCCCATCTGTTTCAACATGAGGAATCAAACTTTGAATACCAACCTTTCTAAAATAAAGGTTCCTGGAGAGATTTAATTTTACTTACAACAGTTGGCTTTTTTTTAAACCTTAATACCACTCTTTTCTATTTGAAATAGAGGTTATCAAATTTAGTCTTTATTTTTGCTTAGGGTTTACAAGTTAAGATTATAACGTGTCAGTGGTGAGAGGGATTGAAGTTATTTTTGCTGTAACACAAGATCAGAAAAAAGGATGTCCATAAAGAGAGGTGTAGTCAGGACTTTTCAGTGTGCCTGCTTTCTGGCTAGTTTTCAAAATGCTTAATAGTTTCAGCTTATAATTGGTAAACGTGGAAACTTCGAGACACCACACCCTTGTGTTAACTTATAATGAATGGTGGCTTCAGCACGAACATATTTTTGTCAAGGCACCTAGAGACAACCAGCCACACCTGTCATGTTATTGATCAGCCACCATCTCCGGCTGCCTAGTCTTCCTTTGGAGAAGCTGCTGGGGAGCAGGCTCGTAAGCAACCTGCAGCTGACTTATTTTAATGAGCAGCCTAAGGATCACTCTGCTGCGTCCCTTCCTCCCTCCAAAGCAAGACCCGTAATCATATTAAGAAGTTCTTATTTATGCATTCTTCATTTATCTGATCCTAGAAAACTCCTAGGTTGTTTGGAAATGTTGCTAATGAAGAATCAAATGTTGGCAGCTGGGATGCCCAGGGATTCTGCAGAAGGATGTGTTGGCAATAAATGGGCCCTGCAAGGCTTTCAGGTGCAATGAGATTTGGAGTTTCGCAGATTGGAGGAACCAGTTTGGTTCTTCTTAGATCCCTTATAAAAATTTCTTGACTTTATTGCTTGTGCCTTGTGAGTGTTCATGGCTTCATCTGCTCTGTCTTTTGAATAATATTTACAGTTTTGCTAGCTGTGGCCTTAAAAATAATCTTCACCTTATTATTCAGAGATGTCTCATCATGCTGAATAACGCGTGACCCACACATGCTAAGAATAAACTGAATGGTGCCGTGGAATCTTCTACCCACGTAACTGGAAATTCATGGCGTGCAAAACTGGAACCCAGCTGCAATGCTGTCTGCAGAGATGGCTCTTCATGTAGGTGGAGGAAGCCACCTACTCATCATTCATTAGAGGGGTCTGGAAGTATCTGTGTGGAAATTTCTCCCTCAGGCCTGCCATTATATCTGAAATTCTCACCATTAGAGTGAATTCTTTGTCTAAGAGATCATTTCAGTAAGAGCACCTTTAAAATGCATGGAAACATCCTGCGAGGGTAGGAACACTGAATTCAGTTGAAGCCTATTTTTAGTTTAACATAGATAGGCTTTTCTTATTTTCTAATTTTGCCACTTTTTCTTAGAACGTAGGGCCGTGACAAAATAGAAGTAAGGACAATAGTTGATCCAGGTAAGAAATCAGCAATGTTTAGGCCTAATGGGCATTGGTAGGGGAGCCCATTGTAGTTGTGGGGGTGGGCAAAAGTGGAAAAAGTTGCCTTTGGGGCAGGAGAGCTGTCTCTTTGCCACACTGTCTTTAGAGACATGTCCCTGGAGACATGACTACAGGTCACTTCTAATAATAACGACATAAATAATGAATCAACAACAATAGTTCCAAATATTCCTCGCTGGGTTCTGGGACCTCAACAATAGTCTTCACATTCGTTATGTCATTTAATTCTCACAGCAACCGCAGATAAATAAACAGGCTCAGAAAGGGTAAAACCTACCCAGGTGTAAAGTTAATAAGTGGGGGATTTGGGACTTGAAATGAGGTGGTCTGATTCCAAATTCATGATATTAACCACTATTCATTTAGCCTCTTTACTAACTTTTCCCCTTGATTTTCCCCCTCTTGTCATCTCTTCAAATCTATGCTGCAGCCATATGCCATTCTCCTTGTCTAGAATGTCTTAACTCTCTTTTATTCCTGTTGGGAGTTTTTTCTTTTTAAGGATCAGGTGAAATGATGAAATACCTTCTAAATTTTTTTTTAATGTATGAAAAAGTTATTTTACTGTATTCATATTACAAATAACTAGGGAGGTATAGCTCTGTTCCCTGCCAGATTGTGAGACAGTTGAGGCAGGGATGCTTTTTAATGTTGGTAGCACAGAGTCTAACTTTGTCATTGAACACAAGAGACAATCAATAGACATTTATTGAATAAGGAAATTTGGTCATAGGTGTCCTATAAAATCGAGGAGTAAGCAATCTTCATCCTAAAGTTACCAACAAAAGATTAAGTTATGTCTATTGGAATCAGTTTTAGAGGGCAGGAAATAACATAGTACTTCTAGAAATAATTTTTTTTTATTAACTAAAATGTTCATTACTTGTCCAGATAATTTTTATCAAGGTCGCTAATTTTCTTGTGATTGGATAACAAAATCATTTTACTGTATGTCCTCAAGTGACATAAGGATGGAAAAAACTATGTATACATATATATATGTATTTATATATAAATATACATTTGTTTTTATACATGTATATGATATATATTTTATAAATATATCATTTTTTTTGTTTATATCTTTGAGGGCCTGTAATTGTGAAACTTCTGCCAAAGGGGAACATGCCATAATGCAAGCACCATATGAATGAGAAAAACAAAATACTTGCCGATTTATCATTCAAGATATGTATGAATAAATGATATAAATGGATGTGAGAAGATGACATGTATCCTACAGGTAGAAAAACCTTATGAATAACTTTAAGAGAGGTGCTGTAAGTGTGGGAAACATATCACATATGTCCCTGGAGACAGTGTTGAAACATCAGAGAAGCACGTGGTCACTTTTTGTGGTTCTGGAAACCCAGAGATGTGTGTGCATTTCTCCATTTTTAACTTGTGTGTGTGTGTGTGTGTGTGTGTGTGTGTGTGTGTATACATACTTCAATTATCCCAAGCTCCTTAAAAAGTTTATACAAGATGACTATGTCCCTCCACTTATTTCTACATTTTTAAACAAGAAATTATGCTGTTTTGAATTTCTCAAAATTAAATATAAATTGGAAATGTAAAATACTTCTGATATGGTGAAAAATTTACTGGGAGGGGAGGGGACATCCTGTCCTTGAAAATTTCCCCTACCTTTTAGCCTGGGAGTGCGTTTTAGTAACTTTGTTAAACCAAGTCAGTCAAACTGTGAGTGTGTGTGTGTGTGTGTGTGTGTGTGTATGTGTAAGTGTATCTCACTTTGCCCTTTCTTACTTAAGAATCAAAAGCAGTTTGTATCTCCACGGAAGGCTTGGTATCTGAACACCGACATTCTGCATTCCTATAGACTATCTTCTGGATTTAGACGGAACACCACCCATCCACCACTCATTCACCCCACGCACAAAAAATTGAGAACCAACTACTTGTCGTGCATATTGCCAGGCTGTGGGTGCAGATGCGAATGTGCCCTAGACTTGGTCTTGGAGACTTCATAGTCTGGTGGGATAGGCATATTGTAAAAGAAAAAAAAATCACAAACAAATATTCAAAGAAGTATTCTGTTCGCAGATCTGGTGCTATTTTAACCTTAGATTCTAGATGAAGGGTTTACCTGAAGCATTTGCCCAAGATCAGTACTTAGTACTGATCACTGTGTATCATGCGATTCTTGGTTGAGTGTGTGAGGACTCTTTTTGTGTTAAAAGCAGGTAGCACCAGCCATGGGGCTTTATGGCTCATACCTCAGTTTTGGCCACTCTTCATGAAGCAATCAAGAGTCATGCCATGGGGGTCTCTTGTCCCAAGTGACATCTGTGTCAGTTGAAGAGCCTTTTATTTCTGATCAGATATTAGACTGGAAGTAGCACCAGGTAGCGTTAGAAGTGCTTAGAAACTATGTCACGTGGTATCTAAAGATAAAGCATTTAGAAGTCCTAGTTTTGCATCACTGTATGCACAGAGGGGAGACAAATTGCTTTGTCCCTTTCATTCCATTTATCTGCTCTAATTTACAGAGCATCATTGCTTAAGGATTATGCAGACAGCCTTGAAGCTAGGTGTTCCATGTTCAGCACTTAGCTCCATCACTTACTAGCTGTGTGACTTCAGGCAAGTTATTAAACCAATGTCCATTTCCTTAGCTGTAAATATAAAATAACAACACCTGATAATAAGATTATTGGGTGGATTTAATTAATTAACACATGCAAAGCAATTAGAACAGTGCCTGGCACACAGGCAGTGCCATTATTACATTACCAGGTTTTTATGGCTTTTACTTCTGCTGGGGCCCCAAAAGGCATCAGATTCCTTCTCGATACAGCACTCGACAACCCCTATCACCAGATGATTGGGGCAGCATGTGAGGTGAAATTAATTTGTCATCTTTATTCTATCAATATATAGTCATAAAATATATTTCTTTCTACTGTCATGAGAGGAGTCCTTTGAAAACCAGCTTTAAGAAGCCTTGTAGGACATTGCTCTATTAATCTTTCAACTGGTCCTTTTTTTGAAAGGCACCTCATAACTCAAAGGTATTGTCCACCACAGAAGTATTTGCATTTTAACAAACTTACTAAAAATATAAATGTCTTCAGAATCCTTAGGTATAACTTTCTGATGGTGAATTTCCAGGCATCATGTTCTGTAGTGAGAGAGCTTGGATCTCCTATGATGAGCTGAAATGCTCAGGGGACCTGAAGTGAACCCAGTTTAGTTGCATCCCCTGTCTATCTGCAGGAGCAAATCTTCTCTCCAGATAAGTTTCCCCAATTCTCAATTAAGGACTATAGAACTCCTGCAATTAAGATCAAGAAATAATCTCACAAAGATTCTTAAATGTATGAGGAACTAGCCACTCTGACTTAGAATTCTAGGACCAACAGATGATAGAGTTAGAACCTTGAGATATTTGCACTTTTCATATATAGAATATACATATAGAATATTATATAAAGTGTTACATGTGGCAACTCTACCTGTAATGATTAAAGATATAAAGGATACAAAAAGTTTACCAATTAAAACATGTATTAGGAAAGAACAAGTAAAAATGAAAAAGGAAAAATTCTAAATATGAAAAACATTGTTGAGATGAGGATGAAATGAAACTCAGAAGACTGTTAGGTAGCATATTAGAACCAAGGCTAGAAAGTAAAGGTGTAACACAGAGAATGGAAGAGGGGTACTATTTAAAGAGATAATGGGGCTTCCTTGGTGGCGCAGCAGTTAAGAATCTGCCTGCCAATGCAGCAGACACGTGTTTGAGCCCTGGTCTGGAAAGATCCCACATGCTGCAGAGCAACGAAACCCATGTGCCACAACTACTGAGCCTGAGCTCTAGAGCCCACGTGCCACAACTACTGAAGCCCATGCACCTAGAGCCCATGCTCCGCAACAAGAGAGGCCACCACAGTGAGAAGCCCGCTCACTGCAACGAATAGTAGCCCCCGCTCACTGCAACTAGAGAAAGCCCTCACGCAGCAACGAAGACCCAACACAGCCAAAAATCAATAAGTAAAATAAGTAAATTAAAAAAAAAAAGAAATGGAAAGTTAAAAAAAAGAGGTAGTGAATGTGAATTTTCCAGAACTGATGATAAACCATGGATCCTAGGATTTGGGAATCACCATGTACCCTAAGCAGGATAAATAAAAAGAATTTCATGCTTTGACACATTGGGAAATTGCAGAACGTCAAAGCCAAAAAAGATTTTTAAATCAACCAGAGAGAAAGAACAGTTAAACTGAAATAGTAATGACATTGTTTTACATTTTTGCAACTTTCTTTAATGTCTGGCTTAATAGTAGACAGTTGGAGTCTCATATCTTCTTTTATTTATTTATTTATTTGTTTATTTATTTATGTTTGGTTGCGTTGCTGTTGCTGTGTGCGGGCTTTCTCTAGTTGCAGCGAGCGACGGTTACTCTTTGTTGTGGTGCACAGGTTTCTCATTGCGGTGGCTTCTCTTGTTACAGAGCATGGGCTCTAGGTGCACAGGCTTCAGTAGTTGTGGCTCACGGGCTCCAGAGCGCAGGCTCAGTAGTTGTGGTACACGGGCTTAGTTGCTCCGCGGCATGTGGGATCTTCCCAGAGCAGGGCTCGAACCCATGTCCCCTGCATTGGCAGGTGGATTCTCAACCACTGTGCCACCAGGGAAGTCCCGTCATGTCTTCTTCTCAGTCTCTTTTGATATTCTATGCCATGGAGCTTCTGGAAGACTTCACTAAGAGAGTGAGAATAAAAAAAGCAAAATTTGTAGTGTTCTTATGAAAATAATTTTGAGCTCACAGATCCCTTGATACAGTCTGAGCAAGACATAGAGGTCTCCATCCCACACTTTTTTGAGAGCTGTTAGATCTAAAATATGTCCCCAGAGATTGGTTCAAGATGGCAGAGTAGAAGGACAAGCGCTCACTCCCTCTTGTGAGAGCACCGGAATCACAGCTAACTGCTGAACAGTCATCAACAGGAAGACACTGGAACTCACCAAAAAAGATACCCCACATCCAAAGACAAAGGAGAAGCCATAAGGAGATGGTAGGAGGGGCGCAATCACAATAAAATCAAATTCCATAACCACTGGGTGGGTGACTCACAAACTGGAGACAAATTATACCACAGAAGTCCACCCACTGGAGTGAAGGTTCTGAGCTCCATGTCAGTCTTCCCAAGCTGGGGGTCTGGCAACGGGAGGAGGAATTCCCAGAGAATCAGACCTTGAAGGTTAGCAGGATTTGATTGCAGGACTTCAACAGGATTGAGGGAAACAAGAGACTCCACTCTTGGAGGGCACACACAAAGTAGTGTGTACATCAGGACCCGGGGGAAGGAGCAGTGACTTCATAGGACACTGAACCAGACCTACCTGCTAGTGTTAGAGGGTCTCCTGCAGAGGCGCAGTGAGGGGGGAGGCTGTGGCTCACCACGAGGACAAGGACACTGGCAGCAGAAGTTCTGGGAAGTACTCCTTGGCGTGAGCCCTCCCAGAGTCTGACATTAGCCCCAGCAAAGGGCCTGTAGGCTCCAGTGCTGGGTCACCTCAGGCCAAACAACCAACAGGGAGGGAAGTCAGCCCCACCCATCAGCACACAAGTGGATTAAAGTTTTACTGAGCTCCGCCCACCAGAGCAACACCCAGCTCTACCCACCACCAGTCCCTTCCATCAGGAAGCTTGCACAAGCCTCTTAGATAGCCTCATCCACCAGAGGGTAGACAGCAGAAGCAAGAAGAAGTAGAATCCTGCAGCCTGTGGAACGAAAACCACATTCACAGAAGGACAAAATGAAAAGGCAGAGGACTATGTACCAGATGAAGGAACAAGATAAAACCCCAGGAAAACAACTAAATGAAGTGGAGATAGGCAATCTTCCAGAAAAAGAATTCAGAATAATGATAGTGAAGATGATCCAGGACCTTGGAAAGAGAATGGAGGCAAAGATTGAAAAGATGCAAGAAGTGTTTAACAAAGACCTAGAAGAATTAAAGAACAAACACCTAGAAGAATGAAAGAACAAACAAACAGAGATGAACAATACAATAACTGAAATGAAAAATACACTAGAAGGAATCAATAGCAGAATAACTGAGGAAGAAGAATGGAGAAGTGACCTGGAAGACAGAATGGTGTAATTCACTGCCATGGAACAGAGTAAGGAAAAACTCTTAGAGGAAAACATAGGAAGAACACTCCGTGACATAAATCACAGCAAGATCTCTTTTGACCCACCTCCTAGAGTAATGGAAATAAAAACAAAAACAAATGGGGGCTTCCCTTGTGGCACAGTGGTTGAGAGTCCACCTGCTGATGCAGGGTACACGGGTTCATGCCCCGGTCCGGGAAGATCCCACATGCCATGGAGCGGCTGGGCCTGTGAGCCATGGCTACTGAGCCTGCATGTCTGGAGCCTGTGCTCCACAATGGGAGAGGCCACAACAGTGAGAGGCCAGTGTACTGCAAAAAAAACCAAAATAAAAACAAATGGGACCTAATGAAACTTAAAAGCTTTTGCACAGCAAAGGAAGCTATAAACAAGGTGAAAAGACAACCCTCAGAATGAGAGAAAATATTTGCAAAGGAATCAACGGACAAAGGATTAATCTCCAAAATATATAAACAGCTCATGCAGCTCAATATTAAAAGAACAAACAACGCAATCAAAAAATGAGCAGAAGACCTAAGTAGACATTTCTCCAAAGAAGACATACAGATGGCCAAGAGGCACGTGAAAAGCTGCTCAGCATCACTAACTATTAGAGAAATGCAAATCAAAACTACATTGAGGTATCACCTCACACCAGTCAGAATGGGCATCATCAGAAAATCTACAAACAACAAATGCTGGAGAGGGTGTGGAGAAAAGGGAACCCTCTTGCACCATTGGTGGGAATGTAAATTGATACAGCCACTATGGAGAGCAGTATGGAGGTTCCTTAAAAAACTAAAAATAGAACTACCATATGACCCAGCAATCCCACTACTGGGCATATATCCAGAGAAAACCATAATTCAAAAAGATACATGCTTTCCAATGTTCATTGCAGTACTATTTACAATAGGCAGGTCACGGAAGCAACCTAAATGCCCATCACCAGACGAATGGTTAAAGATGTGGTACATATATACAATGGAGTATTGCTCAGCCATAAAAAGGAACGAAATTGGGACATTTATAGAGACGTGGATGGACCTAGAGACTGTCATACAGAGTAAAATAAGCCAGAAAGAGAAAAACAAATATCGTATATTAATGCATATATGTGGAATCTATAAAAATGGTACAGATGAACCGGTTTGCAAGGCAGAAATAGAGACACAGATGTAGAGAACAAACGTATGGACATCAAAGGGGGAAAGCAGTGTGGGGGTGGTGGTGAGATGAATTGGAAGATTGGGATTGACATGTATACACTAATATGTATAAAATGGATAACTAATAAGAACCTGCTGTAAAAAAAAAAGTAAATAAATAAAATTAAATTAAGAAAAAAAAAAGTCCTGCCAGAAGGAACATGATACTAGAGGGAGATATGAGAAAAAGAAGTCATGTTAGTAAGAATAAAGTAATAAAATACATACATTCAAATAAATCTTGCATTAATATAATTATAACAGTGATGTTTAATTGGTGGAGTATATATGAGCCTGGATTTCATGAGGAGCAGGTAGTAATAATAATTATAATAATAATACATGCTGTTTATTGAAAACTACAGTGTGTCAAGTACTGTGCTAACCATTATCATTTAATTATTGCTAAACTTGTAACATAACTACTCAGCATCATTTTTTTAAATTAGTTAATTAATTTATTTTTGGCTACGTTGGGTCTTTGTTGCTGCGCACGGGCTTTCTCTAGTTGTGGCGAGCAGGGCCTACTCTTCTTTGCGGTGCATGGGCTTCTCATTGCAGTGACTTCTCTTGTTGTGGAGCGTGGGCTCTAGGTGCACGGGCTTCAGTAGTTGTGGCACGTGGGCTCAGTAGTTGTGGCTCACAGACTCTAGAGCGCAGGCTCTGTAGTTGTGGCACACGGGCTTAGTTGCTCCATGGCATGTGGGATCTTCCTGGACTAGGGCTCAAACCTGTGTCCCCTGCCTCGGCAGGTGGATTCTTAACCACTGTGCCACCAGGGAAGTCCTCATTCTTTTTGTAGTTAAGAAAATTGAAGTGCACAAAAGTAAAGTATCATTGTCTAAAGTAACAAAGTTAGGGAATGATGGAGCTATGATTTTAAACCTTGCAATCTGACACCAGAGACTGCAGTGGAATAAAATGGTGTCTAAAATTAGAAAATAAAAATGTAGGGGTGGAGGGTAACTTTTCTAAGGGGATAAATACACTAATATCTAATGGGTCCCTAGTATATGCTTAGCTCAAGACTTGATAGAATTTTATTTTATTTTTTGACATATATATATTCTTTTTTAAAATAATCTTTTCCATTATGGTTTATCCCATGAGATTGGATATAGTTCCCTGTAATATACAGTAGTAGCACCTTGTTATTTATCCATTCTAAATGTAATAGTTTGCATCTACTTACCCCAAACTCCCAGTCCCTCCCTCTCGCTGCCCCCTTGGCAACCACGTCTGTTTTCTATGTCTGTGTGTCTGTTTCTGTTTTGTAGATAGGTTCATTTGTGCTGTATTTTAGATTCCACATAAAAGTGATATCATATTGTATTTGTCTTTCTCATTCTGACTTACTTAGTATGATAATCTCTGGTTGCATCCATGTTGCTGCAAATGGCATTATTTCATTCTTTTTATGGCTGAGTAGTATTCCATTGCATATATCTACTACATCTTCTTTATCTATTCATCTGTCAATGGACACAGGTTGTTTCCGTGTTTTGGCTATTGTGAATAGTGCTGCTGTGAACACAGGGGTACATTATCTTTTTGAATTATAGTTTTGTCTGGGTATATGCCCCGGAGTGGGACTGCTGGATCATATGGTGATGACAGAGAGAATTTTAAAAGGCTCCATTCTTATGGTATTTACAGTCTTGTGGGAATAAAAAGTCTTAGGCACTTGAGAAGTGTATATATTATAGAGCAAAATTATGCTTCAGAGATTTAGGAATTTCTAGGCAGTGACATTGTGGAGCAAGCTGTTTGGGACAGCCCGTGGAGGAAAAGGATATGGGCTCATCTTGGAAGAAGAGTGGATTTTGAATTAACAGAGAGGTAGTAGAAGGGTGTTTCGGTGGACATTTGAGCAATCGGCAAAAGGATAATCATGGCCTATAAAGGGAGCCATGATGAAACTTACTTGACTTATACGTGTATGTAGGGGAAGTGTGAGTCAGGCAGCACCTAAGTTTGGATGAGATGATGGAAGTCCTTGAATATAAATATGAGATGAGCCTCAATATTGAGAGAGAGAAACCAGAACTTGTGCAAAATCCGGTGCTGTACAAATGGTGAATCATCTAAAGAAATAATCATCAGACAATGCAAAGCAGTTTAATGTTGTAGACACATTTGAAAGGTGATAAGCCTGTCACGTATGATATATGAAATGACAGATGTTACAGATGTTTTCAAACTTCATGTTGGTTGTATCCTGTGAACCCCATAGCCTTCATCTTTAGGCAGATAACCGAACAGTTATAATGATCTCCTGCCTGTATGGTCTTCTGCAATGTTTTTTTTTTCTCTTATTTTTATCAATTCTCTTTATATTCATCTGGTCACCAAATTTTCATGTGTGTCTTTGAGTTGTTTTATGTTGCTGAAAAATGCTTAATGTTGCTGTACCCAGGAAATAAATCCGGTGTGGTGAGGGAACAAACACTCTCAAGACCTGGAATAACAAGACCTTTATTTCTTTGACTGCTCTATTGATTACACATGACCTGAATCAGCTCTTTATTCCTCAGTTTTTTCATCTCTGACCTGAGGAGAGCAGCCACATTACTGCTAGATAATGTTAAAAAAACAGTGACTCTTTCTGATAAAGGAGGATTGTTAGAAATCATTGACTAAAATCTTAAAACTTTCCATTGCCATTGTAATTTAAGCAACACTGTGCCATAAGTTGTATTTTAATTACTAGCTAGGTTTCTAAATGTAGACAGTAATTTGATAAAATATCTGTAATGTAGGCAAGCTAGTATAGCTAAATACTCTTGCCATTTGCTTATACATATTGTATGTATACGTGTGTACCATATGCACACATATGGTGACTCGCTATGTGGCTGTAAAACTTGGATCTGTATTTGTAGCAGTTCCATTTGTGGAGGTTCAGAACAGTGTTTATAGGAGTAAGAAAGAGAAGAGCAGGAATGGCTTTGGCAAGAATCAGAATCTGCAAATTTTCTTCCTCAACCATCCTAATCACATGCCTTCTACCCCTGACTCTGCTAATAGTTATAGTTAACATGGATATGGTGCTTTGAGTTTATGAAACACTGTTGCATAATTTCCACTGGGATCGTGGGGCAGCTCACTGTGGGAACAAGGCCAGGGTAACAACAGCGTGTGAGTAATGGTCGGAGGAGGTATGAGTTGAGTCTGTGAGCTGAACAGGATGTAGATCATAGGGCCAGTATTTGGTGATAAGGAGTTTGGCCTTTATCATACATGCAAAGGGAAACCTCTGAATGGTTTTAAACAAGAGAGTGACATGAATTCATTTACATTTTTTAAAGTTTCTTAGGCTGTCACATGGAAATGGATTCTAGGAGGATAGGGTGAATGCACAAAGACCAGTCAGAAAGTTACTAAAGTTGCTTGGCTAATAGGTGGTGGTGGCCTGGGGTGGAATCACCTTGAAGCTAATGAAGCTTAAGCTACAGTAGCCCCTTTTGCAGCTGGGAAAGAGCCTGTGCAATGTATTCGTGATGTCATATGTCTTTGTGATATTTGCAAAAATAAGGTATTTTAACTGTTAACTGTTACGACAGCTGTTTCTTTCCACTCTGACCTTCCTTCCATCATATTTCCACTTGGATGGAGTGATATATTGGACTGGCTCTGGGCATTTTTAGGATCTGTCGGGGGAAACTGATGTGGGTGTATGTCATTTAAACTACAGTTTGCAATGGTTCCATTACACCAATGAAGCATACTACTTTCACAATCTTTAACACTTATTGGAGAACTAAAGAAATACAGATTAAAAACTAATGAGATATGAGACAAAAGTGATAAAGGTTAACAATAAATTGACTGACATCCAGAAGTGAATTGTATAACCCTCACATTTTCAAATTTCATTAATTCATTAAGAAGAAGAGACAAATTTTGAGTAGAATTGAGAGTTTGTTGATTGTTTGATAACCCAATTAATGAAGAGGAATGAGTCATATGAACATATTAGTAAAAGATTTAAGTTTCTTGCTGTTTTGACAAGGTGAAGATAACATAAAACTCATACTACACCATTCTCAATTAGAACATCAACAACAAACTGCTTAGTGAGTTTTGCTAATTCAAAGAGTGTTGAAGATTAGTCACTACATGTAAAAACTTGAAATGCTCTGAAATCTTATAGCTCACCTACAGAAGAAAGCAGAAAGTAGTCTTTCCAAGTTTGACGAAAGTCTTAAACATTTACGTAGCACTACAATAAAGTGTAGTGATGTTGAAATAAAAGTTTTAAGCTCGCAGTAACAATCCTCAACTTGATGGATGAAAGATTGAATTATCTATTTTCTTTATCAAAAAGTATTTTACAAAACTTGTCATATGAAGAGGTGATCAAAGAGCATGCAGCTAAAAACATGTAGGAAAATTATAGAGGTGTGTGAACATACTAATGAATAAAAATAATATGTTATTTTCTGGGTTTTTATAAAGTTTGTAGTATTTTTCAGCATTAAAATTTTTTCATATGAGATTTATTTGCTCATTCTAAATATGTTTGTTTTTCCCCTAATTTTGTATTAATAGCTCTGTATTCATTTTCTTTAAATATGGCTTGCCAAATTGGATAAGCCTCGAGCCCCATGAAACCTGAGTTTGTCTCTTTGACTTAGATGGTGGCTGTGAAGATGGAGAAAAGTGGAGATATTTAGGTTTTGGAGGCAGAATGAATGCTTATAAGATTGTCCTGTTGAGGGGTGAATGAGAAATAAGGTAACTCCTCTAAACAACTTGCATCTGGCTAACTAGGGTTTGAATCTAGGTGTTAGGCTCAAATGCTTGTGTTCATTATCATATTTGAATCTTCAGTTTCCTTATGGGTTTTGAGGATTCAATTAGATGATGCTAACAAAATGCTTCCCATGGTATCTGGCATATTGTTGGATGTGCTTATGTATTGCTATTATTAAGATGATATAAGGTTTATTTTTTAGACATGCAGTTTTTAAAATTAGGAGGCATTTGCTTTTCTGTCCACTTGCCAATCTCTCTGAATGAGTCAGCCCATTTTGCATGTAGGTTTCTGATTTTTTCAGGGGATAAGGGAATTCCTCTTCATTGCTCCCTACTGGTCACTTGTCAGCCAGCCAGCACCCAGTGCTAGGAGTGGATACTCACAAACACCGGGGTCCTTTGTCTGACTGGTCTATGGAACATCAGTGGCATAAGTGCTTGGGGAAACCTGGATGTGAGACAGAAACTGTACATGCTTCAGTGGGGGGTGTTGGTGGAAGCTTCAAATTTTTCAGAGGTGGGAGAAGAGAATCACACGTTTCCTAAAGATGCAAGAACAGAGTAAACGTAAACCCTTAGGACTCCAGAGTGATTCTGATCTAGCTAGTTTAGATTAATTTAGGCAGATTTAAGCTAACAAATGAGGTGGGATGGGTCTAGTTTTCAAAGATTCTACACAGCAGGAGCATTCTTGAAATGATGTTTTATTGAAACTTGTCTCAATGCCTGACCGCTCTTTTAAGATCCCTCTGGACTTCTCAATTACTTCTGTAAAACTTATCTTATCACAGTTAACTGGGAATAATGACTTTTATCTCTTTGGGAACTAAGATTGCATTAATGTTTTTATTTTCTAAGTGTTAATCATAATTAGTTCCTGCTTTATCCTAGCCCCCCCCTTTATAAAGAAATTTTTATTTCTAATTCTGAGATGAGTGGTTGGAAGGCTTTTGGATATTCAGGTACATGCTTAGATGCATGCACAAGCTGTTTTGTCTGGGGGCAAATAAGAGCTCTAAACATGAGGTGTTTTGTTATGTTCCCTTCCACGTCCGTGTAGCAAAGACTACAGCTTCTGTTCTCCCAGACCACCACACCCTTAATTGCTCATAATAAATCCTGTGAGCTCTCAGTAGTTTGCCAGAAGAGATAGCAGTTACTCTTGTTTTGTTCTTTAATTTGCTGGTGTGCTACTTATTTGGACTTCTGAATTAGCATGTACCTGATGGAGATTTTAGTTTTACTTTGAATTCTGCACCTTCATTACTCCTTCTCCACCTCCTCCTCAATGAGTGGGACAACTTTTTTTCTTTAGCAGATCCATATTCCACTACCAGAGCTTCAGTTCATCTCTGGGTAGTAATGTAAACCAACTGTGACTTCTTCTTTCTGGGTCTTCTGAGTGTGGCAGTTGAAATTGTATAAGAGATGGGTCAGAGGAAGAGAGAGGAAGGCTGAAAGAAAAGAGAGATGATTCAAAACTAAAGAAGGATTCAGTCAGGATTAAGATTTTTTTGGCAAAATCAGGTTCTACTTTTTGTATAATTCTGTTTAAAATATATGATGATGATGCCCTCCAAGCCCATGCATGTTGCTACAAATGGCAAAATTTTGTTCTTTTTTATGGCTGAGTAGTATTCCATTGTGTGTGTGTGTGTGTGTGTGTGTGTGTGTGTGTGTGTGTGTGTACCACATCTTCTTTATCCAGTCATCTGTTGATGGACACTTAGGTTGCTTCCATATCTTGACGATTGTAAATAATGCTGCTATGAACATTGAGGTGCATGTATCTTTTTGAATTACTGGGGGGTTTTGGGGGGTTTTTTTCGGATGTATACCCAAGAGTGGAATTGCTGGGTTATGGTAGTTCTATTTTTAGTTTTTCGGGAAACCTCCATACTGTTTTCTATTTGGAATCTAAAAAAATACAGCAAACTAAAGAGTATAACAAAAAAGAAGCAGACTCCCAGATGTAGAGAACAAATGGAGTTACCAGTAGGGTGGGGGAGGGGCAGTACAGGGGTCGGGGGGTGGGAGGCACAAACTATTGGGTATAAAATAGGCTCAAGGATGTATTGTACAACACAGGGAATATAGCCAATATTTTGTAATGACTGTAAGTGGAAAGTAACCTTTAAAAATTATATAAAAGTAAAATAAAATAAAAATAAATAGAATCAATAACAGATTTGAAGGCAAAAACATATGTGATGTGATCAAATGACATGATTTTATAGCCTTAAGAATTAAATATTTCTCATCCAAATTTTATTGTAAGCAAGCAAGTTATCTTAGGAATTAAATGGTTAACTGCTGTCTTTAGTAAAGGCTGAAGTACCATTTAGTTTGTGAACCAATCTTTGTATGAGCCTTTTATTTTTTATAAGTGAAAAGAATAATTCTTACTTCAGATTTCTAATGAGATTAGTTTTTTTTCTTCCCATGCCCCCTCTAAAAATGTATGCACACACATATCTATGTAAACGTCATTTATACATGCCTTTACAAATATGCTTATATTTACATGAAATATGTGACTTTTTTCCTTTGGTGTGATGTCAGTATTTTGTAGCTACAACTGAATGAAAACCCTGACAGGGTCAGGGAATGATGTCTTTCTCTATACAGAATGAGCAGGCCCTCTGCCTGCTCTGCCTGCAGACTCCGTTCTGGTCCATAAGGACATTAGGGAGGTCAGAGGTCTATCTAGATCCCAATGACAAATGGCTTCCCTTTTATTCTGATAGTCTTGGTTCAGGGTGATCACTTTAGGTGAGTGTGGAAGCAACAGTAGGGAATCCGGGAGTCAGTTTCTCAAACTTTGCATCACTTCCTCCACAGAAAACAGTGGAAGTTTCCTTTCTCACTGCTTCTCATCTGATAAAATGCCTAGTGCGAGATTAGTATTTTAATCTCGTAACTCCAATAGGAAGAGGAAGGAATGGCTTGATTATTGCATAACCTCATCACTTATTTGTGCTTTTGGCTCTGTCTCCCTCTTCCCCCTCCTAGCAACCTCCTCAGGACTAGCTTCTCCTTCCAAACAGTTTTGAATCTGACCTATTTATTGAAGAACATGCCCAGAAATTTGATGCTGTAATTACTCCAAGAATTATCAAACTTGTTTATCCTATACCCTCTTACAGCAGCTGTTCAAGGTAGAAGCAGTGAGTGGCCTTTGATTAAGCATTAAGCTTTTTTTTTGTTTAAATGAACAAATAAATAAATATTTCCTTGCCACATCATCAGTAGCTTGATTTGGTTTCAAAGTAAATGCAGCTACATGACTCCTGTGACTGCTTTTAAACAATTAAGTGCCGTCTCCACCTTAACATTTTATTCATTAGTCACTGTTGAACCTTTGTCCTTACTTGTCAGTATCTGAGAAAATACGCACTTCAGCTCATGATGTCTCCTCATTCTCTCCATCACTGTGATAAGAGTCCTTATTCACGGCCAACCTGGCAGAATGGAAACATTGGGAGTGGGAAATCTCACTGAAGTTGCTTCCCTGTGACTCCAGTGAAGATGCAGATGGAAAGTGAAAATCTGGATGATTATAAATGATGAGATTTTTCCCCAAATATCTGGATATTGACATCTCTTAGATTAGTAGTCCCCCAATTCTCAAATCCATGGTCCCGTAAAAATAAATGAGTAAAAAATGTGGGTGGCTTCTGCAGGACTGCCTACTTTTACTTTTGTCAGTTAAAAAAAAGGAACAAACTCTGCTTACTTTTGCAGCCATTTTATAAATGAAAGGATGTGTATATACCAAAAAAGGATCATCTCTCAGATTAAAAGAGAGTTCTTTTAAATGTATCCATTCAGCTTTGTTGAAAACACACTGCCTGTTTTACTCATTTCACACCAGACCTATGAGAACACTGTGTTCTAGCTGAACCTGTCTGAGACCTGACTTTGGGATGTAGCTCAGCTTTTGTCTGGATGCCTGATATTTTGACAATACAGATCACAGATGCGTGTCAGTGTAAGAGTTTAGATTATGTGTTTTTCCCTTTTTATCAGCACGTAGGGATGGTTGCTTTCTATCTCAAGAGTTCTGCCTAATGGGTACGGACTCCTGTAGGTGGCTTTTAGCTTCATGTTGTTTCCCTGGGAAGATAACTCAGCTGTGCCTGTGGGCTTAGTGAAGATTACTCATTATGAAACAGGATCAGCCTTACACTTATATGGAGTAGGCAGCGGCTTATGTGGCATGATTTGTGGGATGCTGAGAAAGCTTGGAAATAATTCTTCCACTCAGTTGCTACACAGCCTGAAACCCCAAAGCATGTATGTTTATTCTTTTGGACTCCCTGGGGGTCCCGCTTGTCTCCTGTTCTCCATCTACACTCTCCCCTTAAGACATCTCCATCATTTTGAAGGCTTTAAATACCATAGTTATGCTGACAACCTGTTTTAAAATGTACCCAGTATTTTGTTTTTATTACATATATGGTCAGGCAAATAGATCAGGAGATGATGGCCATCAAAAAATAAATAGAATCAATAAATAAAATCAATAACAGATTTGAAGGCAAAAAAATATGTGATGAGATCAAATGACATGATTTTGGAAAATAGCTTGTCACTCATAGTTCCCAGGAGAAGTGGCATGTCATGTTCCACAGGAAGGACCAGGTCCGCAGGAGGCAGAAGGAGCAAGGGAAAGCATGGGCAGTGGGCTTTACTGTGGTTTTCATAGGAAGGACTGGACAAGGCAGGGTAGGCAAGTTGAGCAGGCTTAAGATTGGATAGTTTGAATAATTTAGGTGGGCTCTGGGCTGTAGGAGTGGTCCCTAGTTGTCTGGTACCTGACTGTGGGAGATTAGAGCAGAGGATAGTGGTTTGATGCATGAGAGCCTGATAAAGGAGGTAGTTGGGAGTGTGAGCTCAGGATTAGTTGGTTTGCGTATGAAAGGTGTGCTCACAGGGGAGACATTTGCTGTCTGTAGGAATTACCTAGCCCTGGGAGGGCAGTCTTTCCCTGGTCACTGAGGCCTCAGATGGCAGAGCGTCAAGATACAGAAAACAAGAAAACATAGTTAATGTACACAATCTCCCACATTGGGATCTGCTGCCCAGGCCTCCCTTTCATGCATATTCATCTATCCAGATGCTACTTGGCATCATCACCTAGATGCCTTAGGGCATTTCAGAATTAACCTGCCTAAAATGAAGTACCAATCTATCTCTAAACCTGGCCCTACCAGTCTTCACCATCTCAGTAAACACTACTTCCAAAAATAAAGCTAGAAACTTGGACAGCACCTTTTTTTCCCCTTGATTCCCATGTTCAATCCACCTGCCACTTCTTTCAGTTCTAGCTCTACAATATGTCTTATGTTTATACACCTGTCCTCATAGCCACTGCTACCATGCTAGTCTAAATCAATACTTACCTGATCTCAATATGGAGAAGACACAACAGACAACCAAAAAATCCCCACAATTAATTAAAGAACCAAAAAAATCAACAAGTAAATGTAAAAGCTGTAAACTATACATACTGTACTCTACTTTTCTATTTTTCCATTTGTCTCTATCCCCCACCATCACTGTCCTGCAGCATAGGAATAATCTATTACCCAGTCACATGCCAGAGTAAACTTGTAAAAACATTAAGCAGAGCATATCACTCCCTTGCTTAAAAGCCTTTGGAGTTGTGAGATTTCAGACATGCTCAGAATGAAGCCTACTTCCTGACCATGGGCTGGAATTCCTGCAGGATATGACCACACTCTAGCTTTCTGACTTCATTGCATGCTATCTTCACCCTCACCCACTATGCTTCACAGCTTTTTTGAGTTTCTAGAACACTCTAAACTCAGTTCCTCAGGAACTCGGCAGTTGCTGGTAACTTCTATGTGAAAGTTTTTTTCTAGATTTTGTGTACATCTGAATTTCTTCTTGTCCCTTAGGTGTGGGCTGAACAATCATCTCTTTAAAGAGGACTTCCCTGTCACCCTCTCTAGCCAAAGGCTCCCTCTCGCCCCTCCACACCATATGTGACATCAAATTATTTATAATATTATATATATATATATATATATATATATATATTTTGTGGTACGTGGCCCTCTCACTATTGTGGCTTCTCCCATTGTGCAGCACAGGCTCCAGACGCGCAGGCTTAGCGGCCGTGGCTCACGGGCCCAGCTGCTCCGCAGCATGTGGGATCTTCCCGGACCGGGGCACGAACCCATGTCCCCTGCATCGGCAGGTGGACTCTCAACCACTGCACCACCAGGGAAGCCCCCATGATTCTTCTTTTAAACATCAAGGCACAACTCTTAACACATGACAGCCTACTAAAAATTAATTTATCAATCTGTTTTCTCCTGGTTTTATGAGAATAATACGCAGGGAGTAGGAGGCAGAGAAAAGAATGATGGCTAGATTTATATAAACGATATGAGAAGAAATTGGTGTCAAAAATGGATGATTTCTGTGTTTTAGGCTTTAATTTGTTTTATTTCTTTAAAATTATCTTCTGTTAAGAACTTACTATGTGCCATTTTCTGATAGTTATTTTAAAAAATTATTTACTCATCACAATAATCCTATAAATTAGGTATTAATATTCTGATAAGGTTTATGAGGGGAATTTGTAAGTTGGCAATTTTTATTTGGTTTCCACTTCATAAAAATAAGAGAGAGAGGGTGTGGGCTCTGGAGCCATGCAGGACTGGGTTCTCATTTCTCCTGGCACCATCAGTCACTAGCTGTGTGACCGTGACATAACCTCCTTAAAAATTGTTTCCTTCATGTAAATAATGGGAAAAAAATCAGTGCTTACCCAGAGAGTTGTGGTGATCACTAATTTACATTAAATAATGGGTAGAAATCATTGTAACACAGTGTCTGGCACATAGAAAATGCTCCAAAAATATTAGCTATAATTATTATCCTCAATTTTGTAACATTTAGGAGCACTGCATAAAAAACAAAGTGTTCTGTCCTTGGTTTAAGGGAACAAGATGTCCCAGTTTAGGAACCTCATAAAACTATAGCAGAAATTTCTATACTTAAATGTCTTTGAAGCAGCGTTTCGTACTGTAACGACTATATTTATATTAAAGTAAAATGAATGGAAAAGCTGACAAGGTATCACATAAAGCATATGCAGCGTGTGGCTCAGGATGTGATTTCTGAGTGTATAATGAATACATTAATAAGACCTAATGGATCAACCTCATTTGTAATGACATTTAAAGGGAAAGATTCTTCCCAATTTCTGTTTTTCTCTGAAATTTTAATAATATCATTTTGGTATTAGAGTCGAAAAATCTTTTAGTTATTCTGTCTCTTCCCTTCAACTGTCCCCACCGCCTGCCACAGTCCAGGTCATACAGAATTGCTCTTCTGTTTCCTCTTTGTCCAAACTTGTTTTATGGGAACTCAAATGATGTGGCTGCTACCCCTCCTTTGGGAGCCAGCTCCATGGCCCAGGAGCTTGCTCAGTCAGCAAGGATTACCAGATACTGTGCCTTCATGTTCTCTTTCATAATACCATCCTATTACCTTTAGCTAACACCCTCTGCGTAATTCACTTCTTTCCTTGATGTTTGCACCCTTCAGGTATTAGTTAACTGTTATCATGACTCCCCTTTAATCGTCACTTAGCCAGGTTTTACATATTTAGTTCTTTTCATCTTTCCCCATAAGTCCAAACCCCCAGGGCTGTAATCATTTTGTTACTCTGCTTTGAAACCTTTCCAGTTTGTCTGCCTCTCTCTGGAACTGAGGCTCCCAAAAAGACTGCATCACTACAAATGTATTCTCTGCAGAGCCCTCTGGAGTCCCAGAGCTGCTTGGTTGGAGAAATGATAGAGCGTTGAGCCAACCTCAAAATGAGATGGTATGTTTAAAGCATGTGTTGTTGAATTCTGCTTTCTATTTGCTTGTCTACATGACTAATCTCCTTACCTAGATTTCAAGTTCCTTGAGAGAAAAACACATGCACAATTGACTTTTCTTGGATGGATAAGTGTCTTCAACCTTGGCTGCACATTGCAGTTACCCAATGATCTTTAGAAAGTCCTAAGCCTGGCCCCCACCCCCAGGCACTCTGAGTTAATTGGTATGGGATGTGAGCGGGCCATCAGAATTTTTTAAAACTCCCCAGGCGATTCTAATGTGCAGCAAAGTTTGAGGACCACAGCCCTAAACAACGGGTGCTTAGTAAACATTTGGCAGGTGAATGAAAAAATAAATACTGTATTACTTATCTTTTCCCCAACTTATATCTCAAGTCTCTCCAGGGATAATCATCTCCCAACTTCCTGCTACTATTATTTATGTGTGCTTTATACCTGATACTTCAAACTTTTCCAGGTCACCACTCATTGAATGATTTTTTGGCCAGAATTTCTAGAAGCCTTAAAGGAATTGTATCATGTGTCTGACCTTTCTGTTTCCTGACAGCCTTCTCAGTTTAATAGTGCTCTCATGTATAAGAGTGCTTTCTTCCTCGTTCCATATGCCTGGGAATGAAATAAATCAGAATTTCCCTTCCCCTTTTGTTTCCATTCATGTATTTCTATAGCACTTGTCAACCAGTAATGACCTACTTTATTTAAATGGCTGCCAGCTTTTGCAAATAATTTTTCCTGGCAAATTTTGATTCAAGAGCAGCATGTCTATACACATAACATTAAGCAATTCATATTAGATAAAATTTCAAGATACAGTTTAGGATATTCATAAATACTATGTCAATCTAATGGTAGATTTAAAAAAATGTAACAGACTTTAATTTTTAGAGCAGTTTTAGGTTTACAAAAAAATTGAACAGAAAGTACAGAGAATTGCCATAGATTTTTTTTAATAGATCTTTATTGGAGTATAATTGCTTCACAATACTGTGTTAGTTTCTGTTGCACAACACAGTGAATCAGCCTTATGCACACACATCCCCATATCCCCTCCCTTTTGAGCCTCCCTCCCATCCTCCCAATCCCACCCCACTAGGTCATCGCAAAGCAAAGAGCCGATCTCCCTGTGCTATGCTGCTGCTTCCCACCAGCCAGCGACTTTACATTCAGTAGTGTATATATGTCGATGCTACTCTCATTTCGCCCAGGTTCGCCCTCCCACCCCATGTCCTCAAGTCCATTCTCTATGCCTACCTCTTTATTCCTGTCCTGCAACTAGTTTCATCAGTGTCATTTTTTTTTGATTCCATATATATGCGTTAGCATGTGGTATTTGTTTTTCTCTTTCTGACTTACTTCACTCTGTATGACAGACTCTAGGTCCATCCACCTCAAAACAAATAACTCAATTTCGTTTCTTCTTATGGCTGAGTAATATTCCATTGTATATATTTGCCACATCTTCTTTATCCATTCATCTGTCAGAGGACATTTAGGTTGGTTCTATGTCCTGGCTATTGTAAATAGTGCTGCAGTGAACATTGAGGTACATGTCTCTTTTTGAATTATGGTTTTCTCGGGGTATATGCCCAGTAGTGGGGTTGCTGGGTCATATGGTAGTTCTATTTTTAGTTTTTTAAGGGACCTCCATACTGTTTTCCATAGTGGTTGTATCAATTTACATTCCTACCAACGGTGCAGGAGGGTTCCCTTTTCACCACACCCTCTCCAGCATTTGTTGTTTGTAGATTTTCTGATGATGCCCATTCTAACTGGTGTGAGCTGATACCTCATTGTAGTTTTGATTTGCATTTCTCTAATAATTAGTGATGTAGAGCATCTTTTCATGTCCCTCTTGGCCATCTGTATGTCTTCCTTGGTGAAATGTCTGTTTAGGTCTTCCGCCCATTTTTTAACTGGATTGTTTATTTTTTTGATATTGAGCTCCATGAGCTGTTTGTATATTTTAGAGATTAATCCTTTGTTGTTTCATTTGCAAATATTTTCTCCCATTCTAAGGGTTGTCTTTTTGTCTTGTTTATGGTTTCCTTTGCTGTGCAAAGGCTTTTAAGTTTCATTAGGTCCCATTTGTTTTTGTTTTTTTAAAGATTTTCATTTCTCTAGTAGGTTGGTCAAAAAAGATCTTGCTGTGGCTTATGTCAAAGAGTGTTTTTGCTAGGTTTTCTCTAACAGTTTTATAATGTCTGGTCTTACATTTAAGTCTTTAATCAATTTGGAGTTTATTTTTATGTATGGTATTAGGGAGTGTTCTAATTTCATTCTTTTACATGTAGCTGTCCAGTTTTCCCAGCACCACTATTGAAGAGGCTGTCTTTTCTCCATTGTATGTTCTTGCCTCCTTTGTCATAAATTAGGTGCCCATGTGTGCATGGGTTTATCTCTGGGCTTTCTATCCTGTACCATTGATCTGTATTTCTGTTTTGGTGCCAGTGCCATACTGTCTTGATTACTGTAGCTTTGTGGTATAGTTTGAAGTCAGGGAGCCTCATTCCTCCAACTCTGTTTTTCTTTCTCAAGATTGCTTTGGCTCTTTGGGGTCTTTTGTGCTTCCGTATGAATTGTAAAATTTTTTGTTCTAATTCTGTGAAGAATGACATTGCTAGTTTAATAGGGATTGCACTGAATCTGTAGATTGCTTTGGGTAATATAGTCATTTTCACAATATTGATTCTTCCAATCCAAGAACACCGTATATTTCTCCATCTTTTTATGTCATCTTTGATTACTTTCATCAGTGTTTTATAGTTTTCTGAGTACAGGTCTTTCACCCCCTTAGGGAGGTGTATTCCTAGGTATTTTATTCTTTTTGTTGCAATGGTAAATGGGAGTGTTTCCTTAATTTCTCTTTCTGATTTTTCATTATTGATGTATAGGAATGCCAGAGATTTCTGTGCATTAATTTTGTATCCTGCAACCTTAGCAAATTCATTGATTAGTTCTTGTAGTTTTCTGGTGGCATCTTTAGGGTTTTCTATGTGTAGTATCATGTCATCGGCAAACAGTGACAGTTTTACTTCTTCTTTTCCAATTTGTATTCCTTTTATTTCTTTTTCTTCTCTGCTGTGACTAGGACTTCCAAAACTATGTTGAATAAGAGGGGCGAGAATGGACATCCTTGTCTTGTTCTTGATCTTAGTGGAAATGCTTTTAGTTTTTCACCATTGAGTATGATGCTTGCTGTGGGTTTGTCACATATGGCCTTTATTTGTTGAGGTAGGTTCCCTGTATACCCATTTTCTGGAGAGTTTTTATCATAAATGCGTGTTGAATCTTGTCAAAAGCCTTTTCTGCATCTGCTGAGATGATAATATGGTTTTTATTCCTTAATTTTTGTTAATGTGGTGTATCACATTGATTGTTTTGCATATATTGAAGAATCCTTTCATCCCTAGGATAAATCCCAATTGATCACGGTGTATGATCCTTTTAATGTGCTGTTGGATTCTGTTTGCTAGGATTTTGTTCAGGATTTTTGCATCTATGTTCATCAGT
This sequence comes from Grampus griseus, assembly GCF_964374135.1. Taxonomy (NCBI): domain Eukaryota; kingdom Metazoa; phylum Chordata; class Mammalia; order Artiodactyla; family Delphinidae; genus Grampus; species Grampus griseus. The sequence continues at coordinate 21,968,100 of NC_139011.1, forward strand.
GATATTGGTCTATAATTTTCTTTTTTTGTGATATCTTTTTCTGGTTTTGGTATCAGGGTGATGGTGGCTTGATAGAATGAATTTAGGAGTGTTTCTCCCTCTGCAATTTTTTGGAAGTGTTTAGAAAGGATCGGTGTTAGCTCTTCTCTAAATATTTGATAGAATTCACCTGTGAAGCCATCTGGTCCTGGACTTTTGTTTGCTGGAAGATTTTAAATTATGGTTTCAATTTCATTACTTGTGATAGGTCTGTTTATATTTTCTTATTTTCCTGGTTCAGTCCTGGAAAATTATACCTTTCCAAGAATGTGTCCATTTCTTCATGGCTGTCTATTTTATTGGCGTATAGTTGTTTGTAGTAGTCTCTCTTTTTGTTTTTTGTTTTTTTTCGGTACATGGGCCTCTCATTGTTGTGACCTATCCCATTGCGGAGCACAGGCTCCGGACGTGCAGGCTCAGCGGCCACGGCTCATGGGACCAGCCGCTCTGCAGTATGTGAGATTTTCCCAGACCGGGTCACGACCCCGTGTCCCCCGCATCGGCCGGCGGACTCTCAACCACTGCGCCACCAGGGAAGCCCCTGTAGTAGTCTCTTATCCTTTGTATTTCTGCAGTGTCAGTTGTGATTTCTCCTTTTTCATTTCTAAATTTATTGATTTGTGTACTCTCCCTTTTTTTCTTGATGAGTCTGGCTAAGGGTTTATCAATTTTGTTTATCTTCTCAAAGAACCAGCTTTTAGTTTTATTGATCTTTGCTATTGTTTTCTTCATTTCTATTTCATTTATTTCTGCTCTGATCTGTATGATTTCTTTCCTTCTACTGACTTTGGGTTTTCTTTGTTCTTCTTTCTCTAGTTGTTTTAAGTGTAGGGTTAGATTGTTTATTTGAGATTTTTCTTGTTTCTTGAGGTGAGATTGAATTGCTATAAACTTCCCTCTTAGAACTGCTTTTGCTACGTCCCATAGGTTTTGGGTCATCGTGTTTTCATTGTCATTTGTTTCTATGTATTTTTTTATTTCTTCTTTGATTTCTTGGGTGATTGCTTGGTTATTTAGTAGTGCACTGTTTAGCCTCCATTTATTTGTGTTTCTTAACAGTTTTTTTTTCCTGTAATTGATTTCCAATCTCATAGTGTTGTGGTCAGAAAAGATGCTTGATACGATTTCAGTTTTCTTAAATTTTCCAAGGTTTGATTTGTGACCCAAGATGTGATCTATCCTGAAGAATGTTCTGTGTACACTTGAGAAGAAAGTGTATTCTGCCACTTTTGGGTGGAATGTTCTATAAATATCATTTAGATCTATCTGGTCTATTGTGTCATTTAAAGCTTGTGTTTCCTTATTTATTTTCTGTTTGGATGATCTTTCCATTGGTGTAAGTGGGGTGTTAAAGTTCCCTATTATTGTGTTACTGTTGATTTCTCCTTTCATGGTTGTTATCATTTGCCTTGTGTATTGAGGTGCTCCTATGTTGAGGGCATAAACATTTGTAATTGTTATATCTTCTTGGATTGATCCTTTGATCATTATGTAGTGTACCTCCTTATCTCTTGTAACAGTCTTTATTTTAAAATCTATTTTATCTGATATGAGTATTGCTACTCTAGGTTTCTTTTGATTTCCATTTGCATGGAATATCTTTTTCCATCCCTTCACTTTCAATCTGTATGTGTCCCTAGGTCTGAAGTGGGTCTCTTGTAGACAGCATATATATGGGTCTTGATTTTGTATCCATTCAGCCAGTCTGTGTCTTTTGTTTGGGGCATTTAATCCATTCACATTTAAGGTTATTATTGATATGTATGTTCCTATTACTATTTTCTTAATTGTTTTGGGTTTGTTTTCGTGGATCTTTTTCTTCTCTTGTGTTTCCTGCTTAGAGAAGTTTCTTTAGCATTTTTTATAAAGCTGGTTTGGTGGTGCTGAATTCTCTTAGCTTTTGCTTGTCTGAAAAGCTTGCGACTTCTCCGTTGAATCTGAATGAGATCCTTGCTGGGTAGAGTAATCTTGGTTGTAGGTTTTTCTCTTTCATCACTTTAAGTATATCCTGGCACTCCCTTCTGGCCTGCAGAGTCTGCTGAAAAATCAGCTGATAACCTTATGGGGATTCCTTTGTATGTTATTTTTCTTTTTGCCCCTGCTGCTTTTAATATTTTTTCTTTGAATTTAATTTTTATTAGTTTGATTAACATGGGTCTTGGTGTGTTTTTCCTAGGGTTTGTCCTTTATGGGACTCTGTGCTTCGTGGACTTGGATGACTATTTCCTTTCCCATGTTAGGGAAGTTTTCAACTATAATCTCTTCAAATATTTTCTCAGACTCTTTGTTTTTTTCTTCTTCTGGGACCCCTCTAATTCGAATATTGGTGCATTTAGTGTTGTCCCAGAGGTCTCTGAGATTGTCTTCAATTCTTTTCATTCTTTTTTCTTTATTCTGCTCCTCGGCAGTTATTTCCACCATTTTGTCTTCCAGCTCACTTATTTGTTCTTCTGCCTCAGTTATTCTGTTACTGATTCCTTCTAGTGTATTTTTCATTTCAGTCATTGTGTTGTTCATCTCTGTTTGTTTGTTCTTTAGTTCTTCTAGATCTTTGTTAAACATTTCTTGTATTTTCTCAATCCATGCCTCCATTCTGTTTCCAAGATCTTGGATCATCTTTACTATCATTACTCTGAATTCTTTTTCAGGTAGATTGATGATTTCCTCTTCATTTATTTGGTCTTGTAGGTTTTTACCTTGCTGCTTCATCTGTGATATTTTTTTTTTTTTGCCATATTTTGTTTTTTTCTTTATGAGTGGGGTTGTGTTCCTGTCTTACTGGTGGTTTGGCCTGAGGCTTTCAACACTGGAGTTTGTAGGCTATTGGGTAGAGCTGGGTATTGGTGCTGAGATGAGGAACTTCATGAGACCTCACTCCGATGAATATTCCCTGGGGTCTGAGGTTCTCCCTTAGTCCAGTGGTTTGGACTCGAAGCTCCTACTGAGGGGCCCTCCCGCCTGCCTCTCCTGATCTCCTCTGCCTCCCTCCTATGCCCCTCAGGACCCATGTAACCTGGAGGGGGCTTTGGAGGCAGGGGTCAGGCTGGGAGCTCAGCAGGCTCCCTGTGCCTGAGTGGGGCGGGCATTCTCCCTCCGCTCCTCCTGGGTGGCTCCTCCCACCTGCCTCTCCTGATCTCCCTGGCCTCCCTCCTGTGCCCTCAAGGACCTATGTAACCTGGAGGGGGCTTTGGAGGGCAGGGGATCAGCCTGGGAGCTCAGCAGGCTCCCCATGCCTGAGTGGGTGGGGCAATCACCCTCCGCTTCTCTCCCTCTCCTCCCAGAGGACCCCTCCCGCCTGCCTCTCCTCATCTCCCCAGCCTCCCTCTTATGCTTCCAGGACCCACGTGGCCTGGAGGGGCCTTTGAACAGGGGGTACTGGCCTGGGAGCTCAGCAGGCTCCCCAGCCCAAGTGGGCCAAGCGATCGCCATCTGCTCCTCTCCTACTCCTCCCGGAGAGTCCCTCCTGCCTGCCTCTCCTGATCTCCCTGGCCTCAGAGGCACTGATCCTGTCTGGCCTCCACTTCTCCTCCCCTCTCAGTCCCCCTGTGTCCTACAGGTTCACTTTGGGGTTCCTCCCATCTTCTTGGGCATCAGAGTCCCCCACCAGCGGCCAGCAGGTAACCTAGTTGTGGGAAGATGCTAACTCAGCGTCTTCCCACACCGCTGTCTTGACTCTCCCCATAGATTTTTTTGTGGGTGTTTTATCTGGGACTGAAGCTCAAAGCATCATACACAGTGAAATGTCTTTTTGGCCTTTGGTGAATACTTTAAATGGTGAGTATTACATAGCGAATTTTAAAACTAGGTGACAAGAATGTGAAACTGCATTGTGCTGGAGTTTTAATTATAATGATGGAAAGAATGGCTCTTATCTGGCATGGTTTGGGGCTTATTCTTCTTTCATAGACCTTCAAATATTTTTACTTTTAGCACAATCAAAAGGTAGACAGCCAATATGCAGCTCCCACAACAAGACCACACCAACCCAGCATTCTTATCCAGAGAAGCCTCCCTTTTAGATACAGCCAAGAGGCTGAAAGACATGTTTCTAGAATGTGAGGCAGAGAGAGCGTCACCAAAGGGGCAGCTTGTTGGAACAAGCACTTGACCTTCAGTAACTTGCCTTTCTTTAACACTGTAGAAATTCTTTAGTTGAGCCTTGCGCAAGATGAATAGACCCGCAAGTAGCTCTTATTCATGATGTCTTTGTCTTCTGCATCTTGCTCTTACCAAACACTGACAGCCTGAATAATCAAAGAAAACTTTATGCCTATCAGTTTTCTCAGCCAGTTATGTTTGAGGTTGGAGGTAGTTCTGGGATTTGATTAACCCCAGTAATAAACAGAAAAGAGAGAAGCAAGTCCAAAGAGATTCTCACTCAGCTTCTCAGATAATACCAGAAAAATTATTTTCAGAGGTTAAGTCTCCAAGTAATCGTCCAATTTCCTTTATTTTGTAAAAGAAGAATAATATGTGAATGACATCTTTATAAAAACTTATGAAGCCATATACAGTAACTTTCCTGTGGCTAAAATTCAGTTTTCCTACCATTTCCATTAGTCTGTCAGGTATATATCTACATGCTTTCATCAAACCACAAAAGAAATGTCCTATGTATATCTCTAGACTTAGAATAATTGTTGAATTCTGCTGCTGTTATGGTAAAGTACAGACAATGATAAACTTTTCAAAGATATTTGCAAAGGAAAACATCACAGTCATCATAGTCTCAGTTAGAGGTCTTTAACTAATATAGCATTTGTTAATAATCAGAGACTGGCCTAAAATATTTTTCTTCAAAAAGCAAGAGCATGTAGCACAGCAAAATCTCAGGTTTTGGTAATTTGGATATGATAGTTGTGTGAATAGAAAGCCAAGAATTACTAGGAAAGGACTTTGGGGTTGCATTTATCTAGGAAGTTATTTTCCAGACAAAAGCCAGGGGAATTAATTAAACTGCTTACCAACACATTGTAAGTAGAAGTTTATATTCAGTATCTTTTAAAAGGTGGCCCAGGGACTGTCTGCATGGGCTGGGAAGTTCCTACGAAGGTTTAAATCCCTGGGCTTAACTCTAAACCCATTATAGCAGGGTCTATGAGCATGGGACCAGAAAGCTGCATTTTTAACATGGATCCCTAGCTGATTTTTCTGTGTACTCGTATTTGGTCTACTTGCAGAATATAGAATAGAATGGGTCAGAAGGTTTGAGCCCTATATGGTCTTCTCATTTTACTTTGCTAATTATACACTGAAACAAATGTAAGCTAGAACTATAGAGACTATAGGTGGTGAATCCTCCCATGCTAACAACTCAGCTTTAAATAACTGCATACAGAAAGACCCCAAATTCTTTGCCTTAATATTTTAGCTCTTGAACTACCATAAATCCCACCCAGTGAAAAAAACAGCAGAGGAAAATAATCCAGATATAATGGAAACATAGAATGAGATTAAGATCAGATGAACATTGTAGTAAAAGTTGCTTAGTAATTGTGGTTTATTTATATATACTTAGGATAACCGTCCAGTTCTGTCATTTGAGTTCAGTCCTTCTTAGTTAATCTCCCCCACTCTCTTTTTTAAAGGTCTGATTAATAAGTTTCAAGTATTGTTAAGAAGAGATATTTTAATCAGTTGGACCTGATTGACTAATTTTTGTTTTTTCAAAGTTCCAGTTCCTAGAGTGGTAAGAACAAGAAAGTGACACTCTGCTCCAGTAGAATTTGCCTGAACAAGATCCATTCCTGCCTGAGTGTGTCATACATTACGTTTGAAAAACAGTACAAATAATGCAGGCAAAATTACAGGGGGTTATTTATTCTCATTTAAGAGCCTAAAAGGTTCTAAGCAACTGACACGTACCCATTATAAAACTCTGTATGTCCATTTCAAACATGCTGCATTGATTAAAACAGTTCTGGAATTTCAGTTTTCAAATTTTTTTTCTAAGACCAAGTTATAGTCTTTTAAACATTCTCTGGTGTGAAAAAATCTTCATAATTTGAGAGTGGCTTTGATTTGGGGGCATAACCTAATAATGTGGTCATTCATCTGGGCACTTTTTAAAAAAAACTGATTAATAACTAAGCTGCAACTCTAAAATAATGAAGTCTATTTTTCCTGTGATCCATAAATGGACTCCAAAGACGAGTCTAAAAGCAAAATCCTACTAATCTTTTGAGCATTACCAATACTACTATAATGGACAAGGAATTTGCTGTGATACAGGTGAAATAATTCTAGTTTTGGAGTGTAAGAACATTTTTAAAGTCACGGCTCTGCAGCTACTGCCTGTGAAACCTTAAGCAACTTGCTTGCTCGAAGTTTCCTTTTCTTCATCTTTAAAATGAAGATTATTATAACCGACCCCACAAGATTACAGTAAGATTTAAATAAGAGGATATGCAAGAATGTGCTTTATAAAATGAAAACACAAATATGTTACTATTGATAAGCATACCTATTTGAGCTATTTGTTTTGAAGAATAACTGCATTTGGATGAAGGAGTTCTTTTTTAAAAAAAAAGTTTTATATTTTGGTTATCACTACTCACTTATTAGTAATAATATTTATTTAAACAAATATTATTCTTTAATGCAGACTTTTGAAAATTTCCATTTATCAGGACGTTGGTCTCGCCTAGAAGACATTGGAAAGGAATGAAAATGTATTTTAAAATATAGAATCCTCACTCTCCCACAACTTTTTTTATACAAGTAAATTGGAATCATTGACATTTCCCTACTCAAGACCTTGAAAAACTGAGGTTTATAATATAAGAACTGATAAGTTATTTAAGTGAGAAATATAAGTATTTATGATGAAAACGCTGGCCATATTTATCCCTTTATTCTAAATTAAAAGTTAATGACCTTAACTTTTATTATCATTTATTTCCGAAAAATGCCTTCCGTGTGATAAAGGAAACGTGACAGTATGAGTAATCATAATCCAAAGAAAATCTTTAACACATTTCAGACAATTTTTTCCCCATTACACTTTATTTTTATATGTGTGATAAAGCACAATTGACTAATTTAATATGGATCTTTGTTCCCTGTTTCTTTCTCCATAACATTAAAGTTTTCAAATCCAGTGAATGGGAAGACGGAGGCCAAAAGAAATGTTTGTTTCCTCCCCAAGTAAAAGGTTTAGCCTAGAATAATTTTGGCAGGCTCTTAATGATATCGAAAAGATTTTGACAGTGTTAAATATAATTCTGAAAGCCTTAGTGCATTCTTTTAATTCTTCCCTGTTTCATCTTGACATTAAATGTCTAGTTAGGGCCAAACTGGGTGAGAGGTCAAGTGACACGGTTAATCTCTTAACCCCCTCGATAAGGGCTTTTCAAGAAAGATCTTTGGCACTATGGCGACAAGCCCTGTACACTTGAATTAGGTTATGACAAAAACACAAAGATAGAGTGTGGGAAGAGAATCAGACCACAGGTGAGGAAAATGGCAGATGGATAACAGCACAGTGTTTTTCAAATGCTCATGAACACTTACTTTCTGAAGATTAATTCTTTATTAAATCTGTTTTTCAGCCTTGGCCATAAAGCATCTCATTTTCCAGAATTCATTTTCCCAGTTTTGCAGTCTCCTGTACTTATTTCACAAGAACCAAAGCAGAGACTCCATGTGGAATCTGTGCTTGTATTCCAAGTCAACACAAAGTGTATCCAAAATATTATTACTTATCTTTAAAGGAAGGAAATAATCATTTTTTACCGGACATTTAAAGAGAGAGAATTTTTTCTATACAGTCTAAAACCAAGAATGAGAAAATAGAATTTTCTTGTTTAAGAAATCACTTCAAAAATAAGAAAATGGGCCAAAAAAAAAGAGGCCTGCTATATTAAACTTTAAGTCTTAAATTCCAAAATACTTTTTGGTTCTCTTCCAAATAGAAATTTGCTACCTATTTTATACTCCTATTAATTTGTGTTTTCTTTTTTTTTTTGCGGCACGCGGGCCTCTCACTGTTGTGGCCTCTCCCGTTGTGGAGCACAGGCTCTGGACGCGCAGGCCCAGTGGCCATGGCTCACGGGCCCAGCCACTCCGTGGCATGTGGGATCCTCCCAGACCGGGGCACAAACCCGTGTCCCCTGCATCGGCAGGCGGGCTCTCAACCACTGCGCCACCAGGGAAGCCCCTGTGTTTTCTTTTAAAGATGTTTTTAAGAGCAGGAATCATATTTTATTATATTATACATATATATATTTTTTCCCTTGATGGCTAACACAGCGCCTGGCCCAGTAGACACACATTACATGCTTGTTCTATATTTGAACACAACTATGTGTTAAACTTTGAGAGGGCACGAGGGAAATTTCCTGCCCCCAAAACTCATCTAACATCTTATCAAAGGGCACTTCCTCTACTCTGGGGTAGAGATTATTCCACAGGTCCTTGTCAATCTACATTTTAGCTATCAGTTAAGAATTGTCTTGATAATAGTAGCAAATGAATACTCACTGAGTACTTAGTGTGTTCCACTACTATGCTAAGTTCCTCACCAGTATTACCTTACTAATCCTCATTAACCCAAATATGAAGTGCAATTACTATCCCCATTACTCAGAAGGGAAAGTGGGGAAAGTGTAGATTTGAATATCATATTCAAGGCTACTCAGCTAGGCAGTTGCAGGTCCTGGAGTTATCTGTCTCCAGACTTCCTTCCAACTAAGCTTTGGCAGACATAGGTTATAAGTGAGAGCCCAGGATGCTAATGAAGTTAAAAAGTGCCAAAGATGTTTATCTTCACAGTTTTGTTTAAGTCACCCCCAAACCTCCCCGCCAACCCCAACTCATCACCATGGTGAGGACTACTGGGGTAAATAGAGACTCATCCTTGCCTGACATTTTCTTCTCTTACCTCTGAAAGCCCTACCCTGTATCTTCTCTCCTTCCTTGCTTACCCTGGGCTTCTGCTCTGGGATCTTTGCTCAGCTACTTCATGAAGGCAGCTCCACAACGGCAGTGATGGCAGAGCCTCACGCAGTTAATGCTAGTCTGTGTCATTGTAGGATTCCAGAATACTTGTATATATCAGACTGGGTGACTTTGATGTCTGTGTAGGTCTAGTAAGTGGACTCTCCCGCTGGTTTCTTTCTTTGCTGTAACTCTCCCTGGCATTTTAAAGCACTTTTTTACCTTAGCTCCGTCCTCTTCTCTCTATAGACACTTCTCTTCCCTCTTTCTACTTACATTCAAGCTTGACGCCAGCTTCCTCTCTGAACATGTTCCCTATCAAGAACACATAGCTTCTCTCTCCCCCTCTCCCCACGGGCAGTTTAACCGGGCATCGATGTTCAGGCCTGGGACAGTTTAGATGGTACCTAGCAGGGAGGTGGTAGCACCCACGTACAGTGCTGGTCTGCATCTCATGGCTAAATTACCCACCGTACAGTAACCGCTTTGTTTAAGGAACAGCAGATATTATCTTCTCTTTCCTAGCAGCCTCCATTTGCCAGGGCTTTCCCCACTATCTCGGAAGTACAAGTCCCCACTAGACTGAACCCTTGGAAGGAACCCAGATTTTCAAACCTAATTTTTAAATGATTCTGTTGGACTGCTGGCCCTGTACATTTAAAACACAGGGCTTTCAAGAAAATAAACTTCATGAATATTCGCTTCCCTTTTGCACATTCAGATGCCTCATTGAGCTGCCATGCACTTCACTTTTAGAAAAACAAATGGAAATAGGTTGATGTATTTTGTCAAGTTAGACACATTCTTTTTCTTTTTTGGGGGTTTAACATCTTGTCCTCCAAAGTCTCTAGCTCTCTTTATTTCTTGTTCTCTTTGGCAATCTTCCTGGAATCAGAGGCAATTTTGAAGTGATTCTAAATTTAGGTTTTCATACTCAGCAATTCCAGATACTGTATTTTCACATATATGAGGTAGAACCAAAGTAAGTCACCTGTGGAGGAAGCACTATGCCATTTCAAACCTGAGCATCAGGTTCACATCAGCTGTGTCTGTGATTGTCACATTGCCCACAGAGGCTCTAATGGGTTTTCTGAATGGTCCCCAGCCTAGCTCCAGGTGGGGCAATCCCTGCCTGGGGACTGAGGTAAGATGGTAGTCTCACGGTTCTCTGCCTTGTGTTCCATTACTTGAGTAATTCCTCATGCTCCCACCTTCTCCAGCATTTCAACCTGGAAGGAATAAGCTTAAACAGAGCACCACAAACAGGTTTGAAGGAATCAGGAGATGCTTGGAAGGTGGGCATGGAAAATTCTCCCTTTCTGTTGATGGTAGGAAGGCGGGTTGGGGGATTTATGAGTCACCATGTGGTTGGAAGCCTCAGAACCTTTCCAGCACTCGTTCCCCTGAGGACTGCCTTACGGGGACGCTTTTGTTCACTGCGCAGTGTGCCCACTCTACGTTCCCCTCCTTGCCCTACAGTTCCTCTTACCATTCAGTCACCCGTGTGGCAGAAGTCCAAGTGCTAAGGGATTGATCTTGGCAAAGATTCCCAAATCCAGTTTTAGGGAATGCTTATGACCGCCAGCACCTCCAACACTTTGGTCTTGTAGTTTGTACTCTTGTCCGTTTTGGTCAACACTCCAGTGGACCTGGGTGATTCCATTTATAACTTTAATCAGATCATGTCTCTGCCCACATTGGAATTTAAAGCTGTTTCCATATCCTCAAAGGCCTTCAAGCTTTGATTCCTGGCTTCCTCTGTCATCCATTTCCCCCCAGTCTTCTTCTTGCTTGCTCAGTTCCAGCCTCTTGGGTCTTCTGGCTGACTCTCCAACCTGTGAGCATACTTCCACCACAGTGCCTCTGCATGTGCAATTAGCTCAGTCTGGAACACTGCCCTCCCATTTCACGCAGGTCTCTACTCAAATGGCATCTTCTCTAAACAGCTTTCCTTGGCCACTGCTTCTAAAATAAGACCCACCTGTCACTGTATATCCTCTTACCCCAGTGGCTTTCACACTCACTTGCTGTCACCCACAGTGAGTAAAACATCTTGTATCATGACCCCATATGACATACACAGAAAATCACAGCAAAAATTTCATAAACAATACCTATGTTTACTATGGGAGATGCCCTCTAATACCTCCTATTCCATTCCATTCTATTTCATTTCATCCCATTCCATCCTGATTATTTCATTAAAAATCATGCTGGCAGCATCCTTTCAAATTGATTTCACCACCAACTGAATGGTTATAATCTATCGTGTGATAAATACTGCCTTACCCTGTTTTAGTTTTTCTTCATAGCAGTTGTGTTCTGTATACTTTTATTTATCATCTAGCTTTCCTGCTAGGAAGAACATGATGGACAATAAAAAATGCAGATTTTCTATGTTTTATTACTGTTGTATCCACAGTCCTGAGGAGCATACATAAAGCAGGCCCTCAATAAGTATTTCTTTTTTTTTTTTTTTTTTTGCGGTATGCAGACCTCTCACTGTTGTGGCCTCTCCCGTTGTGGAGCACAGGCTCCGGAGGCGCAGGCTCAGCAGCCATGGCTCACGGGCCCAGCCGCTCCGCGGCATGTGGGATCTTCCCGGACCGGGGCACGAACCCATGTCCCCTGCATCGGCAGGCGGACTCTCAACCACTGCGCCACCAGGGAAGCCCTCAGTAAGTATTTCTTGAATAACTGACTCAGTGAATGTGTTCAGTGTTTATGGAAAAAAGATTTTGTTTTCAAATAATTTGGGGGTAATCCTGTATATTCTGTGTCCCTCCTGCAGATTCATAGTTCCCATTAGAATATTTAAAACTCCAAGATATTCTGTAGTAAAGAAACCTGCTTGGTTTTGTTAACTCCAGGATTCAGAAATTAATGGGCTCTCTCAGAACCATTCCTAAGAACATACCTATTAAGGCATCACGGGGCATTGGTGATACTCAGATCACAGTTCAGAAAAAACATCTAGGCAAATGCAGCAGTCGTGGGTACTGAGCACAGGCTATAGTGGGGTCCTGGAGCCATCACTTTCTCCCCCAAAGGGAGGCATTAACCCATCAGCTACTGGATAGCGAGAATGTCCAGGGATCCTGAGGGAGGGGTTGAGTGGTCTGAGCAGCAGGAATGGAGGCACTCGGATGAACTAGGATAGCGGTGGCTATATTCCAAGGTAGAGGAGATACTTAAATATTTTTGCAACTGGAATGGCTGTTTTTGTCAATACCCTTGAATTTAAAGCCTGAGCAAAGAATTACTCTGCTTTATTTCTCTAATCCTTTAGTTGGGGGTCATGACCCCCAGTGAGGTGGCCAAGGGATCAGGCAGAGGGAGCAGAAGCCCTACACCACTTCTCCCTTCTCTTGGTCTGGAGGGAGAACAACAGAGGGAACCTCCTTGAGAAGCAGGAGGAAGAGGCAGGGAGGCCCTGGGGGATGTTTGGGATGCTGTTGTTCATAGTGTTTGTTTTTTTAAGACGGGATATTTAGAAGGGTCAAATCTTTGAGTGATGAGAGATTAGGCCCTAAATAAATGTTAGCTGCTATTATTATTATTATTGTTAGTTCTTTTAGTCAATTTAACCACAGGCTTGGAGACTATATTCAGTACCTAAATTCAGTACTTTAATTCTGGAAGTAGCATCTGAGCTTTTATGACTGAATTTTTTTTCTTTCCTAATCAACCCTTGGTCCTACTTCCTTCCTTCTTTTCTTTCCTCAAAGATGTAAATTAAATGTAAATTAAACAGCAGAGTTGTTTGCCCACTGTTTCTATTTGCCCAGTTCTCTGGGTCCTGAGGTGGTGCTACACTTACTTCTGATGGGACAGCTATTTTATTTGCTGTGTTTCTGCAACTGCATGTTATTATAAAAGTATGATTTCCCAGATTATGCTCACTTCCAGGAGGGAGATCTGAGCAGCATTATATCACAGTAGATATTATTTTTAAATCAGAAAAATGTTTCAACACTCCTGTTCAACAGTTCATCAGCTACAAAGAAAGATGATTCTGTAAATGTTCGAAAGCAGTGGCTTACTGGCTTCATTCACTTCATCCAATGTGAAATGAAAGGCACAAAGAGTGACAGTTCTAGGCAGAACATTCCTTCAAAGGTGACACACTTCATCCTAGTATGTGGGATGCACATTGTCTTTGTGGGTGAACATGTTAGCTCTGTGGTGACCCTAGAGAAGGGAGGTGTCTGAGGATGTCCAAAGGAGTGTTGGAAGATGAAGGCTTCAAGCAAACCCGAAGAAACAAAACAGTGCTCCAGAACGGCTGCAAACACTCAGCGCCTTTCTCAGTGGGACAGTGTTGTGTGAGTCTCTAATGGAAAGTGCCCCAAAGGTGTCCAGGGACCATCAGGAATTCCCTCTTTCATAAACCCCAAAGGTAACAGCATGTATGACACAGTAAGACTGAGAACCAGAGTGTGGAAATGCAGTCTTGCCTGTCTTGCATCCTCTGGTGATTATCTCTGTGGTTTTCTCTTCGCTGAGATGGCCCTTGAGTTAAAAGGCACAGAGACCCTTGCTTCCTCAGTGCCTGGTGTAACTGGCCTTTGATACGGAACAAATCTGAGTTCATTTTCACTTTGCCGATTGGCTGTACGGCTTTGTAGAGTTACTGAACCTCTTTGTGCTATGTTTCCACATCCATAAAGTGGGAATAATGATTTCTATGTACCAGCCTTGCTGTGGTCATGAAGTCACAAGAATGCAAGCTCTCGAGCTCGACATTCTGGGTTTAAATCCCAGTTCAGCCGCTTGTCAATTGCGTATGATGTTGGCAGTTGGTTTCCAATGCTCCGTCTCGTGTGCAAAAGAGGAATAATGACCATATGTACATCATGGGGCTGTCTCGAGGATAAAAGGTAATCATAATGCATGGTCAGTTCTTAGCCCTGGAACTTATTCAGAGGGAGCCCTCCATAAACATCAGCCATTATCAACACAAACAGTATTAAGTGTGAGGTTCACGGGAGGTGCTTGGTAAATCTCAGTTCTCCCGTTTCCAGAATATTCCCACTCAGGGGTTTATTTATTTATTTACTGCCCGCTAATGAAAACTTTCCTGCCTGGGGAAGTTCTTATGGCTGTTAATTTTGCAATCTTCCCCTTGAAACCTCCTCCTGTGGGAGCCTCATAGGTCAGAATCATTTTGGAATAAGGGACCCTTTGTCTCTGATATTCTTGCACAAAAGAGAGGATGGGCCATGACTGATTTTACCAGCAGTTAAAAGATAATTGTCACAAAGATTTGGGAGGTGCGACAGGAAGGAGCGCAGACTGTGGGGTCAGAAGAGGGTTGGACCCAGTCCAGCCTCCTTGTAGCTGTGGCCTTAGGCTAGTATTTTTGTTTTGTTTTGGTTTTTTACCATTCTGGGCTTCCAGCTCTTCATCTGGAGAACTATAATGAAAATAATGCCTGTGTGAAAGGCTGATGAAATGAGATCACTGATGTGAAAAGTGCCTGTTTTGCAAACTATAAAGCACCACAGACATTTGAAGACATAGTATTACTTTAAGTCTCCAGAAGAGAATGATTTTGGAAATAAAAGAGGAAATCAACAGCATTGTTTGTAATGAGTTGTGGTAGCACGACAAATGTTTTGTTTGCTTAAAAGTTTTCTCCAGAAAATAAGGGCAAGGATCAGAAGGAATCAGGATTCAAATTTGGTTGCCTCTAAAACTGCTTCTATATTGAAACCTTATACTATAATATATTGCATTTTAAAGACAGATTATGGGCAGGTATCTGGAATTTAGTACAATTCCAACATTCCAATTAGGTCATAACATAAAACTTGAGGTACACAGAACTAGACGGTGAGGAATGACATTTGTCCTAGCTTATTCCCTGCTCTATGATTACATCAAGATTATGGAAAAACAAATACACCTCTCTGCTTAACATTTCATTTCTTAGGTTGAAGGTATATAGAATTCATTGGTAATACCTGGGCTTCGGGAGTGCAATAGACATTTTGATGCCTGTCTGATATTTTTGGGATTCTATCTTCTAGGCGAGAAGTAAGATTGCAATTCCTGTTTCCCTTGGGTTTGCCCGTGTGACTCATTCTGGCCAGCGGGGTATGAGCAGAAGAGATATACGTTACTTCTGGGCTACAGCATTTGAATTGCTGCTTTGAGACCCTAAGACCTCCATTTTCTTTCATATAAAATGACTGGCAGTGTTGCTCTGTTAGCTGGGACCCTAAGTGACCAAGAAGAACAGAGCTCCCCTGATGTGTGATGCACATGTAGTGTCAGGAGGAAATACATCTAACTTTAAGCTGCTGGGGTTTGGGAAGTCCTAACTTTGCCTATCCTGACAGAGAGAGACAGTCAAATCCATGTTTGAGTTTTAACCTCTGCTACATACTATAGGACCCTGGATACGTTATTTAACCTTTCTAGGTCTGAATTCCCTCATCTGTATTGTTATTTCATTGGGAGAGTATAATAACGCTGAATTTGTAGTGTTGTTGTGAGAATTAAATAAAGCAGTGTAGACAAAGTACTTAGTATAGAACCTGGCATATGGTAGGCATTAAGAAATTAATTTCTTCTTGTTATTACTATTTTATTAGAATCATAGGCTCTTAGTATTTGAATGCAATTTAGATCCCATCTACTCGAACATGCTTTATTTTTTAATTAATTAATTAATTTATTTATTTTTGGCTGTGTGTGTTGGGTTTTCGTTTCTGTGCGAGGGCTTTCTCCAGTTGCGGTGAGCGAGGGCCACTCTTCATCGCAGTGCGCGGGCCTCTCACTATCGCGGCCTCTTTTGTTGCGGAGCACAGGCTCCAGACGCGCAGGCTCAGTAGTTGTGGCTCATGGGCCCAGTTGCTCCACGGCATGTGGGATCCTCCCAGACCAGGGCTCGAACCCGTGTCCCCTGCATCGGCAGGCAGACTCTCAACCACTGCGCCACCAGGGAAGCCCCATGCTTTATTTTATCACCGATAGAGAATAGCTGTTAGGTTTGTTGATCCGTTAAAAAAAAAATTTTGTTATGTAGTACATGATTCCCTCTGAAATTACATGATTAACTTGTACAAGTAGGGTTCCTGGCTTCCATCTGATTCTCAGTAGAGTTCATCTCCAAATGTTGAGCATCACTTCTGTAAGGTTTTATCATTCTAAATGCCTTGCTTAAAAGTTATATCCACGTGATCCTTCTGATATCCCTAATTAGAAAGGGGAAAAAAACCTTACTTGGCCTGGCCTATTGCATATTGCCATTCCTAACCCTAATGGCCCTAGGTGTAATGTTTCTGGGTCAGGAGGCATCTCTCCCTTGGAGAGCAGCTGTACGGCATTGCCTCACGGGCATCTTCAGCCTGGACTGTCATGGGGCAGTCAGACTTACAGCATGCTGGGAAAACTGGGGCAACAGGATCTGGAATAAACAGGAAGCAGGGGCTTCCCTGGCGGCGCAGTGGTTAAGAGTCTGCCTGCCGATGCAGGGGCACGAACAGGACACGGGTTTGTGCCCCGGTCCGGGAAGATCCCACATGCCGCGGAGCGGCTAGGCCCATGAGCCATGGCCGCTGGGCCTGCGCATCCGGAGCCTGTGCTCCAGGGAGAGGCCACAACGGTGAGAGGCCCGCGTACCGCAACAAAAAAAAAAAAAAAAAAAAAAAAAAAAAAACAGGAAGCAGAAACTGAGACACTCTTAGAAGAGGTGATGTTAGAGAAGGGTAGACCATCATGCAGGATATCCCACTGCAGACCAGATAAGTGTGGTTCAGTTCTGGACTGGCCTACAGATGGCTATGGAGAGGTATGCTCAGCAGGGATGCAGAAGCACAGATGTAGACAAGCCTGGAAAGACCAACCAATGGTCCACTCACTTCTGGGAAATGTGGGTGGAAGGAAAAAAGGTGCAGCCAGCTAGATAAGGTATATGTTAGATGCCCCCCGGGATGACAAACAGACGTAAAGACTTAGCCTTATTGGTTTTGAACAGAAAGTGGAATGGCCTTCAAGTTGCTACATGAAGAATACATATATCTGGAGAGAGCTAGGGCTGGAGCAGAGATGGAGACCCTCACATGCCAGCTTTAGGCTTATCCCCTTTTTATTCCACAAATATTTGCTAAACATGAATTAGACACCAAGCATTGTGCTGGTTGCTGTGGTTCCAAAGGCATAAACAAAGAACAGAGATTACCCTCTGTCCTCAAGGAACTCATAATCTAGTTGAGGAATATAAACAAATTCATAGTGCCATTTTGTTTGATAGGGCAGATAATGGGATTACAAAATTCTGTTTTCTGAGTGTTATCAGATAACGTTGTCTGATTTGCTTTGGGATAGGAGTCTTCTCCTTTCCCTTGTTCTCTGGACTCCCAGGATAGATGTGAAAGCTCTGTCTTATTTCCATGAGCGTATTTCTGCTGGCTTGACTCCCTCTATCCTTCCCAGTCTGAGCCATTCTTTCGGGCCTGTGTCTGTTGATGGCTCCTGTTCCCATTGCTCCTATCATTAAAAAAAAAAGAATTCCTGGGCTTCCCTGGTGGCGCAGTGGTTGAGAATCCGCCTGCCGATGCAGGGGACACGGGGCCCGTGAGCCATGGCCGCTGAGCCTGCACGTCCGGAGCCTGTGCTCCGCAACGGGAGAGGCCACAACGGTGAGAGGCTCGTGTACCGCAAATAAAAACAAGAAAAAAAAAAAAAAAGAATTCCTGAGCTCATTAAAGAGAACTAGAAAAATCACTGTTTCTTTAGGTGTCTGTACCTTCACTTCCACTTGAAAAGTTAAGTGCCGGAATTTTCTCTTTTTAGAGTCTCTTATTTATCCCCTTTGGGCCTCCTTTCCTTTGAGAGCATATAACCCAGGAAAAGATACTCAAGTTTTGTCGGTTATTTTAAAATCAACTCTCCTTAATGCTAAAGCCCACACCAGTTGTCGCTCACACTGAAACACTCCATCAAAGTACTCTTATTTCTCCTTGTCCTTGCAGAGTGCTTTCTTGTTTTCTTGAGTTTTATCATTCTTATGACGTCTTAGGTAGGCCATTCTACAAAGGAAGAACTTGTGACGTAGGACACCATGCTGTGATCTAAGATACTTTATTTCACTGGCAACAGTGTCATGGATTGCAAGGAGATAGCAGTTATACAGTCCCCAATTTCTGGTCATCTGTGTTTCTAAATAGCCACTTCTCATTGACACTGTGGAGCATAATGTTTTTCAGAAATGCATACGTATGAGTTCTGCAGTAGATAAGAGAAAAGAAGAAGGAAGAACCTATTGCAATAAGCATAAGTAGCACCAACCTTGGCGGTAGAAGTGAGGCAGGCAAGTTGGCAGGGTCCATAGCAGCAACTGTTACTGCTCAAGTAAACAGGCACATCTAAGTAATTAGTAACACGTTCTCGTAACTGCTTCCCAAATGGCTGAGGCATTTGGTTTTCTACAACAGGATTCTGAAAGCTCTGGTAGATGTGCTCTGCGACATCTATTTGCACACACTCTCCTCTCATCCTACCTCATTGTTGAACTCCTGTACACAGAAAATTGATCCATTTACTCTCTTTGTCTTTCTGTTTGGGGTGTTTGATTTGTAGCTTCCTCTTACCTCTTCCCCAATCTTGACATGTCGCCTCTCCCATTTTGGAGTTTTTAATTATCTTCGTCTTGCAGTTTTTGCTCATCAGACCTGCACTTTGCAGCTCCTCCACAAAAACCCTCAGATTCCTACAGAGATGGCAATCACGTCAGGTCCAGTGAAGAGCCCTTGGAACCTCGTGGGCTTGAGGTTGGAGGTGACTTCGAACCTTTTAGGGATCAATTTTTTTGTGTGTGACTTGCCTAAAGATTTCTATTTCTAAGGGGAGAAAGCATTTCTTCACAAAAGCTCAAAAGACTGGGACATCAAATAACTCTTACAAAACAACATTTTGATGAGTTAAGTGTAAATGAATCAGAAGCATATGGACTGAATTTCCCTTAAAATACACATGGGTTTAAAAATTAAGGGGAAAAGTGTTTGGCAAAATTCTCTTTGGGTTTGGCCAAGTCTGATTCCTTTGAAAACTAGTTCAAGACATGATGCCAATCTCGAAATGCTTCTGGGTTCACACATCTCTGGTTCAAAGTGCTCTCTTCCTCCGAATCCTCTATTTCCCCTCTTTGTTCACGGGTGTCAGGACTGTGTCCTCTCAGTAATCTTAATCAGTATGACATCTAAGAACAGAAAGTTATGTGAAAATCCTCTACTATGCAGGAACTGCTAATGACCAGATCTTTGTAGAGTACATTGAATAGGCACCCTGGGATTCACTTACGTCCCAGGCATTTATTGAACAGCTCCATCTACACAGTAGGAACCTAGATAACAAAGATAAATCAAGTATGGTCTCCCTAATCAAAAAACCCATAATCTCTGGATAAAGAAAGCAGATTTACATTATGATAGAAGGCAATGAGATGAATGTTGGATGGGCTGGAGTCCTGTTGGGCCACAGAATTCACTCCAGATGGTTCATCTAGCTCTCTTTCCTTCTTATTGGCATTTTGATAGTTGCTTTCTAGTTCGCATGCTCTTGAATTTAAGGATGAGTCTACTTATAGATTTGCAGATAGGGTTAAGTTAGAAAGAAAGGAAAAGGCTGTAGCAACAGTGGGTAGCCATTGTCACTGTAGGGCTGAAAGAACAGGGGGAAAAGGGAGTTAGCAGGGCCCAAGGAGAGTTGGAACCAGGAAGGGAGGTGATCTGTGGCCATGGCTAGGTGCAACTACTATCAGAGACACAGCATTAGAGCAAGAAGGGACAGGAAAGAAGTACAAGGGAAACTGGGATGTAGTCAGTGGTACTGAGTAGGGCAGAGAAAGGCAGAAAATTGTCCAGGAGGTGCAGTGGGTACACAGAGCTTGGAGCAGGATTTTGATAAGTAAATTTGAAGGGGTGGAGGTGGGGACATTTTTAGGTGCAAATATGACATAAGGAGAACACAAAGCAAAAAACATCTTGGGGAAAGATAACTTCCATATTTATAAAAGACTGGTTTATATAGGAGGTTTGCATGGCATGCTAAGGAAGTTATATTAGTCAGAGTTCTTCAGATTTATGATAAGGAATTGGCTTGTGTGATTATGGAGGCTGAGAGGTCTCCTGATCTGCTGTCTGCAAGCTGGAGACCCAGTAAAATCATTGCGGGCGTTCAATCTGAGCCCGAAGGCCTGAGAATCAGGAGAACGGATGGTGTAAGTTCCAGTCTGAGTCTAAAGGCCTGAGAACCAGAGGGACAGTGGTATAAGAAGCAGTCCAAGGGCAGGAAAATACGGATATCCCAGCTCAAGAGCCAGAAATTTTCTTCTTCTGCCTTTTTGTTCTAATTAGTCCCTCATCAGATCAGATGGTGCCCACCCACACTGGGGAGGGCGATCTGCTTTATTCAGTCTATTGATTCAGATTCTAATATCTTCTGCAAACACTCTGATAGCCTCACCTAGAAATGATGTTTACCCAGATATCTGGCCACCCTTGGCCTAGTCAAGGTGGATGATAAACTTAGCCATAACAGAATTTGAGCTTTGTTCACTAGACACAATAGAGCCACTGAAGATTTTTGAGTGGGGTATAATAAAATCAAAGTAGTGTTTTAGGAAAGTTGCTCTGGCTTTGTGTAAAATGGATCAGAAAAGGGAGAGTTGGGGGATCAGGTACCTAGAAGGTACTAGAAGGCTTGATTTATGTAGTTTGATGTCTTGATTTATCTTTTTTGCACAATATTTATTGACTTCCTGATGATAAATGACATTTTATTTGGGTACCCTCCCCCCCCGACCACTCCAATGCAGTTAACATCTATGTTTTTAGTTAAATCACAATTGGTTGATTATATCATCATGATTTGTAAATATTGTTTATTGCTAAGCCAAATAGTATATCAGGATTTCATATTTTTCTTGTAAAACATTGTTTTTCCTGGAGTTTCTGATCGGGTCATTATTTTACTTAATATAATTTACTAGCTACAAATTTTAATTATTTTCAAATGTTCATCCTATCAATTGTTCTATCAAATTTCCCTTTTTTCTAGAGTCTTCCCTTCTAGAGTCCTAAGTCCTCCTTTTCCAATTTGAACTCTTTGTGTTTTATAGCTTCATCCTTGAGGTGGTTTTGATTCCTCTGTGATGAACTTTTGCTTTCTCTTTCTTGGATTCACCATCCTTTCCTCTTCCCCTTTATTTCATTGCTAGAGTACATTCCTAATGGGCTTACCAAAAAAGAGAATTTGTTAGGTTAATTTTCTTCTTACTTGCATCTATTCATTCTAATCTACATTGGGCTGATAGTGATTGGTTTTAGAATGCATGGTTAATGAGTTCCCTTTTCCTCTGGATTTTGAAGGCAGCAGTGCTGATGAGAAGTCCAATGTCCTTTTTATTCTTGGCCCTCTGTATTAAATCTGATACTTTTTCCTCTGGAAGCTTCTCAGATGCTGTCTTTTTTGGCCCCAGATTTCTGAAATGTCACAGTGATGTATACTGGTGTAGGGGCTTTTATTCATCGTGCTGAGCATTCAAATGTGTCTTTTTCAGTATAGACATTTTGTGTCCTTCAATTTCATGGTGTTTTCTTGTAATTTCCTGTGATAATTTTCTTCTCTTTGTTTTTTCCATCCTCTCCTTTTGGAATTCATACTAATTGGATATTAGACCTCTTTGGATGATCCTTTCTTAAAAAAATGAAGTGTAGTTGATTTACAATATTACATTAGTTTCAGGTATACAGCATAGTGATTCAGTATTTTTACAGATTATATTAAAAGTTATTACAAGATAATAGCTTTAATTCCTTGTATTTTTTTTAACATCTTTATTGGAGTATAATTGCTTTACAATGGTGTGTTAGTTTCTGCTGTATAACAGAGTGAATCAGCTATATGTGTACTTATATCCCCATATCTCCTCCCTCTTGCATCTCCCTCCTACCCTCCCTGTCCCACCCCTCTAACTGGACACAAAGCACTGAGCTGATCTCCCTGTGCTATGTGGCTACTTCTCCACTAGCTGTCTATTTTACATTTGGTAGTGTATATATGTCCATGCCACTCTCTCACTTTGTCCCAGCTTACCCTTCCCCCTCTCCGTGTCCCCCAGTCGATTCTCTACGGCTGGGTCTTTATTCCTGTCCTGCCCCTAGGTCCTTCAGAACCTTTTTTTTTTTTTTAGATTCCATATATATGTGTTAGCATATGGTATTTGTTTTTCTTTCTGACTTACTTCACTCTGTATGACAGTCTCTAGGTCCATCCACCTCACTTCAAGTAACTCAATTTAGTTTCTTTTTATGGCTGAGTTATATTGCATTGTATAGATGTGCCACATCATCTTTATCCATTCATCTGTCGATGGACACTTAGGTTGCTTCCATGTCCTGGCTATTGTAAATAGAGCTGCAATGAACATTGTTATACATGACCCTTTTTGAATTATGGTTTTCCAGGGTATATGCCCAGTAGTGGGATTGCTGGGTTGTATGGTAGTTCTACTTTTAGTTTCTTAAGGAACCTCCATACTGTGCTCCATAGTGGCTGTATCAATTTACATTCCCACCAACAGTGCAAGAGGGTTCCCTTTTCTCCACACCCTCTCCAGCATTTATTGTTTGTAGATTTTTTGATGATGGCGATTCTGACTGGTGTGAGGTGATACCTCATTGTAGTTTTGATTTGTATTTCTCTAATGATTGGCAGTGTTGAGCATCCTTTCATGCATTTATTGGCAATCTGTGTATCTTCTTTGGAGAAATGTCTATTTAGGTCTTCTGCCCATTTTTTGAGTGCTTTGTTTTTTTAATATTGAGCTGCATAAGCTGTTTATATATTTTGGACATTAATCCTTTGTCCGTTGATTCATTTGAAAATATTTTCACTCATTCTGAGGGTTGTCTTTTCATCTTGTTTATAGTTTCCTTTGCTGTGCAAAAGCTTTATAGTTTCATTAGGTCCCATTTGTTTATTTTTGTTTTTATTTCCATTTCTCTAGAGGTGGGTCAAAAAGGATCCTGCTGTGATTTATGTCATAGAGTATTCTGCCTATGTTTTCCTCTAAGAGTTTTATAGTGTCTGGCCTTACATTTAGGTCTTTAATCCATTTTGAGTTTTTTTTGTGTGTACGGTGTTAGGGAGTGTCCTAATTTCACTCTTTTACATGTAGCTGTCCAGTTCTCCCAGCACCACTTATTGAAGAGGCTGTCTTTTCCCCATTGTATATTCTTGCCTCCTTTCTCAAAGATAAGGTGACCATATGTGTGTGGGTTTACCTCTGGGCTTTCTCTCCTGTTCCATTGATCTCTAATTCTGTTTTTGTGCCAGTACCATACTGTCTTGATTTCTGTAACTTTGTAGTATAGTCTGAAGTCAGGAGCCTGATTCCTCCAGCTCCACTTTTCTTTCTCAAGATTGCTTTAGCTATTCGGGGTCTGTTGTGTTTCCATACAAATTGTGTAATTTTGTGTTCTAGTTCTGTGAAAAATGCCATTGGTAGTTTGATAGGGATTGCATTGAATCTGTAGATTGCTTTGGGTAGTATGGTCATTTTCACAGTGTTGATTCTTCCAATCCAAGAACATGGTATATCTCCCCATTTGTTTGTATCATCTTTAATTTCTTTCATCAGTGTCCTATAGTTTTCTACATACAGGTCCTTTGTCTCCTTAGGTAGATTTATTGCTAGGTATTTTATTGTTTTTGTTGCAATGGTAAGTGGCTGTGTTTCCATAATTTCTCTTTCAGATTTTTCATCATTAGTGTATAGGAATGCAAGAGATTTCTATGCATTAATTTTGTATCCTGTTACTTTACCACAGTCATTGATTAACTCTAGTAGTTTTCTTTAGGATCTCTAGATTCTAAAGAAAGATCTTTAGAATCTTTAGGATTCTCTATGTATAGTATCATGTTATATGCAAACAGTGACAGTTTTACTTCTTCTTTCCCAATTTGGATTCCTTTTATTTCTTTTTCTTCTCTGATTGCTGTGGCTAAAACTTCCAAAACTACGTTGAATAATAGTAGTGAGAGTGGGCAACGTTGTCTTGTTCCTGAACTTAGTGGAAATGGTTTCAGCTTTTCACCATTGAGAATGATGTTGGCTGTAGGTTTGTCATATATGGGCTTTATTATATTGAGGTAAGTTCCCTCTATGCCTACTTTCTGGAGTGTTTTTATCATAAATGGGTGTTGAATTTTGTCAAAAGCTTTTTCTGCATCTATTGAGATGACCATATGGTTTTTCTCCTTCAGTTTGTTAATATGGTTTATCATATTGATTGATTTGCATATATTGAAGAATCCTTGTATTCCTGGGATAAACCCTGCTTGATCATAGTGTATGATCCTTTTAATGTGCTGTTGGATTCTTTTTCTAGTATTTTGTTGAGGATTTTTGCATCTATGTTCATCAGTGATATTGGCCTGTAGTTTTCTTTTTTTGTGACATCTTTTTCTAGTTTTGATATCAGGGTTGTGGGCCTCACTGAATGAGTTTGGGAGTGTTCCTCCCTCTGCTATATTTTGGAAGAGTTTGAGAAGGATAGGTGTTAGCTCTTCTCTAAATGTTTGGTAGAATTTGCCTGTGAAGCCATCTGATCCTGGGTTTTGTTTGTTGGAAGATTTTTAATCACAGTCTCAATTTCAGTGCTTGTGCTTGGTCTGTTTATATTTTCTGTTTCTTCCTGGTTCAGTATCAGAAGGTTGTGCTTTTCTAAGAATTTGTCCATTTCTTCCAGGTTGTCCATTTTATTGGCATATAGTTGCTTGTAGTAATCTCTCATGATCCTTTGTATTTCTGCAGTGGCAATTGTTACGTCTCCTTTTTCATTTCTAATTCTGTTGATATGGGTCTTCTGCCCTTTTTTCTTGATGAGTTTGGCTAATGGTTTATCAATTTAATTTATCTTCTCAAAGAACCAGCTTTTAGTTTTATTGATCTTTGCTATTATTTCCTTCATTTCTTTTTCATTTATTTCTGCTCTCATCTTTATGATTTCTTTCCTTCTGCTAACTTTGGGGATTTTTTGTTCTTCTTTCTCTAATTGCTTTAGGTGTAAGGTTAGGTTATTTATTTGAGATGTTTCTTGTTTCTTGAGGTAGGATTGTATTGCTATAGACTTCCCTCTTAGAACTGCTTTTGCTGTATCCCATAGGTTTTGGGTCATCATGTTTTCATTGTCATTTGTTTTTAGGTATTTTTTAATTTCCTCTTTGATTTCTTCCATGATCTCTTGGTTATTTAGTAGTGTATTGTTTAGCCTCCATGTGTTTGTATTTTTTACAGGTTTTTTCCTGTAATTGATATCTAGTCTCATAGCCTTGTGGTCAGAAAAGATACTTGATACAATTTCAATTTTCTTAAATTTAGCAAGGCTTGATTTGTGACCCAAGATATGATCTATGTTGGAGAACTTTCCATGAGCACTTGAGAAGAAAATGTAGTCTGCTGTTTTTGGATGGAATGTCTGATAAATACCAATTCAGTCCATCTTCTTTAATGTATCATTTAAAGCTTGTGTTTCCTTATTTATTTTCATTTTGGATGATCTGTCCATTGGTGAAAGTGGGGTGTTAAAGTCTCCTACTATGATTGTGTTACTGTCGATTTCCCCTTTTTTGGCTGTAAGCATTTGCCTTTTGTATTGAGGTGCTCCTGTGTTGCGTGCAGAAATATTTACAATTGTTATATCTTCTTTGTGGATTGATCCCTTGATCATTATGTAGTGTGCTTCTTTGTCTCTTGTAATAGTCTTTATTTTAAAGTCTAGTTTGTCTGATATGAGAATTGCTACTCCAGCTTTCTTTTGATTTCCTTTTGCATGGAGTATCTTTTTCCATCCCCTCACTTTCAGTCTGTATGTTTCCCTAGGTCTGAAGCGGGTCTCTTGTAGACAGCATATATACGGGTCTTGTGTTTGTATCCATTCAGCCAGTCTATGTCTTTTGGTTGGAGCATTTAATCCATTTATATTTAAGGTAATTATCTATATGTATGTTCCTATTACCATTTTCTTAATTGTTTTGGGTTTGTTGTTGTAGGTCTTTTCCTTCCCTTGTGGTCCTGCCTAGAGAAGTTCCTTTAGCATTTGTCGTAAAGCTGGTTTGGTGGTGCTGAATTCTCTTAGCTTTTGCTTGTCTGTGAAGCTTTTAATTTCTCCATCCAATCTAAATGAGATCCTTGCTGGGTAGAGTAATCTTGGTTGTAGGTTTTTCCCTTTCATCACTTTAAATATGTCCTGCCACACCCTTCTGGTTTGCAGAATTTCTGCTGAAAGATCAGCTGATAACCTTCTGGGGATTCCCTTGTATGTTACTTGTTGCTTTTCCCTTGCTGCTTTTAATATTTTTTCTTTGTATTTAATTTTTGATAGTTTGATTCATACGTGTCTTGGCATGTTTCTGCTTGGATTTATCCTGTATGGGAGTCTCTGCACTTCCTGGACTTGATTGACTCTTTCCTTTCCCACATTTGTGTAGTTTTCAACTATAATCTCTTCAAATATTTTTTCAGTCCCTTTCTTTTTCTCTTCTTTTTCTGGAACCCCTGTAGTTTGAATGTTGGTGCGTTTAACGTTGTCCCAGAAGTCTCTGAGACTGTCCTCAATTCTTTTCATTGTTTTTTCTTTATTCTGCTCTGTGGTAGTTATTTCCACTATTTGATCTTCCAGGTCACTTATCTGTTGTTCTTCTGGGTCCTTGTTAAATGTTTCTGGTATTTACTCCATTCTATTTCCAAGATTTTGGATCATCTTTACTATCATTACTCTGCATTCTTCTTCAGGTAGACTGCCTATTTCCTCTTCATTTGTTTGGTCTAGTGGGGTTTTACCTTGCTCCTTCATCTGCTATGTATTTCTCTTTCTTCTCGTTTTGCTTAACTTACTGTGTTTGGGGTCTCCTTTTTGCAGGCTGCAGGTTCGTAGTTCCTGTTTTTTTTGGTGTCTGCCCCCAGTGAGTAACGTTGGTTCAGTGGGTTGGTTCAGTAGGCTTCCTGGTGGAGGGGACTGGTGCCTGTGTTCTGGTGGATGAGACTGGATCTTGTCCTTCTGGTGGGCAGGACCTGTCAGCTGGTCTATTTTGGGGTGTCTGTGAACCTATTCTGATTTTATGCAGCCTCTCTGATAATGGGTGGGGTTTTGTTCCTGTCTTGCTAGTTGCTTGGTATGGGGTGTCTAGCACTTTGGCTTGCTGGTCATTGAGTGGAGCTCAGTGTTAGTGTTGAGATGGAGATTTCTGGGAGAGCTTTCGCCATTTGATATTACTTGGGGCTGGGAGGTCTCTGATGGACCAATGTACTGAACTCAGCTCTCTCCCCTCAGAGGCTCAGGTCTGACACCCATCCAGAACACCAAGACCCTGTCAGCCACACGGCTCAGAAGAAAAGGGAGGAAAGAAAGAAAGGAAGAGAGAGAGAGAGAGAGAGAGAGAGAGGGAGGGAGGGAGGGAGGGAGGAAGGAAGGAAAGAAAGAAAGGGAAATAAAGTTATTAAAGAAAAAATACATATTATTAAAATTTTTTAAGAAGTAATAAAAAATTTAAAAAAATAAAGAAAGAAGAGAGCAACCAAACTAATAAACAAATCTACCAATGATAACAAGCACTAAAAACCATACTGAAAAAAAAAAAAAACAGACAGAACCCTGGGACAAATGGTAAAAGCAAAGCTATACAGACAAAATCACACAAAGAAGCATACACATACACACTCACAAAAAGAGAAAAAGGAAGAAAAAAATATATATATATGTATATACATATATACATATATTAAAAAAAAAAGGAAGAGAGCAACCAAATCCGTAAACAAATCTACCAATCTTAATAAGCTGTAAATACTAAACTAAGAGAAACATAAAATCAGAAACAAATTAGATGCAGAAGGCAAACCTGAAGTCTACAGTTGGTCCCAAAGTCCACCATCTCAATTTTGGGAGGATTCGTTGTCTATTCAGATATTCCACAGATGCAGGGTACATCAAGTTGACTGTGGAGCTTTAATCCACTGCTCTTGAGGCTGTTGGGAGAAATTTTCCTTTCAATTCTTTGTTCGCACAGCTCCTGGGGTTCAGGTTTGGATTTGGCCCTGCCTCAGCTTTTAGATCACATGAGGGTATCTCTTCCCCACCCAGACAGGACGGGGTTAAAGTAGCAGCTGATTCGGGAGCTCTGGCTCACTCAGGCTGGGGGGAGGGAGGGGTATGGAATGTGGGGCGAGCCTGTGGTGGCAGAGGCCGGCGTGACATTGCAACAGCCTGAGGCACACCGTGTGTTCTCCCGGGGAAGTTGTCCCTGGATCACGGGACCCTGGCAGTGACGGGCTGCACAGGCTCCCAGGGACGTGTGGATAGGGACCTGTGCTTGCACACAGACTTCTTGGTGGCTGCAGCAACAGCCTTAGTGTTTCATGCCCTTCTCTGGTGTCCGTGCTTATAGTCACAGCTCTCGCCCATCTCTGGAGCTCATTTAGGCGGTGCTCTGAATCCCCTCTTCTCGCGCACCCCAAAACAGTGGTTTCTTGACTCTTAAGCAGGTCCAGACTTTTTCCTGGACTCCCTCCCGGCTAGCCGTGGCGCACTAGCCCCCTTCAGGCTGTGTTCACGCAGCCAACCCCAGTCCTCTCTCTGGGATCTGACCTCTGAACCCTGAGCCACAGCTCGCAGCCCCCACCCACCCCTGCGGGTGAGCAGACAAGCCTCTCAGGCTGGTGAGTTCTGGTCAGCACCCAGCCTCTGTGCGGGAATCTCTCCGCTTTGCCCTCTGCACTCCTGTTGCTGCACTCTCCTCGGTGGCTCTGAAGCTTCTCCTCTGCCCACCTCCCGTCTCCACCAGTGAAGGGGCTTCCTAGTGTGTGGAAACTTTTCCTCCTTCACG
Organism: Grampus griseus; assembly: GCF_964374135.1. Classification (NCBI taxonomy): domain Eukaryota; kingdom Metazoa; phylum Chordata; class Mammalia; order Artiodactyla; family Delphinidae; genus Grampus; species Grampus griseus. The sequence continues at coordinate 21,996,972 of NC_139011.1, forward strand.
GCTCCCTCCCAGAGGGGCCAGTCCCATCCCTATTCTTTTTTTATTTTTTAACATCTTTATTGGAGTATAATTGCTTTACAAGTGTGTGTTTGTTTCTGCTTTATAACAAAGTAAATCAGCTATACATATACATATATCCCCGTATCTTTTCTCTCTTGTGTCTCCCTCCCTCCCACTTGCCCTATCCCACCCCTCTAGGTGGTCACAAAGCACTGAGCTGATCTCCCTGTGCTATGCGGCTCCTTCCCACTAGCTGTCTATTTTACATTTGGTACTGTCCCTATTCTTTTGTCTCTGCTTTTCCTTTTTTCTTTTGCCCTACCCTGGTACAAGGAGAGTTTCTTGCCTTTTGGGAAGTCTGAGGTCTTCTGCCAGCATTCAGTAGGTGTTCTGGAGGAGCTGTTCCACAAGTAGATATATTTTTAATGTATTTGTGGGGAGGAAGGTGATCTGCACGTCTTCCACCTCTGCTATCTTGAAGGTCCTCTCAGTTCCTTGTATTATACAATATTTCCTTGTTGCTTATCTATTTTATACATAGTAGTTTGTATCTCTTAATCCCATACCCCTATCTTGCCTCTCTCTCCCCTTCCCTCTCCCCATTGGTAACCACTAGTTTGTTTTCTATATCTTTGAGTCTGTTTCTGTTTTGCTATATACATTTGTTTGTTTCATTTTTTAGATTCCTTATATAAGTGATATCATACACTATTTGTCTTTCTCTGTTTGACTTATTTCACTAAACATGATATTCTCTAGGTCCATTTGTGTTGTTGCAAATGGCAGAATTCCATTCTTTTTTATGACTGAATAATATTCCGTTGTGTATGTATACACCACATCTTCTTTATCCATTCACGACCTCTTTGGTCCTTTAAATCTCATTTTTCCCCTAGATTTTCATGTATTTTTATTTATTGGAAATTTTTTCACTTTATCTGGCTTCTTAGCTTTCAGTTTTTTAAAATATGATATTTTTAAATTCAAGAGCTGTTTCTTGCTTTTTAATTGTTCCTTTCTCATAATATTCTCATAGTGTTAGAAAGGAAAATATTCTCATAACTCTCTGATACTTTTAATTAAAACATCCTTGAAGTCTTTTTTTCTGTTCCTTGAGTTACTTTTCTTTTATGCCCCTCCCCGCCTTTCATTCACTGTAGTCCCTTTTTTTATGTGGAAAGCTATTCATAAGTGTTAGCTGATCCATTCATATTTAAGATTAAGGCATTTTAAATTATGTTTAAGTTGTGTATCCATACAGTAGAATACTCCTCAGAAATGAAAAACATTAAACTACTGTTACATGGAACAACATCAATGAATATCAAATGCATTATGCTAAGTGAAAGAAAGGGAACACAACAACATACACACCTTATAATTATATTTATGGGAAATTTTTGAAAAAGCAAAACTCTAGTGACAAAAGCAGATCAGTAGTTACCAGGATCCAGAGACTGAATAAACAATTTGACTGCAAGACAGTATGAGGGAAATCTTTAGGTGATGGAAATGTTCTATACTTTATTATAGTAGTAGTTATATGACCATGTACATTGGTCAAAACTCATGAAATTTCACACATAAAATTGGTGAATTTTATTATATGCAAGGAATATTTCAATAAAGCTGATTGAACAGAAAGTAAATTGGAAATTCTCTGTGGGTGGGGCTTGTTGACTTGGAATTTTGAGCTGAGCTTTCCAAATGGGAAGCCATCCATTTCATTAGGGATGTCCTACGAATGGCAGTACGTGGAGGTCTTTACTGCTACTGAGAGTCCTTAAAGCAAGAAATAATTGACAGGTATTCTGCATGTGAGCTGGGTGTCCTGCCACTCCAAATATAGAGTTTCAAATTATTCTACCTATTTTAATTATTACCACTTTTCATTGTATCTGTTGTCTCCAGGTCCCTAGATTTTACTTTTAAATGTCTCACAATATGCCACTTAGAAGAAACCTCATTTGAATATTGAGATATATATTTAAATTTATATGTAATATGGATTTTTCACATGGAAACAAAAAGAGAAAGAAATGAAAACTGAAGAAACTATGTATCTATGTATATTCCTTTTTATTTAGAATTTCCACAAGCTGTGAAATTGGGTTTTGAGATAATGTTTTTAGCTCTCAGGGATTTCGGAGACCTCTGCTGACATTTAAGAGCCATGCAATGCCTAAGAAGATGCACTGGGAATATTTAAGAAAACACTCTCCTATGTCAGTCCCACTCTCTCCTCCCACCTTGGGCTATTATTTCTTTAAAATATTTGTAAAAATTTTTAAATATTTCAAAAATACCAAAAGTGCAAAAAATTAGTATGTATCCCTCACCTAATTTTAAATGTTATCCGTTTGCCATGTTCTTTTTAGAATTTTCATAAGAACTAAAAATATTTCAGATGTTACTGAACTTCTCCCCACCTCATTAGTCACTTTGCCCCATTCTCCCATTTCCGTTATAGAACCAACCATCCTCCTGATGCTGGTGTGACATTTCTTTTCATGTTTTTGTATATGACAATAAACGATTAAAGACATATATAATATATCCATCTTTTTTTGTTTTAAAAATTTATATTAACACGATCATACTATGTCATCTTTTGTCACTTGATTTTTTTTCATTCAACTTTGTTTTTCAGTTTTATCCATATTGATAAATAGAACTAGTTCATTCATCTCAATAGCTGTAAAACAGTCAATGGAAAGAATAAACCAGAGTTTATGTATCCATTCCCCTCAGAGGACCATTGGGTAGTTTACATGTTTTTATAACTGCATTCAGTGCTTCAGTGAACCTTCTTGCACATGTCTTCAGAAGCACACCTATGGCGGGTTCTTTAGCACAGTAGCTCTCATATACTAGTGTGTATTAGAATCAGCTGGAGTGCTTGCACAACACAGATTTCTGGATCCTATCCCTAGAGTCCTTGATTCAAGAGCTGTAGGTGAGCCCAAGAATCTGAATTTTTACCAAATTCCCAGGTGATGCTGATGCTGGTGCAGGGATCAGTCTTTGAGAACCACTGCTTTAGGGTTGATAGGTATGGGTGTTGGTCATTGGATATCTTCCACTTTGCTAGGGATTTCCAAATTGCTAGGGATTTCTAAACACATAGAGTGTTTGCACCAATGTATACCTCTACTATCAATGTATGCATCCTTATTTCTTGCTATCTTGTTGAAAATTGGTATTGTGTCTTTAAAATTGTTGTTAATCCAAATGATACCTCTTGCTGTTTTATTTTATATTTTTCTGATTAATAGTGAGATTCAGCATAATATCTTACATTTAATGTCCAGTGTTTTTTCTTTTCTGTGAATTCCATATCCTTTGCCTTTTTCCCCCCCAGTTAGGTTGACTGGTTCATCTGTTTATTTCATTGTTTTATTGCTTCATAGAGTTTCTTTACATATTATGAACACTAATCCTTAATCTGATAATAGGCAGCAAATCTCTTAATCTCCTAGACTGTGATTTTTTTCTTTTTATCTATGGTATTTTTGAAGGAGAAACTTTTGAAATATTAACGGAATAATATTTTCCTTTGTTATATGTGCTTTTACATTATTTTGTTAAAGAAATATTTCCCTGTCCTGATGCCATAAAGATTTAGCACCTATTTATATACTTAAATTTTTCTCCTTTCATTTTATTCACAGTTTTTAATTTATTTGAAATTAATTATGAACATTGTATAACGTAGGAAGCTAATTTTTTTCCATATGGGGATTTGGTCACAAGTCTTTCATAACGAAGTTTCCATTCATTTTTGTATCTGTTTCCAGACTTTTCTGTGCATTCTATCAATCTTCTGTATATTCTAGAATAATACTAAACTTTTAAATTACTTGAAATTAGAAATGACTAGAAAATGTTGGTATCTGATAGAGAAATTCTTCTCACATTCCTCTTCTTCAAGATAATTTCATCTCTTCTTGGTCCTTTGGACAAATTTGTCTACTTGGGTGAAAACTTTGGTTTACATTTTTCAGTTGGCTCGATCTCTTTATTCAGTGTTAACATTTTTCTCTGTAATAACATGTATGCTTTTTTGGACTTCACTTCTTTTTTGCAAAAATTTGAGGTAGATTCCAAAGAAAAGACCACAACATAATAGAAATAAGTGTGTGTGTGTGCTTGAAGGTAAAAACAGGAGAAAAGTATGCCAACCATAAAAGTCATAAAATTATTGGACTAAACATAAACCCTTATTCAAACCTTTCCAGTGAGGATAAAGAGGGAATGTGTGATAAATATTTGACTCCTTTGATAGAAGGAAACACACAAGTTTATGGTGGAAAAAAATGTATTCTAATACCAAACACTGTCAGAAAGTCTTTATTTATTTTATTTAAAAAAATTTTTATTGGAGTAGAGTTGATTTACAATGTTGTGTTAGTTTCTGCTGTACAGCAAAGTGAATCAGTTATACATATACATATATCCACTCTTTTTTAGATTCTTTTCCCGTATAGGTCATTACAGAGTATTGAGTAGAGTTCCCTGTGCTATATAGTAGGTCCTTATTAGTGATCTATTTTATATATAGTAGTGTGTATATACCAATCCTAATCTCCCAGTTTATCCCTCCCCTCCCCCTTTTCTCCCCTGGTAACCATAAGTTTGTTTTCTACATCTGTGACTCCATTTCTGTTTTGTAAATAAGTTCATTTGTACCATTTTTTTTTTAGATTCCACATGTAAGTGATATCATATGATATTTCTTTCTCTGTCTGACTTACTTCACCTAGTATGACAATCTCTAGGTACATCCAGATAGCTGCAAATGGCATTATTTCGTTCTTTTTCATGGCTGAGTAATATTTCATTGTATATGTGCCACATCTTTATCCATTCCTCTGTCGATGGACATTTAGGTTGCTTCCATGTCCTGGCTATTGTAAATAGAGCTGCAATGAACATTGATGTGCATGTATCTTCTCAAATTATGGTTGTCTCTGGATATATGTCCAGGAATGGGACTTCTGGATCATATAGTAGCTCTATTTTTAGTTTTTTAAGGAAACTTCATGCTGTTCTTCGTAATGGTTGTACCAATTTACGTTCCCACCAGCAGTGCAAGAGGGTTCCCTTTTCTCCACAACACCTCCAGCGTTTATTGTTTGTAGATTTTTTTTTTTTTTTTTTTTTTGTAGATAATTTGATGATGGCCATTCTGACTGGTGTGAGCTGAAACCTCATTGTAGTTTTGGTTTGCATTGTCAGAAAGTCTTACATGGAACATTTATTTCATAGGGAATATAGAAAAACAGAAAAAACAATTGGTTAACAAGTACAGAAATGCATTTCTTATGGTGGCAGTGAACAACATTTTAATGTTATAAAAGTGGATAGCAAATAGCTAATATGACCCCCTCCCATGGTCCAACTTGGTTCAGAGATAGAAATGAGAATATCAAAGTCTTTAGGTAGGTACAATTTTCCTCTAACTTTGCGATTGGAAACCAGGGCTCTTGGGTCAAATCCACCCTACCACCTGTTTTTGTAAGTAAAGTTTTGTGGGAACACAGCCACGCCCATTTGTCTACATATTGTCTGTGGCTGCTTTCTTGCTACCAAGGGCAGATTTGAGTACTTGTGATAAGGACCACATGGGCCGCCAAGCTGAAAATATTTACTTTCTGGCCCTTTCCAGAAAAAGTTTGCCATCCCCTGCTCTAAATGATCATTCCTTAAATTATGAGCTTTATATTTGCCCTAGGAATAGTTTAAAATCCCCGCTCACCTGTTTTTCAGCATCTGAGAGTATAAGCCAAATGTGTAATTGGGCACGATGGCTGAGGTGAGGCACTTGGCCAAAATGATTCGTTAATGTCTTTATTCAGGAAGAGAATGTGCTCTCCCTGTGTATACTCTTCCTACCCAGGGATTTCATCACTCAAAGAAAAACCACCTGCATTCTAAATTAGGGAGATTCTCTGTTTGTCTCAGCAATATACTTGTTCCTTTTGCTCCGCTCGAGGTTCAGCCTCTTACCATCCACCCACCTCTTGGTCAGCTAGCCTTGGCGGTGCTTCCTGGACTCTCAGTAAGCAGTTCGTGGGAACCTTGAGATGGCATCTTTCTCCCCATCTGGACTCAAGTCCTGGTCCGCCCTGTGATTTTTGCAGCTTCTTTTCCCGGTAGACCTAGTGCTGAATTCCTCTCAGCTCCGTGATGCTAAGTCATCTTTGTCAAAAGATTTTTGTTTTCTGAAGGACTGGTTAACTGAACGGTCATGACTCCAAACTGGCAATATGTTCCAGTGGAAAAAAGCACAGAATTTAGAGCCAGCTGTCCTGTTTTTGAGTTCCTAACCTTGATACTTACCAGATGAATGACCTTGGGCAGGTTGCTTTAACTCTGAGACTCACTCTTCTCATCTGCAAAATGAGGATACTAATGATGCTTCCCATACCTGTTAGGATTACTGTGAGAAACGAATGAGATACGAGAGAATAATTTGTAAACCACAAAGTAAAACACACATACTCATTATTACTACCCGTTTGCAAAAGTTCCTCCAACGGTTTTTCCTAATCTCCAAAGGCTTTTCATTTGTATTCAGGAACCAGCCCGTTAATTTTCCTTTGCAGCCTCCTTGCCAAAGGGTCTCGCCATTGTGTTGGCATCTGTCTTCTCTGGAAAGGAATGTGCTGCTCCTCCAGGCACAGCTCCCCTCTACCAATCACTGTTCTAGAACCTAAAAATCTCAAAGCTGAGCTGTGTGGTCTTTGACAGTTTGAGAGTAGAGGTCAGTGAAAGAATGTTCCTTTTGCCTCTCCCTAATTCTGTGTTATCTCCTGGCCCCAGACCCCAAAGCAGTCCTGACTGTGCTCAGCGTCTCACATACTCTTCAGTGAACACCACTCTTTAATTTCTTGCCTGACTCCTCTCTCTGTCTGAGCTCAGAACAAGGATAGAGGCAAAAGTGGGAATGGGGATGCAAGAATCCCCAAACAAACACTGTTCATTATCCTCATTGTTCCCATCTCTTCTCTTAGAACCCCAAAACAAATTCCTCTCTTCATGAGGCTCTCTTTCCCCACCCCTATATCTCACCTGTTTTCTACATCCTCCCACCATCTAGGAGGAATAATTGCCATTGGATTCATCCCATTTCAGGATGTGGGTAGGGTCACTTAGGAGTGGGTAGCATCACTCTTTGTTAAAAGATATCATCATATGTGATAACCTTAATTCTTTATTTTCCTTCCTTGTATATATATCTTTTCAAGCATATGCACTGTTTTTTCTTCCATCTCCAGTATCATGGAACCAGCCCAAGAGTGGTCAGACTGCAAGATTTGGATTAAGCTCAGGGGAGGTAGAGACCCTGATGGCTGCTAGAGCAAGCTTATCTGTCTCAACCTAGCCTTACTAAAGCTCTGCATTGGATGTTGGACTAAACTTAAAATTAAAACAAAACAAAACAAAACAAATGAAACTCATTTGCTCTTATTTATTGCTTTTTCTGTGGATATTCCCCCAGGGCTCTCATAAAGGAGGGGTAACTCAGATGTCTATACCATCAATAGTCCACACAGTTTATATCTATGAACTCGTAAATAAATTCCTAAAATGGTCACTGGATCACTGTTTTCTGCAAATGGCTAGTCTTTGCATCCTGGGCTAATAAGCCCAAGTGGGATACCGTGTTACAAACTGTAATCTAAATTTTCTTCAGTTTGGCACTGACTGTTTTCTACAGAAAGGAAAAACAAGAATTACCAAAAAAAAAAAAACCCAAACCAAAAAACCTGACCATTATATCTTTGCCAGAGAAAACATAATTTGCTTTATTTTTCCCCTTTGCACCATTAAGAGATTTATTGTCTCCTATTTATTTTCAGCACTTTTCTTCATTTCTGGGAAGTCTGACCTGCCTAAATCATTATTGCATCTGAACAGAGTTTTGCAGACAGATTTCCAGTAATGGGCTCAAATAATGGACTCTGTTTGGTGTTTCAGTGGCCCTTTAATGGCCCAGAGAAGGGCAGTGCTTCTTACATGTTGCCTGAGAAGCAAACATGAAAGCCCGCCTGTCACTAGGGGGCCTAGTGACATAATCCGAAACAGCCCACACCAAAATTTAAAAATTCTTTATAGTCACATACTGTGGAAAAAGTGCATTCTACATCACAATATATTTGTGTTTCCTTATATATAAACATGTCTAAGTGTTTTAATTGACATTTCAGGCAGGTGTACCTTTTTTATCCTGGCACAGTTGCACTGGTTACTGCTTATTCTTACCCACAGTCTGAAATACATATGATTTAGATGCAGGGAAACTGGATTTGAATTGAGTCTGTGACTTTGGGATGCCTAAATCTGGACAAATACTTATTCTCTTAGAGCAGTAGATCCTCATCTGTAAAATGGGCTGTAGTGATGATTGAATTTACAACTTGGGGATACCTTTTTGGTGAAGAATTGTTCAATGTTGAGAGGGAAGGACTGACTAGAACCAATGGGGAAATCTGAATCTGAGACTGTTTTGATGATGATTAAGTGCAGGCTTTTTCATGATATTTAACTGCTCTCATTTTGCAATAGTTCCACTCTATCATATTAGTTCCTTGGGGATGTTTATAGAGTTTTTCCTCATAGGAGTGCCAATGTTAGGAGCAGTAATTCTCATAGGAAACTTTTGAGACAGCTGCCAGCCCCAGGCTCCCAGATTCATCCCTGGTGAACCTAACTTCAACAAATACTTATCAAGGAATGTTTCTGTGTCTTTCACTTGCTGGGTACGCTGGGCCGTATGGAAAAATTGTGAGCTATGGTCCACACTCTCAAAGACTTGAAATCTTATTAGAGGAAACCCACAAGGCTGTTCTAAGAATTCATCAATAATAATTTAGGAATATGTAAGAATATAATACATAAGAATAATACACACTTAACAAGGGCCTACTGAACAATACACTTGGCATGTTTCTTCTAATTCTCAAAATAACACTGAAAGATAAAAACTATTATTTCTGTTTAACTGACATGGAAATCAAGGCTGTAGCTCCAGACTGTATAATCAAATGCCAAAAAGGAAAAGTAGATTTAATAGTGTCATGTATCAGCCGCCATATCCTACTGCCCTGAGTTATTCTGTGTAAATGGATTTTTCCCACACTGATTGTTTTTAGGTCAAGTGGAGGTAAAAGTGATAACCTCTCTGCTTCCAGAAGCAAAGCTGATATGAGATTTATTTAGTCTTTGCTGCATTGGGCAAAGGGGCTCAGTACTGTAAAAAAATAAGCCTAAATTTCAGCACCATGGCTTAGATTCTTCTCTCCCTCCTTCCCACTTCTATCATTGTGCCTGACACAACCAGCCAGACAGAAACTTAGCACTCACTAGTATCCATGTGCTGTTTCACCTTCCGCAGTCGATGGAATGACTGAGGTGGTTAAGGATCTGAGTGCCTTTCCCATTGTCTCTTCTTCCTCTGTGTCAGCAAGATGGTGCCAGAATGACCCTGGAAACACAAGGGGCAGAGCCACAATATGGAAGACGCCTGGGTCTCTGAGTCACTGCTGGGAGGAGAGCTTCCGGGAGAGCCATCCCAATAGGGACATCCACATGGGACTTTGTATGAGCAACAAATAGACTTTTATTATGTTAGGCCACTGAGATTTTCGGTTGTTTGTTGCAGCAGGTACCCTGTCTGACCAATTAGCAGGTGCTGAATAATACTTGCTATCCATGTGCTTCATATTAAAATTGCTTGGGAAATTTACAAAAAACCTCATGCCCATGTTACACACCAATTTAATCAGAATCTCTAGGGGGTGGTATCCAGGCATCAATCTTTTTTTTTTTTAACTGCCTAGGTGATTCCACTGTATATTCGAGTTTGAGAACCAGTGTGTTGTATCGGTGGTATTCTAAAAACTGTGGTCTGTGGATTTTGTTAGAAATGCAAATTCTTACATCTCCCTATCTGTGGAATTGGATTCTCTTGGAATTTGTGTTTTAGCAAGCTCTCTGGGGGATTCTTCGGTATATTAAAGTTAAGAAGCACCGTTCTAGAACACTCTGCTTTAGTGATTCTCAAAGTATGGTTCTCTGGCTATAATCAGAGTCACCTGGAATACTTCCTAAAGGCAGGTTTCTGGACCCAGGCCCAGGCCTACTAAATCAGAATCTCATGATGGAAGTGCCTAGATGGCTATATCTCTCAAGATTTTTCTAGATAATTCTTGGCTCACCAGATTCACGCTTTTCAGTTACCAACACTGTTGCCCTTTCCCTAGAATCAAGGAGTTTCCCACCATTCCTCGTCACCAACCACCAAGTCCCTCTGAGTTCTGTCCATCCCCAGATGGGAAGGATGGCTACTTAACCTTACATGTAGCTTCCTGCTGTAGTTAGTTGTTTTAGATACAGACCTCCTCCAGTGCTTTCGAGTGTTTGTTTACAGACCATTAATTATTAAACATGGACGTTTTGAAGCAGAGAAACTTTCAACTTAAATGATGAGAAATGATGCTGGTTGAAGAGAGACAGACTTGAAAATGAGGACTTCTTAAAACATGATTCCACTGATAGAGCTCTGATTTCTACTAATCTTTTCACGGAACCATATCTACTGCATGAGGAAAGCTGCCTATGGGACTAATTTAGATGATAAATGGAAAGAATTTAAATGAGAAATGGAAAAGCCATATGCAGAAGCAAGAAGATGATTGGAAAAAGACTATAAGTTATGTCAGTTCATTGGGCAGGGCCCGGTTTGGGAGTGTACTTTAATCATGGCGAAAGTCCCTGCAAGTTTATAAAGACAGATTCTATAAAAGGCCTTTTTGATCCGAGAGAATCAAAATCTCATTCTTTCCCCATTTCTTTTTTCTCTCTCTTGCTCTCTCGTTACTTGAAGTTAAGTTTACGCTGGATTTTGGGAGGGCATGTTGGTAATTTATATGGCAGACAGAAGAAGTGGGTTCTAAAAGCTGCACATATGGCGGTCTTGGTGCCTGCCATTGTGGCCCCAATTTTGTGCTGCCCTTATTCCTTACTTTGTGTCTATCACAGGAGCTTGTATAATAACAAGTTTGAGTTGGAGAGCTAGAGGTGCAAGGTGTGAACAGGGAGGTGTCTGGTCTGGCCTTAAGGAAGGTTGCTGTTGAAAGAAATATATGTATGCTCAGGAGGAAGGGCTCTGTGCCGTGTGTTGAGCAGGAGGGGAGCCTGGGCTGAGCAGGGAGACGACCAGATTCACTCTTCATTGCTCTGTGAACTGTGGGGAACACAGCGCCAGCTCACTGCTCCCATCAGAACTCTCCCATTGTACCCCTTTGCACATGGGAACGGCGGGGTGAGGATGGAGGAGTCCTCTATATATTAGGAATGGCCTGGGTGCACCCAGACAAAATTGGATGGAGTAGAAGAAAGCATGTTTCATGTGTGGTGGGACAGATCCTCAGGGCCCTGTCTCACCTGCAGGTATTGAAGGAAGTCTTAATCTGCCACACAGAACACACGGCACCATGAGTAGGGGGACATCAACGGGTTAAAATCCTGCATGCACTTGTCCCCAGGCCTTTAAGTTCTAGGAGACAACCCCAAATATCAGAAAGTGACTGAAACACAGCAATCTGCAATCCTCAGGTAGTTAAGTAAAGAAGGCCCCAGTCATTCTGTTAGAATTTAGAATTTCTAGTCCCTGGGAGGAGACATGAGAAGAAGGCAATGTAGCATGGTAGCTGGAAGCTTGGAATTGGGGTCAGGGGGTCTTAAATTTGTACCCTCGTTCTATCATTTTATCAACTATCATTTTATCAATCATGGCCTTGAGTAAATTACTTGATCTGTTGGAGCCTCTGTTTCCTGCTTCCTGAAATAGTTACGATATACACATGCATATATACCTTATAAGGGGTCATGAAAAATAAACAAGACAGTGTCTCTAAAAGACTCGGCAGAGTCCCTGGTGCGGGGTGAATAAACTGTAATCACTGTTCTTCTGCGTGATAGCTGTAAGTCTTGGGAGGGGTAAAAATGGAAGGCAGCAGTGCAGAGGAGAAATGTATGGGATACCCTAGATTATAAGAATGATGACCAAGGCAGAGGCCCAATTTTCCATAATGGATGGAACTACAACATACAAAAGAGGTAGAAATTCATTTACCCTAAACTGGCATCCAGCCAGGGGCAGGGTGGCAGCTAGGATAACATGTTGCTAACCCATGGCAACATGGTTGGGACCATCAATACGTCCTTTTTCAGGGAAGTGTTGAGCGCTAGTGAGCCATCATGGAAAGTCCATAGAGTTTGGACCTAGGTTTAAAGCCAGCCTCTACACTGTACTAGCTGTGTGACAGATTCAAGTTACTTAACTTACATTTGTGAAAATAGGGGTGAAGGGAGATGAAGATGCTTGCCTTTCAGATTTGGAGCAGAGAGCAGAGATGGGCCAAGAAAGTGCTGGGCACATGGTTGAAACTCACAGAATGGCAGTTACTGAGCAGGGGTGGAGCCCAGACTACACAAGGCCCCTACTTGCTGGAGTCATGGGCCAGAGTCATGGGCCGGGGGAGCAGAGATACCGAAGCCTGTGCAGCAAGGAGGGTTGGCTTAGGAGTAGCTAACTAAAAATGAGACATTGTTTTTGCACTTTCCATTGCCTTCCAGGGTGCTCCATACATGTAGCAAAAATTGACAGTTACTATGTACCTCTTCCTTGAATATGCAAACAGCTTAGATTCCGCACTGCGGTAAAGGCTACTTGCAGATCTGATTACGCCCCCCTGTGCTTTCCACTGTATAGCTAGCTTCAAAGCTATTCTTCATCCCAAGTTCACTTTCCAGTAGATCCTATTAAGGGCACTCTACTGCAGAGCAATTCTCCTTAAACTCCCCCCCGGCCCTGCAGCGCCGACACAGGGGCTAACTGATTAATGCACTGCACTGGTCCTTAATACCTTCTCCTTCTAAGGTCTGGTTCAAGTCAGCACCCTTTGATTAGCACTATCTTTTCCAGCACTCTTTTGCATCTCCCTTCTGCTGGCATTTATTCCTGAAAGGGAGGCAAAAAGATTGATGAAAAAAACTTGTCAAGTTTGCAAGATCACATTATCTAGTGATAAACCTCCTCAAATGTTCCAAATTTTTGGACTGATTTTTCTGATCATAGAAATGATCAATTTTCCGCCCAAGCAATTTATTTAAGAAGGGAAATGTATCTGTATGTATATAAACACCATTGCTGGTGGGTGCGCAAGAATATGGTTTATTTCAGCAGTAGGCCCTTGAAACTCAGTAGTTTCACAGAATTATTGATGCAATAAATCTCAGTGGTTTGTTACAGCATTAAGGGCCCACTGTTTACTTCAATCTTTTAATCAATACACCAGACGTTAGTTGCTGGCAACTTATGATATTTTTATATCATAAAAATACTTACATTTGTGAAAATAGGGGTGAAGTATTATTATTATTACTAATGTTTTTTGTTACAGTTTCTTTCTTGCTTTGTTCTTTTTTTGGCTGCATTTAGCAGGGAGGTAGAAATCTGTGGCTGATTGGATGTTCTCTCACATGCAAAACATCACTGGGATATAATAGGTGAGAGAAGATTTACTTAGAAAAAACATTTTTTTTTAATTCAACCAGCCGGAAAAATAATATCCTTCTTAATACTGAAGAAGGAAATGTGAAATGTGAGTGTTTTATATAGTGGCTCTGCTGCTACATGTCTTCTTCCTGGACACCTTGTTTGTAAATGGCATTGAGAATGGGAAACGGATGACAATAAAACCGGCCTTCCACGAATCTCTGATTCTCTGTAGTGCAATTTGAAGGCAGGCCATTTTGTAGGAAGTATTCCCCAAAGACGTGATCCTCTGAACCCTGGAAGTTTTTCTTGTGTTAATGTTTGCTTTTTTTATCTGTGAATATTTGGCTCTATTTCTTTCCATACACTTTGGCATGGTCTCTGTTAGAATAACATGTAGTTTATGCTTAGCTTTGGGGTCACTATGACTATCAAACTGCAAATCAACAGGGCAAGAAAAAGTGCTGTTCAGCCAGTGCTTTCTAGAGAAGAACCGAAGCTGGGATTTTGTGTCTGGGGACAGCGAGCGTGAGGGGCATTTCCAATTGTGGGGAAGTTTCCCCTGGAAGAAGCCTTCCGCTAGTACGCATGTGCTAATTTTGTGCTGTGGTGTTGTGTCTCTAAATCTAGGTGGGTAATTAAGTACTGTTCTAGCTGGAGTTTATTCCTTCCCTCCTCTGTCTCTTTATTTCTGAGCTTAATTCACAGTCACTTACGTGGAGGAGGTGCCCAGGACAACTCATTTCTTGCTGTATTAGTAACTGAAGTGCTACCTCTATGAATAATAGTAACATCGGGCAGTTGGCTGGAAATGGTGCCCCTGATATTTCTTAGTATCAGTGGTCTCTACTTCTAGTAGAATTTAGGGAGCTACTGTAGTTTTCTTTAAAAAATTTCAAGGATAGCTCTATTATGCGTTTGTGTACCCCCAAATTAAAAATGAAGTCAGCAAAAATGATAATTCTTTTTGTTTCCTAAGTTAATCTCTACAAAGACTTTTTCTTCTTCATTCTTAGCTCAATGACCCAGGAATAGCTGTGTTTAAGTTCTTTTAGAGAAGAAATTTTCATTTTTCTCAGTTGGCCATTAAACTGAAAACATTAAATAAATATTATTAATAATAAATTCATGAGGAATAAGTCCTAAGAAGCAGAATTAAATTGCTGCTGAAGCATCTTTCTGGCTTTTAAATTTGCAGTTTATGTTACCAATAGGAGATAAGATGAATAATAAAGAATGGACACCAGGCACTTGAGAAACCCACATAAGCATGAAACTTAATGCTTATAAAAGTGCAGCGTATCCACAGATGGGAGGGCAAAAGAGTGCAGTGGAAGGAAGTGAAAATCAGTGTCTAATAACTTCAGTTAGAGTCTTGGTGTCAAAAACTCTATTTTGAAGCAAATACCTCAGTGTGCTTTTCATGGGATGAAATACTGACCTGATCCCAGAGGGAATGGCGGATTGTCAAGGAGTTGGTGAATGGTTCTCAAAGTTCAGGTTCTCCATGTTACCAGAGTTTGCTTTTTCAAGGGATCACCGACTCAGTGCAAACATTTTGCAACACTCTCACATGCAATGTCTCAGTTTCTCCCTCTGTAAAATAGAGATATTTGCCATG
Organism: Grampus griseus; assembly: GCF_964374135.1. Taxonomy (NCBI): domain Eukaryota; kingdom Metazoa; phylum Chordata; class Mammalia; order Artiodactyla; family Delphinidae; genus Grampus; species Grampus griseus. Next base: position 22,012,160 of record NC_139011.1, read on the forward strand.
ATGGTGAATCTTCAGGGGTGCTGAGTATGTTAAGGCCATAGCCACATTCATTACATATCAGTTTCAAGAATTAATTAGGTGCTGCCTAGTATTTACATCACTCAGTCCTAAGCACTGAGACTGTTTTAGCCTTTCCATCCATTACCTGACCCTATCATCATCCTTCAGCTCTCCTTTTAGTTTCTGCCTGGCATGTATTTTCTTTCTTTTTTTAAAAAGTTAATTTTTATTGGCGTATAGTTGATTTACAACGTTGTGTTAGTTTCTGCTGTATGGCAAAGTGAATCAGTTATCCACATACATATATCCACTCTTTTTTAGATTCTTTTCCCATATAGGTCATTACATAGTATTGAGTAGAATTCCCTGTGATATACAGTAGTTTCTTATTAGTTATCTATTTTATATATAGTAGTATAGTAGTATGTATATGTCAATCCCAGTCTCCCAATTTATCCCTCTGCCCTTGGTACCCATATGTTTGTTTTCTACATCGGTGACTCTATTTCTGTTTTGTAAATAAGTTCATTTGTACCATTTTTTAGATTTCACATATAAGCGATATCATATGATATATGTCTTTCTCTGTCTGACTTACTTCACTTAGTATGACAATCTCTAAGTCCATCCATGTCACTGCAAATGGCATTATTTCATTCTTTCTATGGCTGAGTAATATTCCATTGTATATATGTACCACATCTTCTTTTCTATTCATCTGTCGATGGACATTTCGGTTGCTTCCATGTCCTGGCTATTTTAATAGTGCTGCAACGAACATTGGGTGCCTGTATCTTTTTGAATTATGGTTTTCTCCAGATATATGCCCAGGAGTGGGATTTCTGGGTCATATGGTAGCTCTATGTATTTTCTTGAAATTGTGGCAGAACCCTTAACTGTCCCTTAGAATTCCGTTTGTGGTATGTCCATGAAGCATCTCCTTCATCTATTTCTGTTTTTTTTTTAATTGGTTAATCTAAACTCTATATTTATTGCACTCATTTTCTGGGACTCTGATAACCTGAGATAAACTTAGGAGCATCCTCTTTAAATCAACTAGAGATATGATTAGAGTTAGCTGGGATCTTCAGCCTTTCAAGATGGATTTGAATTATTTTTAAATGGATTTGAATAAATCTGCCAAAAAATGTGTTTTTAATTGTCTATTCTGAGCGCATGAGGTTTACTTTCTTATGCTAATTTTGACAATAAGCAGATAGGCAAAGTAGGCACATTGAAGAAATAGTTTTATTTAAAAGTCTTCTTTGATCATTGCTCATTAATAGTTAATAGTAAGGGAATTGGATAACTTAGGAGAAAGTTTGGAAATTAAAAAAAAAGTTTCTCCTTAACCACAAATACTACTGCCTGAGATGTTTGGGTATGCTGCAGCCTGCTTTATTGTTTGGATTCATCTATTTCACCTTTATTTCTTTATTTTTAATACCTAAGCCTGTCTTCTAACTTATTCAGTTTCAATCAAGAACTGTTTTTCTTGAAATAGTCTCCCAAACAGGAAAAATCCTTCAAGTTGATTAGCAAGAAATTAAAACAGTGAACTGAAATTAAACATCTACTCTCAAACTTGAGTTTAATTAAATTTTCTCACCTGCTTACAGGTTTAGTATATTTTAGATGCCTTAACGGAATTCTTATGAGTAAGAATAAATGTCCTTTTCTGCAGGGCCCGTGCTCTTACCTGTCCTGTGTATGTGAATGTGCTATTGTTTCCTGTGCATCAATAGCACTTTATTTCCTTTGCTCGTGTTCTCCTGTAGCACCCTTCACTTTATTTCCCCTAGTACATAAATCAACTTTTTTTTAAAACTATATTTTCTATCAGCTACTCAAATATTCATCTCAATGAGGCTCCTTATCCAATTGGGACTCATACCAAATCTTTAAAAACAATTCATGATAGAAGTTATGAATATCTTAAGATACACTAATCCCCAAACCTACTTCTTTTGCAGTCTTATACATTTCAGCAAATGTCACCTTGGGTCTTGTAATTGTTCTTACCAAAATTCTTGATGTAATCTTGGACTCCAGTCTTCCTTTTACACCCCATATTCAATCTATTAGCAAATCCTTTTTTCTCTATCATCAAACTATATCTAGAAACTTCTCATATTTCACAACTTTCCCCACTACTTGGGAATTGTAGTCCAAGCCATCATCATCTTTTCCTTGGATATTTGCAATAGCATTTTTATTACTGTCCCAGCTTCTATGCTTGCCTTCTTATTCTCAAACTAGAAATCAGAATAACGTGATTAAAAATAATCCAGATCACGTCTTTCCTCAGCTCAAATCCTTCCAACTGCTTCCCATTTCACTTAGAGTAAAAGCCAAAGTCTTTGTAGGGCCAGCACGACTCTCACTGCCTCCTCCTTCACTGCGTCTGTGATCTGTTTCCTGTGAATTCACCCTCGTTCACTCCGCTCTATTCATTCTGGCTTCCTTGTTTCTTTAACATGCCCAGCATGCTCTGCTTCAGGACCTGTGCCATTGCTATTCTGCAAGTAATACATTGCCATGGTCAAAAAAAGAAAAAAAATCTCTATGCCTTAGGTTTTACATTGAGAAAAGGCTACAGATTCTATCAGTCAGCTCTTACAGTGTAACAAACTACCCCAAAACTAACTGACTTAAGATGTCAAACATTTATTACTACATCTCACAGCTCTGTGGTCACTGGGTCTCAACTGATCCAGGCTAATCTAGACTGGGCATGTTACTCATCCACAGATTGGGTGTGGTCTTTTCTCTAGCTGGGTCAGTTCTAGCCCTGGCCAGTCCTTCTCATGCTAATGGAAAACATGTGGGAAGGCAAGTAGGGATATTTTTGTAAGATTGTGGAAGTATTTGCCGTTGACCACTGTCATCATCTTACAATAATGTCTTTTGGTTTGTTAGTAGAACTCGTTTGGAAGAATGGGTTTGAGCAAAATGGCAGTAGGCTGGGGTTAAGTGAACGGTGGCCACCAGTTTAGTTCAGCATTAAGACCTTCTGATCCAAGACTGAGTTTTTGTTCCTCCTGGGTTAGCTAGTTTTAGGGAATCACCCATGAGGCTATAGATTTAAATTAAAGGAGAGGCTTCAGTGCAATGCAGGGAGGTGATATGGGAGTCTTGGCCACCGGTTTCCACAGCTTACTTCTACTTTTTGGATCTGCTCTTGCCCTACCCCGTCATATAATGGGCTGCTGCTCTGCCCACTTACACTTAAAACTTACTAGATCTCATTATATCCAGGTCATGATGGCAGCTCCAGCTGAAAACTTAGCATCTAATCGTCACTCAGTCTCCACTAGGGTCTAGAAAGATACCATGAACTGCTTTTAAAATGGCAACAAATTCTCTACTGCTAATGGCATAGCCTTGTGGCAGAACCCCTGGTGTCTGTATGATGCATGCATTAGGGCTTGTCAGAGATTACAGACAGCATCCTAATCTACTGTATGTACTTCTAGTACCACCAGTTTACTGGGTCAAATATCTTCAATAGCATGACAGCTTCCATGATAGCCTGGACCAGTTGTACACACCTCTCTTGCTCTTGCTCTTACTCTTAGAAGCTTTTTGAGTCCCTTGGTAAATAGGTTTCTTCTTGATTTTTTATATCATAATAGCTGTACTTCAGTGGTCAGAGAACTATCCTGAGAATTCTTTCAGGTGCTATGGCTATTCATTCACTTATGCACCCAAGGACCAGGCAGATAAATTTAGCTTTGATCCAATTATGACTTATACAATTCCAGTGCCAGTGCTATTGCATAAGCCCAGTGTTTTAGCTTCTGTACCTCAACTTAAGTCACCACTGATGAACATCTCATAGTGTTGATGCTGTAGCGTGCAAGAGGTTATTATCAAAGGGATTGTATTGTTATCTAACCAGGGAGTAAAACCATTTCTGAATCCCAGCCTGATGGTCTGATTTTCCAGAGCCACTCCTTATAACAATGATTTTATCCTAGGTTCTCCAAAAAGCAGAGCCTGAGGAAAGGCTTGTGTGTGATTGGATTCTCTTGGGAAGTGATATTTTAGAATAGAGTTGGAAAATGGGGTAAATGAAGTGGGGAAAGAGGGAAAACCAATCTAAGAGTGCTCTACCAGGCTGATCACCACTGTGGGGACCTGGGAGATTGTCTCATGAGGGATCTTCTGAGGAGCAGTTTGACACACTGAAGCACCATCTATCAGAAATGCTGATAAGCTATAGAGTGATTTCTGTTTTGGAGAAAACATTTTGTGAGCAATTTGGAGAGATATGGTTTGAATTACAGTTGTAATAATGTGCAATGTGTGTCAGGCCTTAAGACTTTGTGGTATCAAAATACTCCTTAATGATGTGCTTGAAATTGTAATATGTATATTTATCCAGATTGGTTGACAAATAGGATGAATGACTGAAACAAGAATTAGGATTAGAAAAGTCCAACCTTTCCAAATTCTTTTGTTGTTCTTTATTCATCTCATCTCTCTGCCCATTCTTACTTTTTAGAGCAATACTGTTCAGTAGAAATATAATAAGCTGCATAAGTGATTTTAAGTTTTCTAGTAGCCGTGTTATAAAGGTAAAAAAGAATCTGATGGAATTAGTTTTAGTAATGTACTTTAATCCAAATATGTCCAAAATATGATGATTTCAACATACAGCCAATATAAAAATTGTTAATGAGATATTTTACATTTGTTTGTTACTAAATCTTCAAAATCTGATGTATATTTTATATTTAAAGCACATCTCAACTGACATGGGCTGCATTTCAAGTGCTCAATATTTGCATGTGGCTGGTGGCTAACGTATTGGATAGCACAGTCTAGAATGCCTTATCTGTTCTTGGCCTGGTTAATTTCTTCTGCCCTTCAAGGTACACATCAAATATCACCTCTTCTGAGAGTTCTTCCTAGTCTTTCCTTTTTATTTGCCTCCCTTAAGATTTCAACAGCAACAACCGTAGCAAAAGTTTGTGCATTCCTTCTAAAGGTTATCAATTACTTTGTCTTTATATTAATCGTGGTGCATATCCTGATTTATGATTCTTTGTTAAATTATTGATCATTACCACCAGACTCTGTTCCTGGAGAGCAAAAATTGTGTCTTTTATCTCTATAGCCCAGAATCTCACTAATTTTTTAAAAAATTAAACAATTAGCTGAAGTTAATAACAAGGTGACATTAATATATATAAATGTAAGGAAACTTTGTCCCTGAAACCAACCCCATAATTACAGTATGGGAGGAATGTGATTTAGAAGCAATCCACTTGAGTAAGATCTAAGGACCTTAGATTTAATGATTAGTTCCATAGGAACAAATATTAGTATTTTTGTGCCCCAAACATGGATGCCCACTAAGTTTGCATTAACAAATATAGTGGACAAAGGAAGAAAGAGACACTAGACTTTCCTTTCAACTGGTCAGATAACATACAGAGCAATAATTTTGGTGATACCATTTTGGAATGGAATCAAACAAACTGGAGTGCAGAAGCAGACATAAAACCACGTCATAAGAACAGAGGATTCAGAACTGGAGATGTTTAGAACAGAGATAAGAATGACCAAGGAAGAGGACATTCCCTCCAAATACTTGAAGGACTACAAGTAAAGAATGGATTACACTTGTGAGCTTTGAAGAAATAAAAAACAGATTTATTGATGTAGGCTGTAAGGACTCATATTTCAACCTTACACAAGCAAATAACAGAGTCTAAAACGATGCCTGAACATCCGAGAGGTACTTTAAAATGTTTGAATGGATGAATGAATGAAGTGAAGTGAGAATTGACCGCCTTGGTAGGTAGGGGATTTCTCTTTCTGCAGAGCATTCAAGCACAAGCTGGATAACAAGTAGGAAATGTTGTAATGGGGATAGATGGCAAGAATAGATGTACTCTATGCTTCCCTCCAAGCAATGAGTTCTTCTTTTCAATAATTCTATTCACTTTAAAGAAAAACAGCATTGCTTTTACTCAAGTCAGTGTTGACAGTGTACATAGCTAGTTATATATCAGTCCTATGAAACTCTCCAACCAAAACAATAATGTCATTTTCCCTTGAGTAATTCTCACCAGGTTTCTGCTTTTGGAAGACTCAGTTGGTTAAAGAAAGTTCATAATCAGTGTTTTCAGAATACATTTCAGGACATGAAGCAAACCTCACACCAACAATGCGTGATTGCTTATTTATTTTTAGCCATTAGTCATGGAACAGCACAGGTGCCCAGAATTCCCTGGGTACATAAGCATGAAACCTCTGCCTCGGAGAGCTTCCAGTCTAGATTGAGACAAATGCAAAACAGGAAACCTGAGCTTTACCACAAGAAGATGAATGGGCATCATTGATACCTGCATGTGTGACCTCTTCCAGACAATAATGCTTTACTTATTCAGAAAGCTTCAAGTAAAAAGCAGCTCAGGGCATATTTTGATCTTCGGGAAAATATAATAATCAGGATCGCTGTAGTTGCTTTGCATACATGGAATTTACTTTGAGAATTTTGAGTCGTCCTTTTGCCTTCATCTTCATTGTCCCCAGTCAAGAACTTTGTTCTGAGCTCTTCCTGTGTTGCAGGCACAGGGGATATGCAGATGGTTAAGACACGGTTCTTGCACTAAATAGTTCACATCTAGAAAAGGCAAGCTATACTAACATGAAAAGCTGATTTGACACCAGCCACAATGCTAGTGGAAAAAAGATAAACCTTCATTTCAGACACACCTCAGCTGGAATTTCTGAGCCGGTTTCATTGGTAATATGGTAGCATCCAACTAGCATGTTTGTGGTGAGAAATGTGTGAGATCTGATAGAAAAAACAAAATACAAAAATTCAAAGAATTGTTTTAGTTGCTAAATGTACCTTCTAGATCAGAGGCTGGTGAACTTTTTCTATACAAGGCCAGAAAATAAATATTTTAGGCATCACAGGCTGTTTAGTCTCTCTCACAACTACTCACCTTTGCTGTTGTAATATGAAAGAAGCCATAGATAATGTCAATAAAAGAACGTGGCCGCATTCTAATAAATTTTATTTATGAAAACAGGTAGGCCGGTCTATAATTTACTGACCCCTGGACTAGACAGTTAAGTGCTCTAAGAGTTAAGAAGAGTTAATGAGTATTAATGAACTGGGAAAGTGTCTTCAAAGAGGAGAGGGAATGTATTATTTGTTTATTTTGGATTTTACTTTTTATCCAAGTTAAACATGCACAGAGTAAAAAGAGTCAACTTATTCTGTAAGATTTACTGTGAAAAATCATCACTCTCCCCCATTCCCTTGTCTGGGAGCCAGTCATTATCAGCTTCTTTTGCTGATGCTTCTAGTATTAACCTCTAAATCTCTAAATTACATAGATATGTATTGCTCCAAATTGATTTTCTAATTTCAGGTACTATCTATGGACTTTCTTCTGTGGGAGATGGAGGTTTCACACTGTTTCCTACACCCAGCTCCTGCCACATAAGCAACCTTGCAGTCACCCACCCTGCCTCCCAGCATATTGAATTGTAGTTTTGGTTAGATCAAGATTTAGTATTTACATGATTACGATGACTATGTGTGTGATTCAAATCTGAATTATATAGTAAACTATGGCTACTTAACCATTTTCGTATAATGTTTTGTTTTCCCTGGATTTAATAATTTCCTTTTCTTTTCCTTAGTTTCCTTTGTATGGCATTTACCTCTAACTTATCCTCAACCTCTCTAGCAGTTGTCTAATTATCTTCATAAATTATTCCCACGCATCAGACGCTCTAACAATTTTATCTCCCCAAAGAAGAACCACCTAGAGCAGTGGTTCTCAAGCTTGCACATTCATCAGAATTACTTGGAGGGCTCCCTACAACACAGATTCCTTGGCCCCAATCCCAGAGACTCAAGTGTTCTGAGGTAGGGCTGGAAAGTTTTCATTTGTAACTAGTTCCCGGTGACGCTAATGTTGAGAGCCCTGTACCTCACTATGAGAAGCCCTGGGCAAGGGCCTTCTGCCCTGCTATAGTTTGGACTGGATCCCTTCTTCATCGGACACAGCTACCAAGCCTGACACTGCCATTCACCATCATCTTGGGAATTTCCAAGGCTTCTCTCCTGTGTTGCTACTGAAAAATCCAAAGCTCTCTGAAGTCTGATCCCTGCGTGTCACCTTCAGATAATAGTGCCTCCTGTTGTCAAATCAGCTTAGCGTACGTTAGTGTATTTTACCTTCTTTATGTGTTAACGCATTTTAGGAAACAACAACGTCTTAATCGTCTTTGTATCTCCCATGCCTGGCACATGTGGAACACCCAGAACAGAGTGCTTGGCTGATGACTTTTTTCCTAGATCATTATAAAAATATTTCTTTGCTCTTAGTATTCTGAGGGGAGGGGCTATTAACAAGTAACTCCATATAGAGAAAACAGATTTACTTAATTTTTGTATCTTCCTTCAAATTTACCCGTGAGCATTTTTCTTGTTAAACCCTCCTTCTGTGTGTACTTAATTGTTGAGCATATATGCCGTTGATACGTATTTATTGACTGTTTTGTTAGATCTGTATTCTTTGAGAAACCTGGCACCACACCTCCTATCCTAGAAGAGATTCCTATAAGGAGTTCATTTTCTCCTAAGAGATGGGTTCAAGTTTGTATGAAACTGATGTAGAAAATCAAGTCTTTAGCCTTATTAATCACATGCACTGTTTCCCATGATAAAACAGTTGTCTGCTGGAAACTGTACAGCGAGGGATTGCACATAATTTGCATGTAAGGCAAAAAAAATCTTATTAAATAATTTATTTTTTCTATAATATAATTGATGGCAAGACCCACAGGTACCACATGGATCACTGTGAGTCTCATCAAGGAAGTCTATCTTTCATCCATTCACGTCAATATCAAAGTGTGCTGTCACATCCAAATCCATAATAATAATTTAAAAAACACCAGAAGGAGACATTGTGTACAACATCAACTTTAAGATTTCATCCAGGGAACAAGTTACTATATTTGCTTTCCTTTTCATGTACAGCTGATGGAGCATGTCAAACCCACTTTGCATTTAGGAGGATGGCACTGTGTATACCTAGGAGTGAGGGAGTGGACCTGTACAATAGGGCATGATATACATGGTGATAGAACTGTGATTACCTTCCTCAAATGGAAGATACATTTATGAGTACAAATGCTGTGTGTTGAATCGATGGAATGTCATTCTGTCATCTGTAACTGCCAATTCCTTCCGTTTCATCTAGACTGTACTGCAGCTGAATACATCTTATGAGTTATATAGCAGTTTCTTAAAGTTGAAATTGTGCGTTTCAACAGGCCAAATGTGTTTGCTGTAGGCCCATCTGTCTCAGTAGTTCTCGTTCACACGCTAGCTATTTTTTCATACTTAAGGCTATTTATTGCATATAAGTACCCCAAAGCACAAATAACAGGCAGGAATATTTTAGACAAACCCATGACATATATCAAAGTATTCAAAGAGAAGCAAACAAGGGGGCAAAACTCTCTGTTGAGGGTCAGTAACTTGTATCACTTACCCAAAATTTAGTGGATGGCAATCCAGAGTTTTCAGTTCTCTTAAATCCAGGTGTTGGTGTGATGGATTGGGTATAAATCTGAATATGATATTCTTTCCGATGGGGCAAGCTACTTTGCCTTAGAAAGTGTGAAATCCCAAACCTATCCAAATTTCTTCCAGATAAGAACTGAAAACATAAAATCATAGAATACCAGGATTGGAAGGGACCTCAGAATTCATTAGATATAAGCCTCCTATTGATGTTTGAGATCCTTTTAAAGTATTGAGACTTAGGATTTTTCCAGCATTTGGTTGACTATTTCTTGTGATGGAGGAACCTTCCTGAGACTATTCTATGCTATGTTCATGCTCTGTTTGGACCGTTTGCTCATTCACATATTTATGCTACATTTGAACGATTTGATCACTTACTACGCCATTTGTATTGATTAAGTGCTTTTTGTGTTCCAGGGATTGTTCTAGGAACTGAGATGTTTCCTGTACCATTCAGTATTCTTTTATTTACGAGTACCAAACTCAGCCCAACCAAACTCAGCCCAATCAACCCAAATGCATTATTTAAGTAAAAAGAGGATTTAAATAAAAAGCTCATATTAGTGAAAAATCCATGAGTGGATCTGATTTTGATGTGATTGGATTCAGGAGCTCAAATGACTTCGTCAGAAGGAGGTTGTCATTTCTTTGCTCTCTTTTCCTCTATGCTGACTCCATTCACATGCAGGCTTTCTACCTTGTGATGGTAAAATTGCAGACGTAGGTCAGGATCATATGTTCTCAATCTTCCTGTAACTACTCTTTAGCCTGCCATCCAAAACCAGAGTAAGGATAATTCTGCCTTTATATGACAGACTTCAACTATGATGTCTCTCCTTGAGACTTTTCCTTTTCAGAGTGATCCCTCCGTTCTTTACACCTGTCCATAGGGATTATAGAGTCCTTTATGTCTAGTGCTTACTAAACATTTCTTGAGTGGGCAAATGAATGAATGAGTGAATGAAGAAATTTTTCCAAGCTGATGTATGAATCATCTGGGGGTCAAATTTAGTTTTGCGTAACTCAAAGGTTCATGCTCTTTTCACTCTCTTGTCACTACTCTGTATATGGTTACATAGCAGGCAAGTAAAAGCAGCAGCAAAAAGTCACAACGCGGTGCATCAGGAGCTGTAATAAAGGACACGACAAAGCTTGTGGATACCTTCACTTGAAGGCCTCAGTTAAATACTTGAGAAATTTCGTGACCAGAGTATGTCATTTACTATAGACTAGTAACAGATGGCGTTGGGTAAATTTATAGGTAAATTGGAAAAAAAAAGTGTTTACAAAGTTACATTTTCATCAGGTTTTTATGCTTTTAAATTTATTTCCCCAATGAAATGAGCGGTACTCAAACTATAGTACAGTGAATAGTGCCTTCTATTAATGTTTTTGTTCATTTCCTCTGATTTCCTTTTTTTTTTTAAAGATAAAACTTTACTGAAATTATAGCTAGTTCTGGAGCTGTGGTAAGAGCCTCAAAGAAGAGAGTCCATCGTGTTACAGTGCTGTGAATGAGGAAGCACAAGCTACTATGGGGACCCCTTACAGAGTCTGTGGGGAAAGTGGGGTTAGAGAAGATGTTTTAGAGGAGCTGGTAGCTGATTGCTGAAGAATTTACAGACATTAGGCAGGTAAAGAAAGGGACCTACTCACCATTATGACTGATTTAGAGTCCTAGTATGGAATTAAGAAAAATGACCCTGGGATTTTACTTCATGTCCTTCCTGACATATCTTGGAATAAACCATGCTCTGCTTGGTTTCATTGGTGTAAATGATACCTGGTTGACTGGCCAGCATGCTTTCCTCTGGTAACAGCACAGATGTAGAAAACAGCCTATATCACCTGGGGACCCCAAAAACCTGCCTGTGCCCAGGCTCCACCATAGACCAACGAAATGAGAATCCCTGGGGCTGGGGCTAGAACAATGGTGTGTGTACCTTTTACAGAGTAACCCTTTTATTTTGAGATGATTGTAGATTGACAAGCAGTCAAAAATAATCCAGAAAGTAGGTGGGTGACCCAATCTAGACCTACGAGACTCAGTCTTAGGACTTTTTATGGTACCACTGTGAGGACCATAATTTCTTCTATTAGGGGTGCTAAGCTGGCTGGTTGGAAGGCTGGTGTGGGTGGCCATCTTTGCACCATTTGACGGATGTTTGACTGAGATGAATGCTGACGTAGACGAATGCAGATAGGAACAATAGAGAGAGAGGCAGAATAATGATCGCATAATTGAAGGACCTGTATCCAGCTGTGCCTGCTGAAGCACGCTCAGTGTTTGGAAGTTTTACATATGCAAGCCGTACATTCCTCATTATACTTAAGCCAGTCGAATCGGGTTCTGGTCATATGTAGCCAACATGTCCTGCTCAATACATTTGATTACTTTGGATGTGGTCTCTACCCAGTTTAGTACTCAGGAATGCAATAATAATTAACACATTTTTATTCTGCTAATTGAGAGAATACAGGTCTCAAAGAAATGGGACACTTCCTGGAAGCCTGGACTGGACGGAACAGTGGAAAGAGCTTGGTCTTCAGGGTCATAGCAGGGGCATTTGAACTTCAGCTCCATCACTTATTTTAGGGTGACTTTGGGCAAATCATTTAGTATCTGCAGATTTGTTTTTGAAAAAAGGTGGCTCAATGCATCATATTTATGATCTGAGTTTCCGTGAATAATCTGTGAATATCGTAAGATCAATTAATAGCATATTAATAGCACTGCCTTTAGCATTCATTCACTTATCAAGGAGTTTCAGTACCCAGAAAGAAGCCCTCAAGAACTGTTGGAAGATCTCCTGGGGTATAGTACACCAGCTTACAGAGAGGTCCTTTTGTGGATACTGAAACACCCCAAATGGACCAAAGGTAAGAAGTAACAGGTGGTGGGATAAGCAAGAACTGTATACTGTCCCAAACAGTACAGCTTAAGCTGAAATATTTTACAGAAATTTTAGTACACCAGATAATTTAATCTTTATTATACCTCGCTCTTCTAAACAACAATAATTAACTGGGCTTTACTGAGTACTTATCCCAGGCCAAGCACTGTAAATTAGTCCTTTACATCAATTAACTCATTTAATCTTTGTGACAATTTACATCATATTATTATATGTTATTAGTCAGATTTCACAGATGGAGTCTCAGAAAGGTTAAGCAACTTGTCCAAGGTTATATAGCTAATGGGTGGCAGGGCTGGAATATCAATCCAGGCACCTGATTCCCAAGGTCGTGCTCTCAAGCTCTGTACCATATTCCTCGCCTAGGATTCTCGTATGGTTTCATGGAGTTCGTTTTGCTTGGATTGATAGCAAGGTATCGTGGACATTAACATGCACCATTTTTCTTCAGTGGCTGAAGCTTTTTTTCTGGGTCAAAATGGTCAAGTCTGGCTCCTTTAAGAATCTTCTTCAAGGACACTCCTTAGGCACACACACAGAAAGATTTCTAGGGAAGGTGAGTGTTGTGATCAGTCCTACCTGTTGATTACACATGATCTGTCATGTCTGAATCTCAAGCCTGGGTCCAGTTGGAGTCCTTGCTAAGCAATTTATGGGTATTGGGTGGAGAAGAAACATGTATCAGTATCTACACTGAGCCCAGATAAGCCTCTTTTCAACTGATAAATGAAAAGTGTAGGGGAAATATCTTATTTATTGGGTATATAGAGGTGTCACCCATTCACTTGTAATGCTAGTAATTTCTGGTCTTGACTGCTGTTTTCCTAAGTATGAACACAGGCCAAACCTTTCAAACCAAAACTAACTCAATGATTAACTAGTTGATCCTGGTCTTTTTCTGTGTGGAAATGTGTTATGTGTGGATATTCACTAGTACCTAGAAACACAGCTGAAAGTTGATGGAGGCTTTGCTTCACCCCTCGGCATGCCGTTCCACATCTGTTTAAACCATACTACCTTACACGATCTTACCTTGTCAACAAAGTCTGCTGTAACCTTTCTAGCTGCCAGGTGTTTCTCTCTCTCCCCTTAGAAACGACTGTAGCCTAATCAGGGTTTGTAGCTTAATCAGGGTTTCTCAAGCTCAGCACTGTAGATATTTGGGCTGGATAAGTCTGTGTTGTTGGGGGCTGTGCAGTGCTTCCAAGGATGTTTAGCTGTGCCTCTGGCTTCTATCCACTAGATGCCAGTAGCACACCCCTTGCCCTACCCCCTCCCCACCCTCTACTCCCATCACTGACTGCCTCCAGTTGTGACCATCAGAAATGCCTCCAGATGTTGCCAAATGTCCTGGGGGAGCAAAATGGCCACTGGTTGGCACCACTGGCCTATGCCAAAAAAATTTAGTTTCAAAGGTTCTGTCATGTACCTGTAATTCTCTAGTTGTCCTCATTCACGTCTCCTCAGCAAGATGGCAGATCTTTGAGTCAGAAGTCATGCATTATTCTATGCCTCTGTTCTTCCAGATGTGAAGACAAAGAGAAAAGGAAGGTCAACTATCTCAGTATCTGTTGAGTGCCAACCTGTGGCTGAACTTTTCTAAGTGCTTTGCATATGCCATTTCATCAATTCATTCTAGAAGTATTTATTGAATGCCTACTTACTGTATGATTCTTGAGAGGTGACATTCAAATTCTGGCTCATCTGCTTAGCGTGACCTTTGGTAACACTTCATCTCTCAGTGTCTCAGTTTCTCTGCCTGTGAAATGGGGCAATAATATCACCCATCCCATGAGGTTATGAGGATTACGTGGATTGAAATGTGCAAAACATTTAGAACAGGATCTGGCCCATGTAAATGTCTGCTGAGCATTAACTATCTCTGTTACTACGTGTCCAGCCTGCATTTGGTGAGAACAAGAGGTCTTGTTCTCATGGAGCTGATACTCTAATGTGGTCTTAACACAACCCTCATAAAAACTATCTACAGTATAACTGGGCTCCATTTCACAGGTAGGGAAAGTGCAGCTCGGTGAGAGGAAGTAAATTGCCCAAGGTCACACAGCTACTAGGTCTCAGGGCAAGACGTGAACTCAGCTGTCTCTGGCAACAAAGCTATACTGAGTATTTAATAGGTTCTCAGTGTACTTGCCGATATCTAGACTGAAAAGGAAATTATTTTCCCCTTTCCTTTATTCTTTCCTCTTTTTGTTTTTGTTTTCTCTTTCTTTTCTAAAGACTCTTGAAACCATTCTCCTAAGTTTTTATAAGTATCTCTCTCTTCCCATTTCACATTTGGGTATTTGTTTCGCTTGTGACCACCCTGCTATCTCTGCTGTTGAATCAATCCCCGTCTTTAGATATATGAAATTTCATTGCAAATGAAATGTCCACAGTGATTCATCTTTGCAGCAAATGGGTAATGTGTACTTTGGGTTTTAAAAATAGAGATGAGTCAAGAAAATCATATGTTTCCTGTTTTAAAAAAAACTTTTCAAAGATTTGGGTGCCCCTCCACCTCTTACCATCAGATTAAACATGGTGACCATAATTGGGCTACACATCCAAAGAGAGCCTAAAATAGTTCATTCCTTCCCAGTTTTAACATTTAGAAAGACTATTTATCAAAATAATAATTTCAGCTGTTTCTAACTACAATTCGCGTCAGCTCAGGGACTCTCCTGTGTGTCAATATTCGCCATCCGGGGTTTATCACCACATGGAATGTGGTGCGTGGTTGGAGGATCCAATACTCTTCCTTGCTCTGTCTCTGGACCTGGGTAGCTGAGACACTCGGATCGTGGACAAGGGCTGCCCTCTTGCTAAATGACTCTTGTGTTATTATTTCCCCTGGGACTGCGCCAGGGAATACACAGGACTGTGTATTTACGTGTGTGCCACTTCATAGTGGGTGTGACAGAAGAGCAGCCGGCAGGCTGGTTAGGCTGCAATCTGGAAGGTTGGAGAAAAAAACCCCTGTGTTTTGCACCTCTCCAGTCAGTGCTTCAGTGGGAAGAACAGCCTGTTCGCTGTTACAGGCTGCTTGTCCTTGTCTCACACGGATGGCAATGAGACGACGTTGATTTTCAGGTTAATTGGAAATAGTTTTGCCTATTTGAATGAAATCTTATCAAAATGCATCCTGAAAGAACACACTGGGCAAAACCTTTGCTCTTTTGAGGGGGAGGAAAAAGAGATGAAGTTTTCAGAAATTTCCTTGAGTTTAAAACTAGGCTATATATTTGCAATTTCAGTTTTGTTTGGAAAAAAGACTTGGTGTGCAGGTCTTGCAGGTCTATCTTTGTGAACAAAAAGCATATCCAGAAGAGAAGAGAAGGAAGGAAAGAAAGAAGAAAGAAAGGGTGAGAGGAAGAGTGACTGAATGACACTAAAGACCAAACTTGGCAGCAGCATTATTTCTAGAAGACTTCTGTCTCCTCTCAGGACTGGTCGCCACTCATACTCAGGACTCTGAAATATCCTCTTGGTTCTCTGTGTGTCCCTGTCTGCTTCATTCCTCGTGCTGACTGTCAGGTTTGGAAAGTCACACCTTAATTCCAAGTCACGCTTCTAAGTCCGGGTCCCGCAGATCAGCCCTCCCTTCCATCCCAGGATGGATGGTGTCTTCAAGCAGGCGTGTCCCAGTGCAATATGGCCGCTACTGTGTGACACGGTGGTTCAGTTATGCCTTTATTCACATCCCATGATATAAATTCTTTAAGGTGGTCTGTCAGCTGCCAAAACTGTTGAGAGAAGAGACAGGCAGTATTGTCCCTACCCCACCTCACATGGAGAAAACATAATCCTGTCTCTGTCTTTACCCTGCCAAGTCTCAGCATGTTATTTGGCACGTTTAATATGTTTACTATCAGTTGACAACATGAATGATTCTGAATTCCCTACTTCACACTCATACACACACACACACACACGCACAGAACACAGTTAAGTACACCAAGAAAATACCAAATTTCCAATTGTGAGCAGTCAGTTCTATGAGAAAGACACTAATATTTAAGATTCAGAAACTTCAGGAGGCTGATTTCGAGACAATACCAACTTGCTCTGCTTCAGGAGAAATAGGACGCTGCTAGAAGGAGTTGCTAGAGATTGGCAATAGCAAGACATTCACGGGGGTGGATGGCTCACCAGTGACAAGCATCTTGCACTGACTCTGAATCTGCACTTTATTTCCCATCCCTGTGTCTTTGATGCATCTGTCTTCTCTTTAACTGCCCTTTAGATATCCAGGTGAAATTCAGTTTCCCCCCAAGACGTTTTCCCAATAGTTGTGTCTTTCCCTTCACAGAACCACCACTGCATTTTGAGTTGCTTCTGCGTTGACTGCAATGCCCTTCTCCAGACTTTTGTGTATTTGACACATTAGCCTTGAGTTGAGAGGCTGGGTCTCATTTGCTTTTCACGGAATCACATTGCCTAGGACAATGACGAGAAGAGTCATGGCTGCTCCATAAATATTTAAGAGATAAATGGAACGAGTGTCTTGACGTTATATTTTAAGTGTGAGGGATCAGGATGTAGGTAAAGAACCTGAACACTGACACTCAGAAGATCTGGGTTCAAGTTCATGTTCTACCTTGTACCAGCTCTGTGATTTAGGGGTGGAGGGAGGTCATTTAAGTCTTTCCCCAGAAAAACTGAGGGAACTCATGCTTAGCTGTGACCTCCCTAGGATTATGTGAACTGTATAAATTGATGGAGGTATTGCAGTTTTTGAATTGAACGTTGTCAAGAGATTTTTGTTAATACTTGAGTTAATACTTAATACTCAGTAGGCCTCCCTGCCTCCCATTTTTCTCTTCTTCCTCATTATTCTAATGCTAACACGAATTTGGTCTTTGGTATAAGAAAGTGCTACGAGTCTGACAGCAAGTGCATGATGGATTCGTGAATAGCTGGATTAGTTCCCGTTTTCTCCCTGACTCACAATTCCACCGTGGCCACTGAGACGTGGGTGTGAGGGAGCAGGTTCGGGCTATGGGTGCATGCAGTGCCTGTGAAAGAGGAACACAAACACGATATGTACGTACAGGGGTAGAACTTACAATATCGGGCTTCCAGTGCGCTACCCCTTGCGTAAACAGTTTAACCAGTCATCCAGCTCCGTAATTCTGCTGGTCCTCAGTGGTCTTGAGTTAATCAATTGTTAAACTCATGGAATAATTCCTTTTTGTGATTGCCAAAGTATTGATTTTTTTTTTTCTGGTTTGGAGAAGACTAGGTATAGCTTCTCCACAGGGTATTTTTGAGAAACAAAAGGAATAATAAAGTGCTAAAAATAATTGTTGAATGAATGAACCCCCAGTTAACCACCGCATCAGGGGCCCTTTACCACTGGAGAGAATATTCTGTGACATTCCTTTTCAAGAGTAATACCGGTAACCTCTAAGTTGGAACAGAAAGGGAGGAAAACTCAGAAATAAACATCTTCACAGAATCCACATACCTAGGATTTTTCAGTGTACATTAGGCCTTATCAGTACTGTTATGTTTTATGATGTTTGCAGCAGTGATTTTTTAAAAATCTAGTTTTAAAAATAGAAATCCAAAGACAGAGGGCAGAGGAAGAACTCTCCATTGCATCAGTATGAACATTTTTATGGGATTTTTTTTTTTTTCTTTTGGCTTCCTGATCTCTTTGAAAACGCTCTTCTCTCTATTTATGGGGAAAAAATACACCTACTAACAGCCTGGAGGAATTATGCAATGTGCTTTGCACAACTCCCTATGGCCTCAGGTAACAATGTAAATGAACCTTATTAGACGATTTTCTTTTTCACTGTGCATATGAGAAAATTATTTTTAAATGTTTTTTTTTCTTTTGGATTCAGTAAACCTGCTCTCCTTGAATGAAGAGGAGCCACGTGAGAAGGAATTAGGGCATGTTACGATTCAGCTGTTTGAGTCAGATGTAAAAAGAAAAAAACATTTGGCATTTCTGAGGCGGAAAAAGCTAGGTCTTCCTTCTCAGGGATCACAAAAATAACTGCTGAAAACCCTCACACTTTCCAAGAGAAACTTCTTTAAAAGTGATGTGTAACTAAAAATAGGGAGATTATAATGGAAGTCAGTGTGCATGTGTGTAAAATCCCAGAGCAGCACAGGAGGCGTGGGCTGGAAACTCAGGGTCTGTGACTTTAAATTTGTTGGTAGATTTAAATCTGTTGGCTGGAAGAGCATTTAACCCTGAGTCAACTGTGTTCGTTACCTGTAGAATGGAGATCTCAAAGAAGTCTCAGTGAAATGTACTTTAGGTTTATCATTTGGCTTTGAAGAAAAGCCCACTAGCTGCACAAAGGAGTGACGATAATCTTCTTAAAGAATTGCTGAAAGCTTGGCTCCTGGCAGCGGTAGCTTATAACAATGTCATGCATTCCTGAAGTGCCAGAGACCTCATCTTTGGGAGCACTTGTTTCAAGACCCGAGATCTTAATTGTGGTTGAACCTTGAGAAAGCCGCCAACCCAACATGACTGGTCTTCTAATGGGAACAGTAATGCGTACTCCATCACAACAAAGAATGTATGAAAAAACACTGTTCCAAAATAACTTGGTGCCAGGGACCGGGAGAAGGGGGAGTGGAGCAGCAGAGCAGTTTCATGCATACAGGGCTTCCTTTGCGGGCGATTAAAAACATTCTGGAACTAGATAGAGGTGGTGGTAGCACAACATTGTGAATGTCCTAAATGCCGAGGCACTGTTCACTTTAAAGTGGTTAATTTTATGTTATGTGAATTTCACCTCTGTAAAAGAAAAATACGTTTGTAATTCAAGACAGAAGGAGCTCACTCAGTGCAAGCATGGTTGCATCACCGTTGGCAGATAGGTGCAAGGGTCTCTTAATGATCTTAGATGGAATGGCTGCTGTTTTATAATTCTGTTTGTTCAAAAAGAAGGCATTAGTAGTGTTCATTGGACAAGATGCATGGCTGAGCTACAAGTGACATCTAGACATTTGGAAGAGGAGTTATGATTTTGAAAAACTGTTTCTTTTACAAACCAATGTAATACTTGTTTTCTGACTGATTTTAGTTGGCAGAAATGGGACTTAACAGAGAGAGGGAACAAATGGGTGAGTTATAGCACGACTGCATGGGGCTTGAAACTTGACCTTCCTTGTATTGATGACACACAGCCCTTCCGAAGCATCTTGACTCATCCACATTTCAAAAAGTGCCCAGTTGAAAGGAATGTGGACTCAGGAAGAATTTAGTGTGACTGAAAATTGATAAAAGAGAGCTCAAGCAGCTTGCCCTACCTGCGGGAGCATATTCACCTTGCTGTAAACCGCCCTTTTCCTAGGACGCCATCAGCCTTTTGTATTTTCCAGTTCCCCTCCTTTCTCGTGTCTACCCCCAAGCCCTTAAGTAAAATGGTTAATTTCCTCTTGAGTCTCTTCCTTGTTTCTTGCTTCCGTTGTCCTTGCATGTTTAGGTGAAAACATTCTGGATGAGAAATGTCATATCAGGTCAGGACCAGTCAAGGACCCAATTCCTGCAAATGCATCATTTGTTTCTAATCTAATGATGAGGCTCACACCCAGAATACCCTCTGTTGCTGTATTTCTCTCCAGGTGGAGCTCCATACTCTTGGGTGCCAGATGATTAAGCCTCTCTTCTAGCAGGGGTTGGAAGCAGCTGCTTCCATATCAAACCTCTTTTTCTCTCAGCCAGTTGCGGGAGAGTCTACACCCAGCTGTGATGCGAGGTGCCCACTGGCAGCTCTCATCTCTACCGACAGCCTTTCATCTCGATTCTCTATAAACCTTTCTTAATATCTGCTTGTTAAGCCTGACAGAATGGCATTAGAACAAAGCTAACCTGGCTGCTGAAATGCTGGCAGCATCATCTGTCAGGGCTTTTTGCTTCTTCCTTTGATAAAGTTTTGCCCAGCTATTATTGTGGAGGCCTTGTTGGAGGGTGCTGAGACCAGAAAGCTCAAAGGGTAATGTGGTCCTGGGGTGTATCCTGAGTTGAGTCATCTATTTCTTCTCTCAAATTATTCCTCGTGAATACCAAATCCACCCTCCCCATCTTATGTAAGTACTTCAGAAACCTTTCGAAATAAAACCTTCAGAAATGCTTGTTTTACTTAAAAATTCCAGAAGCAAGATTTTAGGCAGTTTCATAAAATGATCACAAGGATCCTTTGCTTTCTATGGGTCTCAGAGTAAATTAGCATCAGAGGATGTAAAGTTAGATCTTCTTATATAAAGAAGAAAACAACCTTATTTGCGGTATAATAGGAAGTTTCCATCCCTCCCTGAAACTCAGCTGGTGCTCGAATTGACATGATCAGAGATTACAGTGCTGTCTGAACAGTGGAGGGGCAAGCTTTGCAAATTCATATTGCTCTGAAGAGCCTCCTGTCTTCAGACCGGTTAAGAACCATTTCTAAGAACAGGGCATGCCCACGGCAGCTGAGGCCAGCTCCAAGCCTTTCTCTTCAAGAATGGCTTTCCACCTGCTGTCTTCAGACAGACCTGGTGAAGGTTGGATAAGAGCCATGGACCCTGCCCTCTAACACTTAACTAGCACAGTCCTTGCCAGAAGAGTGGGTGGCCCACCAGTGCTATTTGCCATTCGACTTAGAAGTACAGCTGACAAGTTAAATTAGAGGGGGTGGTAGATCAAAAGTGTTCTTCCTTGCGAAGGGCATCCATAATTTAGTCTGCTGGATTTAGCCTTTAAACTTCTGGAGCAGCTTCCGCCCCGCCCACCCCCATCCCCACCACTGGCCAAGGACAGATTACATGGTAGTGTTTATAGACTTCATTAGCATAGTCCTCTCACTTTTCTTTACAGCTGAGTTTTCCATATTCACTTGTTTTAACCTATGGGAAAGGCAAGTACTAGATTTGAAATATCCGTTGTGATCATTCCTGCCTTCTTCCATAGAACATAACTGTTCTAGCTCACAGTGAAACCTCCTTGAATGGCATCAGCATTACACATCTGGCTGAGGGCATCATTTGAAGCTGAGAAATCGGAGCCCTCTTTTTATCTCAGGTGCTTCTTTTGTGTGGTATACATTCACAAGAAGGAAAAAGACATCCTCTCAAGAACTGTGGGCCATCACTTTGGGGACAATGCTATGGCATAATATTAGTTAAACTCAGTTCACGTCAGTTTCAAGTTCCAGAACAAACAGATGAGATGCCTGGTTCTTCACTCCCCCATACCGATACTCTCCTCCTCGTAAGCCACGCCAAGGAGAGTTCCCGGCTCCAGACTTTTCTCCTTATAAGGTGTGGTTTCTGCCATTAAGAAGTCTGCTTGGACATGGAAGACTTCAAGCACTAAATTATGTCTCCTGTTCCCTGCTCACTGGTAGCAACTCTGCCAAGGTCCAAAAGGAGAACTGGGTAGGTATGTCCTAATAGGAGGCAGTGTTCCTCATCTAGCTGCCTTAAAAGCTTTTGAAGCCACTGTCTGGTGGATCTAAGAAGACTGATCCTGAAGGTGTGAGCTCAGAGCTGCAAGTCGGGAGCTCAGAGTTGTAATTCTTGGGATGGCAATGACTCATTGCAGGGCCTGAGGCAAACTCACTCATCTTCTCTGTGCACCAATGTGCTCCTCTGCAAAAACTAGGGAAATCATCACACAATTTCCTGATAGGGATATTGTATGGTTTAGGCATTAATAATCGTGGCAATAAGTTTGATGGAAAGCACCCCCAGAGGTTTTACCCTTTGAAGCCTCTACAAAGTTTCAGGAGGCTTTGTTAGTCTTGTTTCCAAGTCTGGACTTCCCTCTTCGGAGGTCTTTCCAACCACAGTGAAGAAATTCAAGTTCCCTTGAAGTTTTGTTCTGATCCTGGTGAGCACAGATGATTTCCCTTAGGACTGTGTCACATGGTGGTTTTGCAAAAGAGATCTTCTCACCTACCACAAAGAACCCCCTGCTCCCTTTTCGGACCAGATGCCATGCAGGATGGGAACCGACTTCTGTGACGAGACCACGGTGTTTCCGAGCCCATCTGGGTAAAAGCCTCCTCGTGGTCTTGGCAGAGCTGCTGTTGCATCAGCCAGGAAGCATCATACAGACCTCCTTGATGGTCGTCTTCCGTGTCTGGCGACACAGCCGTTTTGGGCATAAAAAAGTCAAAATAAAAAGCGATGTGTCAATAAGTGGAAATTAAATGAATGTGTTAGTATTAAGTTGTTACATTCTACATGTGTTCCTCTGAAGAAATGGTGTTTATATTCAGAGCCAGCTACAGGCTTCCAAGGTGGTAAAGTCAGAAAGGACCCAAGAGAAATTGACCCAGCAGCCCTCACGTGGCTTCCATCTCAGCCGGATCCTCCTGCGTTTTGTTCACTTCTCTCCTTGGAAAAGAGTACAATTCCTAAGTGTTCCAGTTTCTGGGTGGACTGGCCTCTGCTCTCTGTCTTCCATATTTCAGGTCTCTTGGGTCCTGAAGCGTATTTCTGTCTCATCTGCTTAACTCTGCTGTTAAATCTCTACCACCATGCCTGTCTCTTCAGCTCACCAGATTTCACACTCATTTGCCAGTGGCTGTGAAAGGAAATGACAGCAGAATTTCTCATGGACTTGGCTCCCAGCCAGCATGGAAAACGTACTGAGTTGATGTCTCCCAGAGCCCCATCTTTAGCTCAGGTGTCCCCATTTCACTGGGCTCAGCAGAGTCCCTACATCTGTGGTGTGCGACATTGTAGAGTTCAACCTGGAGACTTCGTTTCCCCTTCTGCGTCCCCGTTCCATGTTTAGGCCAAGGAGCCTCCCCATAGGTGGAAGGCTGAAAAAGTGCAGATTGTATCAGTCCTGCTTTTAGCAGTGCCCTGTGGAGTAAGACATCTCCTGCTCAGTGTTCCCTCTACTGCTTTTAAGGTGTGAACAGACGAGCAGAATCCATGAGCTGACAGCCAGGCTGTATGAGTACCAGAGATGGTGAGGAGAACTCCGTTTGTGGCCTAGGGGCCCTGGAAGAAGACAACGGGATGCAGGCATTCCATTTTCCTTCATTCATTTACTCAGTCTTTCACCCAGCAAATAGTTACTGAGCTCTTACAGTGCTGTGCCCCAGGTTGGCCGTTGAGATACGAGAGCTGACATTTATTGAAGGCCCTGTTGTAGAGCTAAGTGGGGCTCTTCCACAAGCTGAGAGACAGTACTGTGGTTATCTCCACTTTAAGAAGAGGCAATTGACACGTAGAGGCGTTAAGTAACATCACACAGCAGGCGAGTGATGGAACCAAAGTCTTGGCCTCTTAACAGCTACGTTGTGCTGCTTGAATGCAGGAATCTTTACTAGACATTGTGGGAAATACCAGGACGATTCCTGTTCTCCAGAAGTTAGTGATGAAGAGGGAACAAACACTCATTGTCCTGCCACTTACGCAGTATATAATCTTGGCCGTATTACTTCTCTGTGCCTCAGTTTCCTCATCCTTAAAATGGATGTGATAATAGTTCCTATTTCTTAGGTCTGCTTCGAGGGTTGAATGTGTTAAAATATGCAAAACAGTTAGGACTGTGCTTTGATTAACGGAGAGTTGTTAGCTATTTATTATTGTTTTTATTATTGACCATTAATATTCACCATGAATAAATTAAAGTATTCATTGTGCAATTATGGAATAGCAGTCACTATGTTAATCACTTGGGGATTTATAGCGAACAGGATGTGTAGTCTGTGTCCCCTTTATATCTTCGTTGGCGTGAGGGTGACACAAAGAATAATTCTAACAGGAAGCAAGTAAAGCCCTGTAAGACAATACTCACTCCTACTTGAGACGGAGGAAAGAATGTTGAGGTAACCGTAACTCCACCCTAACTGCCCCAAGAAGAAGGGAGTCTCTTGGAGATTGACTTGCAGAGAAAGGAGCAGAGAAAATGCTGTAGTTGGGGTAGAGAAGGTGGTTGGGAGTTGCTAGGGCAGGAGGCGAGTAGCAGGCAGCTCAGGGGCTCCACAGGCCGTCCCGTCTTCCCAGTTTCTCTAGTAGGTCACCCCAGAGCTGTCCTGAAAGCTCACAGATAGGTTTGTCCGTCCTCTGTGGTTGGGAATGAGGGAACGATAGAGTCATTGGGACTCTTCAGGAAGCTGCCTCCATTTTGCCTTGTGAATCAACTCCATCAATTAAGGGGCAGACATCAATTTTCTCTGGCCTTTCAACACAGAGAGTGTGTGTGAACAAGGCGGAAGCCACAGGACCTGTTAAGGAGGAAATGGGGGTCTGCAAACTTATTTGCTTTGCTCCAGGGACGTACTAGGTACAGGGATGAAAATGCAAGAAGGAACAGTCTCTATCCTCAGTGAACTTGAATCCTTTCCTTCTCCACTTTGTTCACCCCGGAGATGTACTAACTCCATTCGTTGGTCTTACAGATAATATTGCCTTGGACACTATCTGGTTCCCTTCATCCTCCCCCCCCCCCCAGTTCAATTATTTAGAGACTGAGACTTATGTAACTGCTTTGATTCAGAAAGAAAAATTGTTTTCAAGCAGGAGATAGAGGTGGGATTTGAAAACTCATTTGAAGATCTTGAAACTGATTTTTCTTTGTTTCGCTTGTGGTAAAAATCCTGGAGTATGACTGAGTTGCCCAGAAGTGATGAGATGACCACTTATTCTTATTACATCCCCACAGCGACATGTCCCTTTAGTTTCTGCAGAGAGCAAATGGAGACCCAGGGCCACCTGAGTCTGAGACAATGCCGCTACCACCAGCACCTCCTGCCTCTTCCCCTCAAATTCCTTTTCACCCTGAAAATGGGCTTCCTTTTAAGACTGCAAAATAATAGGGTCTACCCCACCTTTTTCAAGTCAGGGCGCCATTTTCCGCCTCCCACAGCTTTCTTTGTTTGGAACTGTTCATTCTTGACCGTGATATTCTTAAACCAGGGAAGAATGAGGAAGTTTCACTGTCTTGGTGAAATTACCTCATTTAGGAATAATTGGTATTCACAGAAGAGATGCACATTTTCATCCACCTAGTAATGAACAAATTAACAAGACACCTACTGAGTTGTGTTAACAAAATTACCAAATGTAAAAGGAACTAATTACCATCCACTTCATCCAGACAAACTCAGAACTGCATTCATAATGGGCTTTGTGGCTGACTTGCTGTAGACTGTGGAGCAAGGAAATAAACAGGTGCCTAGTGATCAAAGACTCTGTCCTTGGTGATTGTTTTGGGAGGGGTGCCTGCTCCTCAAGAAGGCTGAGAATTGCTTCTAGAAGTCTTTCTTCCTTGCTGGTGCACATGCTTGTAACGTGCACGCTTTCTTTTCATAGATAACTGATTGTTATCCATAAAATAGTAACCGAAGCACACAGAGATGAATTTCACAAATAGTCATCTTTTGTGAAGAGATGTAGGCAGCAAACTGCCTCTCTGATTATGGGGTCAGGGGACCCCTGGCCCAGTGCCTGAAAGAAGTTAGGCTTGGGGAAGATTTCTGATAAAAATGAAAGTAGGCTTCTCCCATGTATACTGGAGTTTTGGTGTTTACTCACATTGAACACTTCTTTTTTTGAGGATGTTTGGAAGAGGCTGGTGGCAGTGTTTCAGACAAGACAATTGTTTGGCCCTACTTTCATGAATTAAATCTAATTGCATGTGATAAATATGTTTTTGTTAGAATTTATAGTAAAGCTCCAGAGGAACTTGAAGTAACTTTTTGGACTGTTTAGTTTCAACTAAATAGCTGAGCAATTCAGATGAAAAGAAAGGTTAGGTTATTACACAAGAAAACAGGTCATTACACAGGTTAAGATGAGATAGGACATTAAAAGAGGTTTTTAGCCACTTCACGCATTCATTCATGCATGCATCCATTCAACAAGTATTGTTGGTTGGTTGATATGTGTCAATAAAGTTCTAAACTCTGGGAATAAAACAAGAAACAAGTAAAAAAAATCTCCACACTCAACGTAAATTCTGGAAAGTACGAGACAAAAAAGAAAAAAAAATAGAAAAAGAAAAAAAGATGGCTTCCGAGAGTGATGAATAGTATGAAGTAAAGAAAACAGGTGCTGTGATGGAGTAATGGGATGGGGAACAGGGCAACATCATGAAGTAGGGTGGTCAGGGGAGGGCTGGAGATGTGTTCTTCCAGTCAATCTAGTTTTCGCTAACCTAGATTTCACAAAGGAACCCGTCTGAAGAACCGATTTCCAAAGTCTTTACCAGCATGGATCCTTTGATTAGATTTTCTGCCCTTTATCGTATTGTCATTGCTCAGCTCCATTTACTAAGGAGCTGACTATCCTCCTTCATTTCTGCACCTTGTAGTAAATTTCCCTCCACCCCGTGAGGGGAGACACTCTTTGTTTGCCTCTGGAATGCCTCTGGAAAGCCAGTGAGGTAGCTTTACAGAGAGCATCCCTGTTTTGCTAAATGGTGACATATTGAGTGGATCTCAGCATTAAAGCAAACGTACTCTGAGCAGTTAGCTCAGAGCAAGTGTGGGTGGAAACAGAATCTGTAGTTCTAGGGAGAAATTTCTCAATCAGAGTTCTCACCACATAAACACACATCCTCATGGTAGGAACATGGTGGGGCTGCAGGCTGGGGTCAAGCCCAATGCTTTGAGAGGCAGGGCTCAATGAATGTTGGTTGGTTGTATTAGTAAATGAATGAATGGTTGAATGAATAAATGGAATCAACCTATAGCTCTTGGAAGTGATATCAGACATTAGGGGGTGGAATCAAGATGTGCCAGTAGAAATGCCAACACCACACACACCTGCACATAACACGCACACACACCTTATGCGAATAATTTTTCCAAAGCAAGGCTCTGAAAGGACACTGAGGGCCTTCCCTGGGTTGGCCTGATGTGGGAGTTTTATATTAACATTTTTCTTCAGGGGGAGTTGCATTTGAGACTTGAGTCCCAGAGTGTTACATCCTACTTCTGAGAATATGTAAGGTATCTTCTCTTTTCTTTTATAGCTGGGGCCATCCCAAAATAAGCAAACATGGGAATATTAGATTTTCTTTTTGATAAAGCATAGAGATGAAAACAGAAGGTGGTATCATCAAAATTAGAGGACCATTTAGCAGTTTGGTGACTATTGTGTGGTAGTGGAAAGAGCAATAGAACAGGATCAAAAGAGCCGACCGGTGGCCTTGGATGAGTTAATTAACCTCCCTGAACTGCAGTTTTAAAATGCAGAGGATGCTTTTTATCAATTTTCAAAGTATAGTCTGTTGAGAGTGGAATGCACGACATCTTTATGCCTCTCTATGAGAAGTTCATAATGACATTGGCATTTAAAGATTCCGAAAGTCTCATAATAAAGATATCTGCTATACTTTGTTTGAAAGAACATTTCCAAAACTTTTTTCCTTTTGATAAATGGAACCATTTCTCCAATAAATGTGATCTTAGGATGATTTCAAGACTCTCTAGCTGATATCTGTGTACACACACCCGCCCCCCTCATGCACACTGATTATCCACATCTCCTTCTTTCCAAGCAGAATAGGTCATTTTCTTCTCATCCCTCCTACTTTACTGAACCACTGTAACTGAAGCTCACTCTAAGTTCAGTTCGTCTCACTTTAAAGTGCTTGCTGTGAGAGAAATCTGCTCCTATTAAAACTCTTGGCAGGAATCACAGCTTCTTAAATATTCTAAAGACCAGTCCTTCCCAACCCCAAATCAGGATTTTAGGTAAGACACAGGCATGGGGGCTCTTATTGCTTGTAGGTCTTTTGCTAATTTTCCTGAAATGGAGTTACCCTGTCTCTAATTACTCTTTTGCACATATATAAAGGGATGTAGGTCCAAGGAGTTTGTGTAAGTAGGTGCCGTGGCTAATGTGCAGAACCTAGCTGAGGATGGCACAGGTTTTTGAGGTTCTCCCTGATTCTGTTGGCTTTGTGATCTGTACGGCAGTCCCCTTTCCCTTCTCCTTCATCATTTTCTGACTTGGTCACCACCGAATTTTCAATTCCAAACACAGTTTCTGTCATGGAGATGATGAGTATTCAATAAAAAATTGTGGAATACATGAGTGAGTCTGAGGAGGAGGAAAGGAAGGAAGAAAGGAAAGAAGGGAGGGTGGAAGGGAGGGAGGAAAGAAGGAAAAAAGAAAGACATGGTCACTTATATTCCCTATTATTATAATCTGAGTGGCTCCTGCCAATTTTCAGAAGCGGCATTCCCATTTTACACTGTTATGCTATATCCTTGAGGGCTTCTGCTCCCACCCTTGTGAATTCTTGTTTTACTCCCAATTATCCTACAGCATCTGCTTTTTAAGCTGGTGGTGGACTTGTTACTGGAGACACTTTGGAAGTAGCTAAAGGCCAATCAATAATATGCTGATACTTTTAGAGAGATTCTGCTCCCAACACATAATTGTTGGAAATTTTATTCCATTATTTGGCTTGAAGCACAGCATGTAGTTGTCACAAGGGGACATTTGCTCCGGGGGTGAGTGTGACATTGATAGGATCTAATTTCACACCCAATACGACAGGTTGAAGACCATCACTACTTTGCAAACCCTGGGTTTGTCTGCTGCTTCGTGCTTTTTGTTGCCAGGCTCTATTTCCTAGTTTGCTCTGCCAAAACTGGCAGGCTAGCAGCTTTTCAAAAAAATTAGGCAGAAGATAAAATTTCTGTAGCATATGATGAAAGATGGAAAAAATGAAAGTACTAAAATGTCTTTGTACAAATGCAAGGACTATAGGAGGCTGGCAAGAAGATAACTGTGCATCTGAGTGAAGGAGGTTATGACTACATTTAGATAAACAAAATCTGCTGAGATCATGTTCGTTGCTAAGATGCCATCCTTAAAAGATAAATACCGTACAGGGACTGGAGAAAGAAAGAGAGGAAGAGGCGCCATCCACACCAGAGTGTTTTTACACATGTTTCTGGGGCTCATACTTGGTGCTTAGCTTCGAGGTGACCACTAAGCTGAGGTGTGCCTTTGAGACAACAGTATATAAAAGCTGTACAACACGCTGCCTGCTTTCAGAGTGCTTCCAGTTTTGTGGTAGATGCTACATTCTTCAAAAAATGTCTAACACCAGGCTTTATTTCTCATATTTAAAATCATTGGGATTTATTTATGTATCAAATATATCAACTGAGGGTACACATAAGGAAAGAATAGATGTAGTTTCAGTCCTAAGAGATTCTGTAAACTATCAGAAAATTCACAGACAAATCTCAGACAAGGCAGAACGTGGTGCTCACCAAATGAACTGTACCTAAATTTACTAGGAGTTCGGAGGAGGGAAGTACCGCCTCTTTCTTATATAGTCAAGGCAAGTCCTTTTGGGGAAGGTAGCATTTGTACTGGGCCTTGAACAGTTGGTAGGATTCCAGGAAGAGGAGATATGTCTAGGGAACTAATTGCAAAAGGAAGTGAGTAAGCAAAGGTGAGAGGGCAGAAGAGACTGCCTTCTCTATAGCGAGTGTACTTCTCTGTTCTTTTCTCTATTTCCGCTGCTGGCATTGTCATCTCTACCTGGACACGCAAGTCGGGAATCTGTGAGTCCTTCATGACTCCTCATTTTCTCTCACTCTCCAAATCTAACGAGTCACTAAGTTCTACTGAATTCACTCCTAATACAGCCAACAATTTGACCCTCTTCCTCCATTATCACTGAATCTGCCTTCGTGAAAGGGTTATCACCTTCTTACTTAGATAAGAGCAGAAGCCTTGTTTCTAGATTGTACCATCATCATCAACCCTTTATAGGGCTTCCTACCAGGAAGATGGTTCTATAACTCGAATTTCATGATGTCATCCCTGCTTAGGGGTGACAGTCTTTTCATGACTCTCTGTTGTCTACAGGATGAAGTCCAAACTCCTTAGCATGACATGGCTGTCCTCCATGAGTTGGCCTCTGCCTATACTTCCAGCTTCATCTGCTATCTCTCCCTTCATTATGGTCTTTTCTTGGTAGGTAATGGGAGATGATCATAATTCCTCTTACAGGAAAATAACATGACAAAATAGAAAGATTAAGTTGGTCTCCTTTTGCAGGAAAGATTGAAGAGTGAAATGATTATGTACCTGATTTAAAGTCAATAGACATGGATTTGAATTCTAGATTTGCAGCCTAATAGTTGTGTGACTCTGGGCAATTTACATAACTGCTCTAAGTCTCACAAGTTCCTAGAGTAGATTAAACTCAATGATGCAGGCAAAGTGATTAACAAAATTGCTGGGATGTAGTACACCTGTAACATGCTTAGTAAATGGTAGCCAGCTTGTTCTCTTCTTCCCTTCTCTTCTCTCCCTTCCCTTCTCTTCCTTTCTTCCCTTCCTCCCTCCCTCCCTCCCTCCCTCTCTCTCTCTCCCTTCCTCCCTTCCTTCCTCCCTTTCTCTCTTTCTTTCTTTTCTTTCCTTCCTTCCTTCCTCCCCCCCTCCCTTCTTCCTTCCTTCCTGACTTTGTTCCTTTCTTTCTTTCTTTTCTTCCTTCCTTCCTCCCTCCCTTCTTTCTTCCTTCCTTCCTGACTTACTTTCTTCCTTCCTCCCTCCCTCCCTCCCTCCCTTCTTCCTTCCTTCCTTCCTGACTTACTTTCTTCCTTCCTCCCTCCCTCCCTCCCTCCCTCTTCCTTCCTTCCTTCCTGACTTTCTTTCTTCCTCCCTCCCTCCCTTCCTCCTTCCTTCCTTCCTTCCTGACTTCCTTCCTCCCTCCCTCCCTCTCTCTCCCTTCCTTCCTTCCTTTCTCTCTTCCTTTTCTTTCTCTTTCTTTCCTTCCTTCCTTCCTCCCTCCCTCCCTTCTTCCTTCCTTCCTACCTGACTTCCTTCCTTCCTTCCTCCCTCCCTCCCTTCTTCCTTCCTGACTTCCTTCCTTCCTTTCTTTCTTCCTTCCTTCCCTCCTTCCTCCCTCCCTCCCTCCCTTCTTCCTTCCTTCCTTCCTGACTGACTTTCTTTCTTCCTTCCTTCCTCCCTCCCTCCCTCTCTCTCTCTCTCTCTCTTTCTTTTTTCTTTCCTTTCTTTCTTTCCAGAAAGTCTACTTAGAGGACATAGGAGCCAGAATCAATGTGTAAAAACAGATTTCTGCAATAGATTCCAAATCTATGTTGAGTGAGATGCATTGCAAAACCTCAGAATATAATGGAAAAACAAAATCAAAAGTAAGATTTCACGAATGACCCATAACATGAATATAAAAAGAATGGAAACACCTTTCTATCAGATATCTGTCTATTACCACCCTATATTTAATGTATAATTAAAATATTCTTTACTATGAGTGTTGGAGATTGTTTCTGTTAAAATTAACACACCAACAGTACATTTATTAAGATTCTAATTTACCCAACACAGAGCTAATGGGCCATTATGATTATTGGACACAATATCTATAATGCCTAGGACCTATGCATTTTCCAAGTACCTGAAAAAAAGGGAGTTTTCAATTTCAGAAGCTCATATACTCATACAAGAAATAATTAAACTGTCAGTAGAACCCAGTGCCTGAAAAATTAGTGTAACTGAAGTTCTGTGGAGAGCTGGCATAGGAATCGTGAGATTATGATCTCACTATGGTGTTTTAGACATTTCAACCAGTACCTAGACAACTTGTAAGAATCCAAAGAAATAAGCTTAAGAGATAGGTAATGATTGAATGATTGAGTATGTCAGGAATAATGTGTTTTGGGGAATACGTATAGACCCATATTTATTTTGTGGGGCAGGTAAGTGTTCATGCGTAAATTAACCTTCATAAGAGCGCTGTGAGGCATATACCCTTTTGTTTGACCTAACTTGTGGAGATAATTGTTCCATCATCCCTTTTATTGTGTATATCTTTTAAAAACTTTTCTTAACTTATGTTCATCATAGTTGATTTGTTGCAACAGGCATTTTTAAAAGGGAGATTTTAGATTAAGTAATATGAGTCATGCAACAGGAGAAAAAACTTAATCTCTTAAGTATTAGAAGGAGATATGTACTGTTATTAAAGACAATAGTTGTAACTCCTCTTGAAATCAGTGAAGGAAGAGGTAAAATGTGTTAGATGAAGAACTCAGATTATCTTTAGCTTAAAAATGATCTGAGTAGGATAAAAAGTAGAGGTGGATTAAAAACAGGGTACATATTTAAAATAAGTGGTGGAAAGATGCAAGGACTTAAATGAGTTAATTTTAGTGAATGTGATCAAGTGTTATTAAGGAGGAAAAAATACATTCTGAAAGTTAAACAACAAAAGCCACGGCAATATGATGAATATAAAATGGCAAAATTCCTGAACATTTATATTTCTAATTTTATTTAAACAAGAAAAATGCAGATAAGAAAGTCTACAATTAGAAATTAATGAAGACCTTTCAGGAAATGAAAAAAGTAATTGGCAAAAAGCAATCAAGCAAGGCTTGAAATATGGAAAGTTAAGAAACTGTATGCATGCAAAGGTGAAAGGGGATTGGTATCACTAATGGAGCTGCTTATAATTACTTGTGAAACGTGCCAGTGGATTAAAAGCTTTCTAAGATGAGTGCGGAATGCAAAAATCGCTCTATTAATACTGGTCTTGTCCAGTAGGTGTGACATCAATGCTTGGTAATGGAGAGATGATGATGTACATGTTCAAATAGGTCTAAATACTTTATAAGTCGGTGTGATGGAAATTACTCTCTAGAAGTAAATTAGGCACTTGTTGAGGACTATATTGAGTAGCCTTTGCGGGCCTTTAGGAACTTACGGTAAATAATAAAAATAAAAATAATCATGACCAGCACTGTGTACCAGGCACTGTTTTCTAAGCACTACTCATTTATTTAATCCTCAAATGGTCCTATGAGGCATATACAACTATTATCTCTAGTTTATACAGATGAAGAAACTGAGGCAAAGAGGTAGGGAAATGCGTTCAAGGTTAATAGCAGTGGTGACACAGGTACTTGCTGAGTGTCATTAAATGGTGCAAAAGAGTTCACTCACTTATTTATCAACTATTTAGCTCCTACCTTGTTTGTGCCTGGCACTATGCTTAGTAAAGGAGGTATCCCTATATGAACAAAGAAGATAAAACTTCTGCCTTTGTCAGCTTGGAATCTACTTTCAAATATTAAGGTTAGAGCCACCAGGGCCAAATGTAATGGCCACTGCACATCGTTTAGACTGCACCCCTGACATACCACAGGCATCTCTCGGGCTTCTGGTTAGGTTATTAAGTTCTATTATCCAGTGGAAGGCCATTGCTGATCTCTGGGTTTAAACATTTTCCAGTGGACCTCAAGAATCTTAAAGCCAGAAAGTTAACATGAGATTCAAGACTCGGATGTGACTGTCTAATTTCTTTTTGGATCTAGGAAGACACCCCAGGAGGAACTCCTTCAGGGGTATAGTGTACTGGAATGGCCGCCTTTGGAGGAGGGCTCTCTAGGTTTGAATCCCAGCTCTGGTACCTACTATCTAGATGACTTTGAACAAGTTACTTAACCTCTCTATAAAAGAGGGAGAGTAATGGACACCATCTCGGAGTGTTGTGGTGAGAATTAAATGAGATACTATAGGTACAGAGCAAGTGTGGCATGAATGTTAGTGATAAGGTAATGGTGCTCTTCACGGTGATGGTAATGGTAATGACAGTGACAACCAAGTTGTATGGAGTGGAATAGTTTGTTGTTGGCTCATAGATTCTCTCTCTCCTTTCTTCCCCAAAGCCCACTGCTTGATATTCAGGGGCTCTATACTACACAATTTTCAACTTGTTTCGGTTCATTGTGTCTGTCATCTTTGGGCAAAGGTAATACCATGTTAAAAAGCAGTAAGAATCATTACTACCCATTGAATCCATTATAGCCCAGTCACTGCCCTGGGCCCAAATCATATATTAAATATATTTAATCCTTTCAACAACCCTACCAAGGAACTGAGACTCAGGCAATTAAAGAAGCAGCTAGAAACAGGTGAGAGCAAGAATTTGAAATCTTGTCTGTCTGACTCAGAGTCTGTGTATTTTCACCTTACTCTGCAGGAGAATGCTGAAAAGATGTAACTAACCACATAGTAATAATTTATTAAGTACACAGTGGGTGCTAGATGTGATAAATCAGAATAGGATAGACTCCACTGTCCCTCTCTGCAGGAACAGAGTGACACAACGCAAATACACCAATGAGTAGAAAGGGGAGATTTCTGTACATGCAAAATAACCTTTTCCTTTTTTTCTTTGGAACCCTAGAGAAGGATAGGAGAGGTCAAGATGTTTCCTCAGATGTTTCTACATTAAATGTGGATTACAAATACATATTCAGTTTATGAGAGCATCTGTTAGAGTCCTCAACTGTTGTTCCCATTTTTCACCACAGCCAGGAGAAAAGGATGTAAATAAAACTGAAAAATTGTCTGAGATAAGAAAATAAACAATTTATTTTAAGTAATTTCAAATTTATAAAAGAGTTACATTAAAAGTACAAAACTCTCCCTATCCCTTTTACCCAGATTCCCCAACTGTTATTTAAAGCATTTGCTCTATCACCTTTCTCTCTCTCTCTTTCTATCTCTCTCTGTCTCCTTCTGTCTCTATCCCTGTCTTCCCCCTGCACTCACACGTGTGCACACACGCATACACACACACAGGCCTATTGGTATCCCCATTAACATTGGTATTCTAAATCATTTGAGAGCAAATTGAAAACACAAAGCCCTGGGAATTCCATGGCGGTCCAGTAGTTAGGACCCCGTGCTTTCATTGCCAAGTGCCCGTGTTCGATCCCTAGTTGGAGAACTAAAATCCCACAAGCTGTGTGATGTGGCAAAAACAAAACAAAACAAAACATACACACACAAACAAACAAAGCCCTAACTATTCTAAAAACTCCAGTGTGTATTTCCCCAAATCAAGGACACTCACCTACATAAGCATCATGCAAACCTCTAACCCAGGAGACCAACAGTGCAATGATACAGTCATTCAGTCAACAGACCCAATTCAAATTTTGGCAGTTGTTCCAATGAAGTTCTGCCTTTCAGGTCTAAGATCCCATCCAGGAACACTCATGGCATTTAGTTGTCACATCCCTTTGCTCTCCTCCAAACTGAAACAGTTCTATGGTCTTTCCCTTTTATGTCCTTGACCAATTCTTAAGCTATTTCTTCATGACCAGACTAGATTATGCTCTCTTGGCAGAAATACTGTAGGAAAGATGCTGTGTTTTTTTCAGCACATCACATCACCATCACCTCTGGTGACGTGAAACTTGATCATTTGGCCATATTGTTGTCTGGCAGATTTCCCCATCATAATGTCAACATTTTCCTTTGTAATTGCCTAGTGTTTTGCAGGAAAGTATTCTGAGAGTACACAATATTCTGGCTTCAATAATCTCCACCCCTTGCCTGAACTGTGATAGTTACCTAATGGTAATTTTCTATTTCCACCATTTCTTCTACATTTATTAGTTAGTGTTTTATTTTAAGGAAGAACTCTTGCTTCTCCCACTTATATTTATATCAGTGTGAACATAGGTTCCAACTTCATTTAACTGGTGTATTTCATTATTATCAGTACTTATTTTGATGCTCAAACTCTTCCTAATATGTCCAACAGTAGTCCCTTCCTATGTTCTTTTGACACCTTTCCATCATTGTTTGAGCATGTCTTCACCTTTTGGTCACAAGTTGTTTCAAGTTTACTTTGCACTTTTCCTGCCCTAGTTCTGAAATCATTCATTTCTCCAAGCAACTTAGATTCCTTTTTGTGGAGAAGGGTATTTAGAAACCAAGATCTGGGTGTTTAGTGTGATCATTGCTACTGGGGAATTGTTACTTTGTGGACCTCTTAGTGGATAGGGCTAGAAATAAATTAATTTTTATATGTACAAACATATATCTATATAAATCACATGCACACTTAAGCCTATAAGTATTTCTATATATATGTGCAAATATAGGTACACATATGTTAAAAAACAAGGAAGCAAAAAAAATAGGAAGAGAAAAAGAAGCACAGGGAAAAGGGAGAAGGAAGAAAAATGTTAAATGGATTTTAAAAGTATAAATAATAACCAATTAGTGTAATTGGTTCACACACTTGTGACCAAATTTGAATTGTGCAGGGGGAAATACATTAAGAAAGTAACAGGGTCAAAAAACGTGCTCTCTTACATTAGGGCTATGTTAAGGCAAAGAAGTATCAGAAAGAGGACTTTTTGATATATATATAGAAAAAAAATCCTTTTGAATAAAACCTAAGGCTGAGTAGACATTTTAGGTCAAATTCTTAAAGGAATGATAGTTTTTTCTGTTAATTTAGATTTTCCAAGCCTTGAAAATAGTCACTTGTTCAGTTTGAGTAACTCTTTAGAAAGAATTTATCAATTTTCTTTATTGGATGATGTTTTCATGTAAATCTCATGCGAGATGTACATATATATATAATCTCCATGAACTGTGGTGGCAATGTCAATCCAGAGTAGAAGTCAGTGCTTCCTAGTGTCTTTACCTAGGTCACATAGGTCATGGCAAGTTAGGAAGGGCTATAAGATTCATTCTTAGGGTAGAAAGGTAAAGCCATGTGGAGGAAGCCATATGGACTGACAGGAAGAGGCCCCAAAACAAAAATATTAATAATAACACAGCAGCAACTGTGTTTTGTGTATGCATGTGTTTTAGAAAGATGTATGCAAATGTAAACAAAACATTAATTTATTTTCTCTAAAGCATAAACAAACATTGCCTCGTTTGGCAGAATCTGAAAAATGCATATTGCTCCCTTAGGCTTTTTTCTTTGCTACAATAGAAGTATGTTTTGTATTAAATTCATTGTTACTAGTAAATTAATCCCAAAATATGCCAGTGTGGCTTTCCATAGTATTGAGAAGCCCTACTTCTTATGAAAAAATGCAGTCTCAGCTAAACACATCAGCCCCTGGAAATAATAAAAAAAAAAAAAAATCAAAGATAAAGTTTTCCCTGCAGCTGAATGCCATGGACCTACAAGAAGATGCTGGGAGGTGAGGATTGTTTGAGCACCGTAACTTGCTGGGGAGCTGTTGGTCAAGTAGGGGCTATCAAACCACATGTGTATCTAGGAGACATACAATGAGGCACCACACCAGGGGTAATTTGCTTGCGAAGTTGTAGGAGGAAGAAAAATGGGGACTCTGAGATCATTTACTAAAGTCTTTAAAAATAAATCCTCCCAGACACACCTATTTATTCTTTTTTTTTAAATAGAGTAACTAACTTAATAGATAAAGGTAGTACGGGTAGTACAATCAATCTTAACTTCAGCCAAACAGTTGATGAAGCATTTTAGGAACCAGAGTAATCATTAAGTATGGATGTGTCAAGGCAGTCACCTGCTGAACGGCCTCAGTGACAGAGGAGTGAATGTGCAGTGAACGAGCACAGGCCCTGAGGAAGGACACAGTAAACGACCGGGCCATTCGCCAAGCCAAATTCTAGGCTCTCTTAGTCCTTCAAGTGATGGGGCCACGACACGCTTTATATTAATTTCAAATCCAAAGGCTGTAAGAGCTTCTATCTTAAACAGTCCTTGGGCAGGGTTTAAACAGAAGCATTTCTGGATGCTTCTGTATTAGAACAGTGAGACTAAAACTAAAGTCAAAAAGAATTACAGCTATTGTCTGGGGAACAAGGGCTGAAATGCCAAAAATTTTACTATTGAGAAGTTGCAGTGTCTTTGGTCTGATTTGCTGAAACCGGCCAGTTGTGCTTTGAGCTTTGAGGATACTTTTGCATCTTTGCCCCACACAAGACTGTACATTCCACAAGGGCAGGGCTTTGTCTGTTTTTCTTACCACAGTATTTCCTGTTCTGAGAAAAGTATCTGGCACATAGTAGGGACTCAACAAGATTTGCTGACTGAATGATTCGTCATCACAAACATCAATTGAGTGCTTATTATGTATTTGGTGCTGACCTACATGCTACTTTCCTTTTCTGTATGACAAGAGCAGAAGGGGAAAAAAGTTTGAAAACTCATCCTAATGTGGTGGTGCCTTCTTGGGCAAGCACACAGGACTTCTGCCTGTTGCCCTACAGTGCGTAGCAAGCAGAATAAAAACTCTTCTGCCATCAAATCCTCCACTCAGGGTGGGGAGGCAGTGCTCCTTGTGTGGTGGGGTCTGGGAAGTAAGACTGCTGACACCTGCCCTGGGAAACTTAACTTGGTAAAATTACTGATGGTTGCAGCCTTAGCTTGCACAATGCCTCTCATGCCGAGCACATTCTTAGAATTCTGTGATGGGAAATAAGAGCTTCAGTGACTCAGGGCCAGAAATTGATGGACCTTAGAAATAA
This sequence comes from Grampus griseus, assembly GCF_964374135.1. Taxonomy (NCBI): domain Eukaryota; kingdom Metazoa; phylum Chordata; class Mammalia; order Artiodactyla; family Delphinidae; genus Grampus; species Grampus griseus. The sequence continues at coordinate 22,050,887 of NC_139011.1, forward strand.
TGCTGGGCTGGATAACAGAGCCAACATGGTTGGAAATGCTGCAACAAGGTAAATATTCCGAACAGACCTGAAGACTCCCAAGAAGGATTTCAGAGGTTGTGGTTGCAGACAACTTTCAAATGAAGGACAAGAGAAACTCATCTCTGACACTGATGATCTGGAAAATACGAAGAGCAGTCAAAACTGAATATGAGCTGGTGTCCCTGTTAGAGCACAACAGGACAATAGATATTTTCTTACCTACTGGACTGCCGTGAGGTTCTTGGGTGGTTTGTTTGCTTTGAAAAAAAAACGTTCCCCCAGGGCTTCCCTGGTGGTGCAGTGGTTGAGAGTCCGCCTGCCGATGCAGGGGACACGGGTTCGTACCACGGTCTGGGAGGATCCCACATGCTGCGGAGTGGCTGGGCCCGTGGGCCATGGCCGCTGAGCCTGCACGTCCGGAGCCTGTGCTCCACAACGGGAGAGGCCACAACAGTGAGAGGCCGTGTACCACAAAAAAAAAAAAAAAAAAAGTTCCCTCAAACGAAAAAAGCTATAAAGAAAATGCTGTAGTCCTGGGGTACTGTGTGCGTTATGGCCTAATAGGAATACACTGCTAAGAGCAAGCCAGAAAGAAATCTGATTGCAAACATCAGAATTCCATCATCCAGGTATTTGCAAACAGTGTCTTGGCATTGGCCAACCACTGAGTTTTGGTTGAATTAAGAAAAAAAATATTACTAGAAGGAGGTCTCCTTTGGAGGCCCCTCTGTTACGATGCCAGATTTGATTCTTTCTTAGCAACTTTTATGTGAACATCTTGAAGGATCTTGCAAATGCTGCTTAATTAAGTCTCACAACAGTCTTGTGAGTTAGTAATATGGCTCTAGAAACCTCAAGTTGAATGAGCTGAAGAATTGAGTAGACACGCATCTTATTACCTGAGAGAGAAGCTTTTCTTTTACCAATTCCCTAAGAAAGTGTTTGCAATAAAACACCCAGGAAATCCCTAAAATTGAATAATAGTCAGGTGAATAATAGGTTGGGAGAAAAAGTTGCTATCACTGCTCATTGAGTATAAACTTATAGGAGAATGAGCTGGGGACATAATTTTTAAGAACTATAGAGCTCTCCTTCTGTTCTTGATAAACTCATCTGTGAATCTCTTTGTTATATTAGCTTTACTTCTCCTGATCATTTATTTACATGTCTTTGACCAAAAAGAAAAAAAATTCTCTTAATTTAATATATTCTGCTGTGTGGCCACATCTGATGCCAGAGGGTTAAAACCCGGACTTAACTTCTTGGAGAAGGAAAAGTTGTGTTCACCAGGCTAGGCTCCAATCAGGATTTTTTTCTTTCTGTGGCCATGTGTGCTTTGTCCATCTACAGGATTTTAGGCCCAAGTAAGTAAACATGGTTTGGAATAATTTATGTGCAGCGTGTTTGGTAAATGACTGAAATTCACTCCAGATTGGAGAGGTTTCTTGGGAAGACAGCAGCCACTCCCTGCCTGCAGTCACTCCACCGAACCCTGCGTTGGGGGAAAACCCTCCTGCCATTCACATACTCCACTGATCTGGGGCCAGAGTCCAGATGGTGAGGGGTAATGAGGGCTGGTGAGGAAGATTGTGGTGAGGCTTGGTTAGGGAGTTTAACCTCAGTGATTTTCTTCTTCATAACAATTCTCAGGCCCTCACCTGGTGGGCATTTGCAAGTTCTTGACTAGGGAGGAATCACTGAATGGCCTATGCCTGACACTTGTCACATGAAGTGGTGGCGTTGGAAATGTAGTCAAATGCTCTCAATAAGTTCCAGAAATAACTGTCATCATGCAGTCCTGAATACTAGGTCCTAAGACTTATTTTCTTGGGAAGAAATGATAATTCTTTTTTCTGTTCTCTCTCTCTCTCTCTCTCTCTCTCTCTCTCTCTCTCTCTCTCTCACACACACACACACACACACACACACACACACACACACACACACACATTCTGATTTGGTCCCAATCTTAAGAGGCTGTGAGATCCCATCCGAATGAATCTCTGTCTATTTGAGGGCAGACTATTTAATATTTGAGGATGAAAGCCAAGCAGATCTGCATTAGAAGCCAGCCTTTGGTTCTAGTTGCCTCCTTTCAGCCTCAGATATTCTTTCAAAAGCTCGAGATCCAGGCAGCTTCTCTGCCTCTCAGTCTCAAACTCCACCTTAAATAGAATCTCAAGGAAATCAGGCAAAAAACCTTAAGTCAGCCCAGAGGACTCTCCCAGAACCCGAAAACCTTGATTCTGGGACATCCAGTGAAGAATTTCATGACCTCAATTCTATGATTATCTAGCATATGTGTGCTTTTGTTAACACCTTGAAGGCTACTTTGTTCTTGTTCTCTGTACACGGAGAATTTATATTTTTCTGTCTGTGCTTAAATATTTCAACCCTAGACTGGAAAGATGAAAGAGTTAAATATATGATCACACTACAGATATTTTAATTTAAATTCACTAATATGAGTGGATAAGGTCTTTATATTTAGAATAATTTCTGTTAAGTTTTTCCATACCTCTAGGTAGCATGCTTAGGGTTTATCCACCAAAATCATATAATATCAGTTTTAAACCTAGGACTTTGGCAATTATTTTAAGAGATATGAGGAGTAAAACTCGTAAAGACAATTGTCTTAAATTCATTTCATTTGTTCTGTTTTGTTTGTTCTTTCTTATGAACTCTTTTATTTTCACTCTGATGTGTTCAATTAATTCCGTTGTGCAAATTCCTTTGAAGAAGACCAGCCAAATTGCATTATTATGCTATACAAAAGCATTTGTCATTGGCCGCAGAACATCTTGTTTTACAGCGAGACACATAGGTAGCAAACATGACTTTCCCTCAGTCAGCGGTGGTGCTTTAAAACACCCAAACTGAGGCTGCCCATGGGTCTGATGTGCTTTTGGAGGTGCAGAAGTCACCTCTGCTAAAGCTGGTGAAACAAGCAACGTCCCTAAAAACCCAATCAGCTCAGTTCTTCTCTTCTAACTCCAAAGGGTGAAACTAAGCACATTCTGAAACCAGGGAGGCAAGAACACTCTTATTCCACGGCTCTCCCAATGGGGAACACATGCATTCTGCCATCAAAACCCACAAAGGGAAGGCACAGATTGGAGACTAGAATACATTTCTACTTTCATTAAACTTGTGCTTAGAAAATAAAGGACTCCAGACCCTCCCACAAGAAGAGAAACTGCATGGTCAAGAGTATAGACTTTGACAGCAAACTTGCTTCGTTTAAATTGTAGTTCTGGCACTTCCTATCTGGCATCATGAATGAGTTATTTAATCTATTCATCACTCAGTTTCCCAATCTGAAAAGTGAGGATAATTATAGACCTGGCCCACAGGATGGTTCTGAGGATCAAATGAGCTAAGTGGGTACAGAACATAGAATGAGGCCTGGCACACAGCAAGTGCTGTGCATGTTTTCTTTAAAAATATAAAGCAACATAGACATATGAGTACCCAGTAGCATCTCTGCAAATAGTTTGAAATTTTGCCCAAGGTTTGATTTTGATAAAAATTCAGGTTGTATGATGCTTCATGGGTCTGTTCAATCATCACCTTACTCAGTTTTGTAGCCCTATAGTGTTACCTTCCAGGAATATCCTTTACCTGCCTCACTTCTAATTCAGCTAGTTAGACACACATACTAATAGAATATGCTCATATTATAATAGAGTATTAAAGAATACCAGAACATTTTCAAATTGCTCCCTTTGAAGTCTGAGAAAAGATTTTACTGTAGTCACCAGCTGGAAATGTATCACGTTTTGCATTCTGTGGTGTCAGTGCAAAGCATAAAGCACAAACATGATCAATAAATAAGAATGTTCCCATTTCCTTTTACTTAAAAAAAAAATTCCCGGGCTTCCCCGGTGGCGCAGTGGTTGAGAGTCCGCCTACCGATGCAGGGGACGCGGGTTCGTGCCCCGGTACGGAAGATCCCACATGCCGTGGAGCGGCTGGGCCCGTGAGCCATGGCCACTGAGCCTGTGCGTCCGGAGCCTGTGCTCCGCAGCGGGAGAGGCCACAGCGGTGAGAGGCCCGCATACCGGAAAAAAAAAAAAAAAAAATTCTCCAATACCCTTCCCAAGTTACCTTGACAGCTGCTACATATTATTATTTAAAATGCCTGATTCTGAATTTCTCAATTATGCAATTCACCGTGCAACTTCAAACAATTACTAACACAGAATAACTGGAAACGCAGGTTCACTTTGTATTATCTGAACACAAGAATAGTTTCTGATTACTTTTCTTTTGCGGTTGGCTTTTCTTTTAGTCACCAACTGGAAATATATTGTGCTTTGCATTAATCTAAGGCTCAACGTAAACATAAAAGATACCAGAAATGTTCCCTCAAAGCTATATTTCTTAGCAACCAAGTCTCAATTTTAGAGTGTCTTCAGTAAGTAGGAGCCAAGGTAGTGACAGTCACTTAACTTCTAAATCTGAAACTGGCCGCAGTTGAGAGGGCAGTAATAATAGTGGTTATTGGCCATGGAGAAAGGTTATAACCAGTATTCATAATCAAAAATGTTTCGGGAGGAAAGAAAAAAGTTCATTGGAATATATGAGTATAACAAATTTTGTTCTAGAAATGGCATCTTTTACTTTATCAATTATGACAAAACAAAACAAAAAAAGTCAATTTGCCCTGTGATCAGCATCGTATAAAGTCATGACATGCTTTAACTAATTGAAGATATCATGGGCAAGTACTACTACCCTTGCTTAAATAATCCAAAAATACTGGTGGTTTACTGATCCTATTTTAAATGAGCTTGATGAATAACAATTCAGGAACATGTCTATTAAAATGCCTAACACATTTTACGGCTTAAAAGCTCATTCTTTTTTATTGGGTTCTTTCTTACCAAATTTTAGGTTACTTTCTTTTATTCTATTATCTATGGAAAAATCAGTAACTGGTTAATTGAATAAATTATGGTGATGATATAATAATAATAGCATTAGATGCCACTGAGTGCTCATGGTATATTAAACATGGTGGTAAGTTGTTTGTTCTTTAATAAATTTGATTCTCAGATCAATCCTGTAATGAAGCATTGTTATTTGATTTTATAGACGTGAAGCTGAGGCTTAGTGGTATTAAGTGACTTAAAGATTAGATGATTAGGTATCTGATAATGTAGAGCTAGGATCTGACTGGCTCCAGTGACTCTCTTCATCTTAAACCCTCCCCGCCTTGTGAGGTAGTAAACTCATCCTCTTATTTTTTTCTTCAGTGACAATTTAATTATACTCAGACCATATTTTATCCGTATCTATGTTTCATAAGATATACTTTGAGAAGGAGCAAAAAATGGATTCTGGATACAAAAAGTTCATTCATCCATTATGGTCCGTTCTCCAAGTGGAGTTTAAAATGCCCATACAACTGGCCAGATCTCACATGTGTTGGAACTTGAAATTAATGGCTGATCATACCTCTGTCTCCTCCAGACGTTGAACCAACTGATAAATACACATGGAATTTGATAGGCATCAAGGTATTAGAATTATTTCAGATAGCTTGGAACCAAGGCTAACACCTGGTTTCCTACTCTTTGTCCTTGAATGGACCTACTCACCTCGTCACAGAGCAGCAGGGCAGCAACGAGCGTTCCAGGCAGAGTCAGAACATGCTGGGTAGGGGACCCTATGGAGGAGATAGGGCTGCATTATCAACAAGACTGGCCTACACCCTTACCCCTCAGCCTCACTAACCAGATGATCTTCCTCCCTTGTGGAAGAGACAGTGACAGAGGGGGAAGCCAGAGCTAAAGGTTTCTCAAAGAAAGCGAGAACTTCTTGTAAAGGGGAAGACAGTACCCTTCAGGGGGCAAGGAGGAAAAACATCTTCCCTAACAGGAGACAAATTAAAAATTTGTATTCTTACTAGATTCAGAAGTTTGCAATTGTTCATTTCACCGGGAAATAGTTTGCATTATGACTAATTGCAAAAATTCTGGAGGCAGACAGTAAGGGCTCAAAGGCTGTCTATTCCACTTCCAGGCTTAGGCAAGTGAAAACCATGACGTCTCTGTTTCTTTATCTCTACTTCTCAGAGCTGCTGTTGGTCTGAAGATTAATGAGACTGTGTACGGAACATAGTATTTTTGATACTGATGCACAATCAAGATTCGATTCATATGCTATTATTATTAATAAATAAAAGATTTATTTATTAATAAATAAATTCATTATTTTATAAATAAATTAAAAGATTATTAATAAATAAAAGATTTTTTTGAAACATGTCTTGCTGAGTCGAATTCAACTTTGTCTAACCTGTTTTAAATTTCTACTTTGTGAAAGGCTTAATATTTTATTTAATCATCCTCAAACCCTGAGTGCCACATTTTGTTATTTCTAATCTCAGTGGACAAGTTGGAAGCTCAGAAAGACCAAATATCTCGTTCAAGTTCACCTGGCTAACAAGCAGAGCTGGAATTCAAGCTCATGACTTCTAACTTGATCAAGTTGGTAGTATCCAGTCCTGTTCAACTCTGATTATGTTTCAACTTCTCAGTCCCTGGATCAATCTTGTAAAAGGAATATGAATTATTGTAAATAAGTGCTGATAAAAATCCTTGTGACTTAGGAACATATTCTCCCAAATAAGAAGCACGATCTTAAAGCCTTTGTTCCAGTCAGGATATCTTTATGATCCTGTCCTAACAACTTGATTGCTTCCAGGGTACACAGATAACTAAGATAGTCTTTACACTTGAGGACCTTTATGTTTAATAGATTAAATGTACAATAATAAACCTTCTAACATTGCCACAGAACCCATCATAAATGCCACTTCTCTCTCTAAGATTCTTCTAATTCTGCAAAGTAAATATATTCAAGGGAAACCTTATCTTTCTTAAGATCTCACTTATTTATAATTCTGTAATCTCTCTCTAGATCCTGAATCTTTAGGGTCAAGGAATAGGTGATATTATCTTCAGCTTTGCTATAACAGCATCTCATAGAGCATTTCCATGCTCTCTATATAATATGATCCTCCAAAATACTTGCTGAATTAAATTCAATATGAGACGTCATTTGTAAGATAATTTTAGAACCAAGAAAGCAATTACAAAACCCCCAGTAATTCAGCTCAAATTGGGCTAATACAGTTTAAATTAACTTATCAAACTAAGAAGAAAGTGACTACAACAAATAAAGTGATTCATCTGAGATAAAATATTCAACAAATAAAAATTATTACAGTTTGGGGAATTAACTCTGACTTTCTTTTCTTCTAAGGTCTTAGTCTGAAGTCATCTCAATTTTGTATTTGGTGCAGGGAGTGCATTTATCACGAAACTGTTGATAGGTTTAACTATGGGGAATGGGAGGGTGATCTCAGTCACTCCCATTGGGAATGAGATTGCTTCATGAGAGCTAAAGTGAAAATGAGATGATGCTGGACTGTGGAGGAGAGGAGCCAATACAGAAAGTCACGAGTATTGTTCCCCAGGTTCTGTGAGGTCCAGCTGTTCTGATAAAACCAGAGGAAAGCTGTAACCTTCAGACATGATGGGGAATTCAGGTGGAAGCAGCAGCTCTTGGGATCATGCATAAGTTTTGAAATGGGAAAAGTTATTTATGTTCTAATGATTCATGCTTCCTGAGTGGTGAAAATATATATTATAGCATTCATTTTCATCATAGCTATCTGAGGGATGCTCACATATGGAGTAGTTATGTCATAAATCATCATGTGTACCTCTTTACTACAGGAGAATCATAAGGCACATCCTAAAAACTCATTCTAAAATGATAGATGGGATTATCCTTTAAGTGGGTGAGTAATTATCTCTCAAGTATCCTCGTAGCCATGGTGACTAGTCCTCATACATAAGCATTACGTAAATGTTTGTTCATGATATTTATATTAATTAATTGATTTAATTTGTTCATGTATTCACACAATTACTACAATACCACCCTAAATTTATCAGTTTTTGAACAAAGTTGTATCGTAAGTGGTTTAAAGAATACATGTAAAATAACAAAATAAAACCTGACATTAAAAAAATTATTGTGTTAAAATAGATATAACATAAAATTTGCTGTTTTAACTGTTTTTAAGTGTAACAGTGTGTGGCACTAGTTATATTCACAGTGTTATGCAACCATCATCGCTTTCTATTTCCAATTTTGTTTTTAATCACACCAGAGCTACAGCAACCATTAAGCAATAACTCCCCATTCCCTCCTCCCTCCAGACCCTAGTTACCTCTAATGTACTCTCTGTCTCTATAAATTTGCCTATTCTAGGTATTTTATGAGTGGAGTCATACAATATTTGTCCTTTTGTGTCTGGCTTATTTCACTTAGCATAATGTTTTCAAGGTTAATCCATATTGTAGCGTCCTCGTACTTCACTTTGACATTATTTTGATAACATTTTATTATAAGGCATGTTATGATATATTTTCATTGTGATAACAGCCATTAGGGGTGAATCTTATAATGAACACATTTCAAGGGTTAAAAAAGTGAGGGCCAGAGAGATTAAATGGCTCCTTCAGTTTACCTAATCGCTAGGAGGTATGGACACATGAGCTCAGGTCTTTAAACTCCAAATCTGGTCCTTCATCTACTCCGCCATCCTCATTTCCTTCCTTCCTCCCCCCGCCCCGCCCCCGAATACTCTGTGTGTGGACTTATCTCCTCTTTTGGCACTTATTTCCTCTTTGTACACTTACCACTTTGTACATTTATTTCCTCCTAGATATTTAGTCTGCTGTTACAATTTGAGGCTGCCAAGTGACTAGTGGTTTCCTTGGTTATAGTCTGGACATGTAACCAATGTTTTTTTAGGGGAATGAAAGAAAGAGACCAGTATATATTTTTGCTCAATTATCTTTAGAAAATCTGATACAGATTGCCTGTACAAAGACTTTGAAGTAGAGTCTTTTTAACTGGTACCAGAATTTAACTATTAAAACATATTTAACATGACATGAGAAACATTTAAAAACCACTCTATAAAACTATACATTTTAAGTAAAGTGGGATTCTAAATTTGCAGGAAGAAACACAAAAAGTACATCATGATGATGATGATGATGATGAAGACGATATTATAATATACAGAAAAAAAATAAATGAAATGTGTACACATGCGCAGGACTCAGTCATTTACTTTGAATTTCTCAGGGAAGGGTGACGCCAGTTATGTGTTTTGAAATCTTGAAAGATATTTCTAATTTTAAAATGCTACTCTATTGAAATATCTCCAAATTTGCCAATAGTATAATTGTTATAATTCAGAAAAGTACCAACCATAAAAAATAAAAGGAAACTTAAAACTAGGACTGACAGCAAATCTATTGCCAAAATTTTGTAGAGAAGTTATCATGAATTATATATGGTCAGTTGAATGAATTGAAAAATATAATTGATGGACCTATTTGAACTAGGACCAGTGAGAAATAGAGAATTTCTGTTCTCTATTATGTTGCACCCACACCATCGTCTGCTCCCTGCTGTAGATACGCAGTATTTTGTATCTAACTGGAAGTTATGGCGTATATTTATATTTGTGTTTATATAATTATACAATACTTGTCCTTTTGCGTTTGGCTTATTTGTCTTAGCATAATGCCTCCTAAATTGGCAGCTCCATTTGTACATCCATTTGGTGATTTCACCTCCTTAGAAACAACTAGGCATAAACTGTGGATGTATGTCTGTTGGGTGGGGCTCCTGTGGGGTGGATAGGTGTCAGTGGTGTGACTAATTGCATCATGGAATGCAAAGGGAAAGAAGGAAGAGTCAGGAAAAAGAATGTTAGCACTAATCTATGATTCTCGTTTGTATATACTCTGCCTGTTTAGAGAGTTAAAGAGGGAGTGGAGTCTCTAAGCAACTATAGATGAAGCCCACTAGGCACCAATAATTGCACATATTAACCTCTTAATAGGATTTCAGAGGACAGAATTTTTCTGTGAAAAGCACAAAGAAGTCTGTAAAGGAAAACAAGTGGGAATGAAGACATGATAAGCCAAGAGGGAAAGGGATATAATTATGTAAGGAAGTTTACCAAGAAAAATTAAAATGTGGTGATAATATTGATGCAGTAAAGAGCAGAATTGACACAGTGGAAAATAAATCTGTGGTGCAGAGAAAAAACTTAAGACTGTTTCCCAAAGAGCAGAGGAGAGACTAAAGTGGTAAAAAGTAGTGAGTTAGAAGAGCATAGACTGGCAGACAAAATGGAGATTCAATTTAAAGATTCAATTTCCCTGAGGAAGAAAGTAGAACAATTGAAGTAGTAACCATGAGAAAAGTCATCACTAAATAAAACTTTCAGGAACTGGGATAATTCCTAATTATGCAGTTTGACATATCTCACTTTATTTTGGATGAAATTTTTAAAACACATTAAGGTATATTCAGATAAAACTTTTTTGAAATATCTTGATAAGGGAAAATTGCTTTAACAACGAAAGCAGAAAGGAAGAAATTCAGGCCGATTTTGGACATTTCCTCCATAAGACTAAGTGCTAAGACACAAAGCAAAGGCTGTATAAATTTGAGGGAAAATAGCTGTGCTTTAAAATGGAAAACACAAAATGAGATAATTTATTTGTAATGCAAACAAAAGGAGTTTTTCAGCTATCTAAGGCTGAGAATATATGTATTATTTAAGTACTGTAATCTAACATGTTATTTGATATTGTAGTTCAGATGACTGAGAAAGAACCCAAATAAAGCACTCAAGAAAGAGGAAGTTGAGGTATAAAGGAACTAGCGAATGTTAAATTAGTGAAAATATAGATTTCTGAATAATTTTATACACTTAACTCATACATGAATAAAAATAATTACATTATCAAGAGAAACTTCATTATATAAATGTTAATTTAAAAACTTGGGGTCTAAAATACTAGGTTATATTAAAAAAGTTGAGATACAGGGTAGTGTATAGGATGGGCATAGAAGAAATGTGGGCGGAAGTTGCTCAGAAGTACTTGTATATCTGATTTTGCTCATTTAGGAAATACATATTAAAGAATGTTTCCAAAAATTTCAGAAGTAATTATTAGTAGAACTGAAAAATAATTATCTTCTAACCCCCTAGAAAACATTAAAACAAACACAAGGGACTTCCCTGGTGGTCCAGTGGTTAAGAATCCGCCTTCCAGTGCAAGGGGCGCGGGTTCAATCCCTGGTCAGGGAACTAAGATCCCACATGCCACAAGGCAACTAAGACTGTATGCCACAACTACTGAGCCTGCATGACACAACTAGAGAGAAGGCTGAATGCCACGACGAAGAGCCCACGTGCTGCAACTAAGACCCAATGCAGCCAAATAAATAAATATTAAAAAACAAACAAACACAAGATGATCACAATTTGTATTAAGAAATAAGTTCACAAGGAGAAAGAAACACCTCAAATACTGAGTAGTGTCTCCGGATTGTGAGCCTATTATCTTCCCTTTTCTTTAAACTTGTCAGTATTTTCTAAATTTTATTCAAGAGCATTCATTACACTTACAACTAGAAAACTCAATAACATTACTTAAAATATTTTTCAAAGGCAACTTCAGAGAGAAAGGAAAAACATTCTAGGCAGAGGGCATGAGTTGAGAAGAGCTTGGCCTCCCCTGTTCGGGGACCTGCACAAAAGCTGGTATGTGTGGAGTGAAGGAAGCTGGGAGGGCAGCTGCAGAAGAGGCCGTGGGGCTGCAGCCCGATCACGTAAGACCTTGCAGTCACATTGAAGATTTTGCTTTTGATGTTAAAAAAAAAAAAAAAAAGTAATTGAAAATGGACAATGAGATTTGTGTTTTCAAAAGATCATTAGTCCATTGTGTGTGCTGGGTTCAGAAACACCAGGGTTGTGTCAATCAGGATGCTGAACATTTCTCCCTTGACCTTGTAGATATGTCTTTACAAAGCAGCCAATGGAGTGGTATGGTGACTGCGATCCCGGGGAAATAGATGGGCCTTAGTGGTATCTGTGTGTCTGTGTGTGTTTGTGCACATGTGTGGTGAAGCATGTGAGAGGGATGTGGTGTCAGACTTTTAAAAGACAAGGCTTCAAGAGTGTTTATAAAATATTATATAGCAGATTTTCTCTTTTTCTACAGAACGTCCATTCTCCCTAACTACAAATTCCAATGGTATTATTTCACCTCCTTATTCCTATCATTTTTTAAAAAGTGACTATTTTCATCAGAGAGACATAGACTACATTTGTATGGCCCGACTAATTTATTTCTGTAATGACAATTTTGTGTGGGCTCTGCATTTTCAGAGCCATCATGGGATGACTTGGATAAGCAAACCAAAATGGAACAGGAAAAGCAACAGAAAAGCCCTGATCTCTCATGCCTTCTAGGTACCTTGTTTTCACTCTGCTGTATTTGGGGTGCTGGGATCTTATTCTCAGAGGTGAAGAATCTTCTAAGATCAAAATGGATTACTTTCTATGTCTTATTCTCCTGGGTTTCCTTTACTCTTCTATGTCTTATTCTCCTGGGTTTCCTTTACTCTTCTATTCCGAAAATGGTTTGTAGGTAAATCATCATTTCCATGGCTAAATAATAGCAAATTGCCACCAGAGCCCGTTCCTAACACTGCCCGTGTAGCCCCAGGGTTTCACAGCTCAATCAGTTATCTCTCAATCAACAAAACTTAGCTCCAGAGGAGAGCGATCTGAGAAGCTTTTCTTTTCAATTCTCTCATATGTTTTGTTTTAGCTTAATGTGTTTGTCTGGAGACTTAGACACCATGGTGATAGGCGTCAGAGAAATAAATAGAAATAGACATAGAAAAGAGCAAAAAAATAAAATGAAAGCTTGGGAAGACTAGGAATGACACTTGTATCTGAGCACTCCTTTTTCTTTTTCAGAACTCAGTGAGGGGGAAATTAAAAAGGGACTTTGTGTCAGACAGATAAGTTAGTGAATAATTTTTCTAACAAACAGTGTTATTTTGCTGACACTACACTAAGGGATCTCATTAGCATGCTGAGACTATGTAAAAAAATAGTGCTTTCGCTTTTGCTTTGCTGGATATTCCTTACATCTCAGCTCAGCTCAGCATTCAAAGAGTGGTAAGCCAGTGAAAGCTGGGCAGTGTGGCATGGTGGAAGCAGAAGCGCCTTTGGAGTTAGAGAGTAGGGTTTTGGCACCAACCTTTATTACCTATGTCTTTAATCCTCCATGAGGTTTAACTTTCTCATCTCTAAAGTGTCCATATGAATACCTCCCTGAAGCATTTGTGGCAGGTCAAAACACCAAACTAAAGCTCCTATCATTGTTCCTGCTATACAGAAACTCCTTCATAAATGTTCACTCTACTTCCCACTTCATCCATCCTTGGAAATTGTTTGGTTTCACTTAGTAAGATGAATGCCCAAGAAGGAATGAGACACTCAGCCTACTTTGCATCTACTGATGATGGTCATCCTACAGACATAAGAATCACTGTTGGCTGTTGCCCTGTCTACTCTCTCTCTAAGACCAAAACCATGGCCAAGACCAGTTTCCAAGATAAGAGGTCCAGGCTGTGAATATTCCACCCGACTTCCACAGATGCAGCCTGGTGTGTCTGTATGAAAACATAGAATTAGAACTGATACATCAGATCAGTTAGCTTGGGGGAGAGCAGCATGCCAGGGCTGAGAAATGAAAGAGCCACACTATGCTCTCCAATGAAACAAAAGCAAATAGACCTTAAGTGCCTGCAGAGGATTCAGTCGAAGGTTTTGAACTGACATTTAAGGCGGAGGTTGGATGTGTGTTTTGCCTTCACGAAGTCCCGAATGGTATGTATTACCTGCTTTTGTGGTTGTAGAGAAAACCAATAAAATATTAAATTGTTTTCATTTTTCTAGCTTTGAGTGACATTGAATCCCTGCACACTGGTGAGTAAGATACTCATTTCTTCTTTGTTATTAGTCTACTGATGCTCTCACTGACTATCCTGAGGGAGGAGGGCTGGGAAAAGTTCTAAAGAAGGTTGAGAAAGTCACAGTAAGACAATTCTGTTTCTCTTCCTGGATGGTACATCAGAAAGAAGCCTTTCATTTCATGTCAGTCACTTCTGCCTGCTGTGATTTACCCAGGGACATGGAGGAGTAAGCTTTTTATATTATCACAAATAATTTAAATTAATAAAACTATAGATTTCTTGGGGGAAATGATAAATGAAAATTGGGTATAGCCGTTTCTTGAACTCTCTTGTAAATGCTAAGCTTGTTCCCAAGATGCTAAAATTCATTCAAAATCCAGCATTGTATACAGTAGTTTTCATTGTTTTTTTTCCTTCATACTTCTTCTTGCCTCTCCTGAACATCTTATATCACTGTATTTCCTACTATTTTTGTTGAGAAAGAAAACAAATTTAGATGTTCTGTTTTAACTTTGCACATAAACTCAAACCTAAATCCTCAAATATCATGTCTTCTCATTCCTAATCAAAATAAAGCTCCAGGAGTAATTGGTGGGAGCAACATGCAAGCAAAAGGAATGTCAGAGAAGTCTGTTCTGTAAGCTTGGGTGGGTGCCGTTAGCCCCAGGGTAGGAGTAGCCTATTCCAGAATGAGAAGGCATGTGGCCATACAGATTCCTGGTACTGATGTCCAAAACCAAACTGAATGCATAACAACAACAGTTTGCATCTTTGGATGAGCTAAAGCTGCTTTCTAAACACTGGGCAAATTCTCTTGGTTGAGAAGGAAGAATCCAACTTGGGAGAACTCCATCAGTCAACCTCTATGTGTTGACTGCCTACAATGTGATTTTTCTGCTGTTCTCGGGAATGTGGAGGTCGTCAAAGAATAGTTTGGTCCTGCCCAAAGCAACTTACAAACTAGTTAGTTAAACAACGGATATCCATGAAAAATTAGAGAATAATCAAATGCTCATGTATGTGCTGCTGACTTTAAGTGTAATAAGAATTCCTAGAAGGGGAGGATCAGTGTATGCAGAAAGAATTGGGACAGGTTTCTCAGAAGAGATTGGAGATGAGGTTTTAAGAAGGAATACGAAGGAGAAAACACATTACAGACCATAGAAATGGTGTTACTCCCATTGGGCCATATAGTGCATGTGGCAGAGAGGAGCCAGTGGAATGGATGGTAGGAAGGAGTTGAAATAAAGATGGAAATGTCGGGTGGGATCATACTATTTGGATTTGATATGGCAAGAGGGAGAAAGCTACTGAGAGATTTTGAGCTGAGGAGTGGTCTGATAAAAGCTGTACTTTGCAAAAATATTCTAGCAATGGTGCATAAAAGGAAGTTAACTTGACGTTGATCTTTAAAGACCTTTAATAAAGATGAGGAAACTAATCATTTTCTAAAAGTAAGTGAACTGGTGTGAAGGGGTAAAGGTTCATATATTCCACCTTGATCATCAAAGCCCTGCTTCTTTTGAGGTCAGAAATACATCACAGGATGACCTAGAGGGGTGGGGTGGGGGGTGGTGGGAGAGAGGCTCTAGAGGGAGGGGATATATGTACACATATAGCTGATTCACTTTGTTGTACAGCAGAAACTAACACAACATTGTAAAGCAATTGTACTCCAATAAAAAAATTTTTTTAATTAAAAAAAGAAATATATCACAGGGATTAGTGTCAAAAGCTTTGAGTAGTATGGGTTCAGTTTTTGGTCCTTGGCTCTGCACTTCCTATATGTTTGGTCTTGGCCAAGTAACGTAACTTCTCTAATTAGCAGCTTCCCCATTAGTTGTGGCAGGCAGAATCACACAAAGACCTGCAGTGACTTTCTCCCTTTTCTGATTCCTTCCTGTTAAGTATGGGCAAAACCTGTGAAGAGGATGAGGAATCGCACCCATGATTATGTTACATGACGTGGCAAAGGAGAGTTTACAGATGTAATTGAGGTTATTGGTCAGTTGACCTTGAATTAATCAAAAGGGAAATTATGCATATGGGCTTGACCTAATCACTTTAACTCTGTAAAGGTCAGCTCTAGAGGTCAGTAACAGAGAAATCAGAGAGATTCAAAGTATGGGGGGGTTCTCCCACCAGCTTCCATGAATTCTACAGTTTCAAGTTTAAAAGAGGACCTTGAACCTCTCTGACTTACAGAATATGTGTTGTTTCAAGCCACTGAGTTTGTGGCGATTTTTCATATGACAACAGAGCACCAATACACTGGTGAATACAGGTAATGAGAATGCACAGTCATGTTGAGAGGATTGAGTGAAACAATATGAATGCTGAATGTGAAGTGTTCAGCACTGTGCCTGGCATCTAGTAGGTGTACAGTAAGTATTAGCTATTATTATCCTTACTGTTTTCATCATTATGTTATGAGTTAGCAATGGGATTAGTAGAAATATATTCTAAAATTAACAGAGCTGTCTTAGAGGAATGGGTGATGGTCAGTGTGTAGATGGTGATAACGGGGTTTCTAGGCCCCCTTAGTGCATCTGCTTGTGAGATTAATCAGCCACTTCTCTTCTTCATGTTAGCAAAGTATTCATTATTCCAGTTAGCAAGTTCCAGCTGATTGTGTCGTTGGAACAGAAGAGCACAATCCTGACTGCATTAAATCACACATTCATAACAGTAATGTGTTTGGCAAAGTCAAGAATCAATCACTAAAACTAGCTACTGATACCAGTTATAAATATATGGTATCAGCAATCCTACATGTCAAGTGACATGTACAGGGATAAGATCCATGCATAAGGATGATATTCACATGTTTAGCAACTGGTATAACACAGGCATTGTAGACAACCAGCATGGCTGTGCTGCAAAGCTAAATATCAACTCTGAATGCACTGGTAAAATGTGATTGGTTCATTCAGCATTCACTGTCAGTGAGTCTCCATTATGGGTCGGCCACCGTGCTGGATGATGGGTGCTCAACATGGACTCGTACCATTAACGACCTCGCAGATTATTAGAAAAGAGAGAAGGAAAAGAAAGTGACTGATGGTAATACAGTGATGTAAGTACTGTGATAGAAACACATGTTGGAAGCTACAGGCTTAGATGGCAAAGGTACAGAAAAGAAGCCCCTTAGCTCAGCCTCAGCTGGAATCAGAAAATGCAGTGCTGTTTTAAGCTTGAATTCAGTCTTGCGTCTAAAGAAGTGGGAATTACTCAGACTTTGTTGGAGTGGAAGGTATTTCTTAAAGAGGAGACAGCCTGAGCCAAGTCATCATGAGTGAGAATGGTATGTTTGAAAAACTTTTATAAGGAGTGGTCGGAGTGAAAAAGGTGTAGAAACTAGATCATAAAGGGCCGCATTAAGGAGAATGTTGTTATCTGATGGCACAGGGAGTCTTTTAAGTATGGTTCAGACAGGTTTAGGTTTTTATTTTCCAAAACAAATCTAGTAGTAATGTGGATAATAGTATAGAGACAGCGAGATTGAAAGCAGAAATGCCAGTTAGGGTGACGTTGTGGTAGCACAGGAGAGGAGCAACGATGACGTGAATCAGGAACATCCCAGTGGAAATGTAATAAAAAGAGGGTAATTCTAAGAAGTACTTAGAAATAGAACCAAATGGAGTTAGTCATTTGTTAGACGTAGGGATAGGAGGCACACAGAAGTTAGGATGACTTGCATATTTGGGGGTTGGCTGATTGAGCGGATAACCCTGCTATTTACCAGGACAGACAATTCAGAAAAAAGAAGAGAATGAAGAGAGGCATATTGAGTTTCAGGTGCCTATAGGAGAGCCAGCTAGAGATGTCCATGGAGCAATTGAAAGTATTGGTTTGGATGCAAGTGTAGTCAGGGGTACAGGTTCAGGCTTGCAAAGGACATTTGATAATTGCCTACCCAGCATTAGTTGCCCCTTCTTCCCTTTGTAACAGTAATCAGTTTTTATTTCAGTGGCCACTCCTTCCCTATCCAGTCCATGTCTATTAGAGGAAGTTGACACGACTTCAAGATCTAGGAGTGAGACCTGATTAGCCTAAACCAATCTAGCATATTCTCGAAAGGCTGTCTTACCTCCTACGCCCGCCTCTCTGTCGTTCCTTCCTCCCGTCCTTCCACTTTCTTTCTCAAAAGAATACATATTCTTTTGGTCTTTTCATTCCTTCTTTCTTTCCTTTCTCCTATTTGTAATCTATGGTGTTCTAACTGGTACAGGAAATTGTTGAGAATTGTGAAGGGCCTGATATTTTAACCTACTTTCAAATTAACAACTTAACTTGCCATAATTCCATGGATCATGGATGTTGATGGGAGATGTGAAACTCCTAGATCAAAATGAAGGGCAGCGTATTATTCACAGCAATGGCAATAGCCAGAGTGTCATGATGGCTATACAGCTGCCCATAGCCCCAGTTCCCACAGGGTGATTCACAAGCACCCAGATGGCACCTATGCACTCAGTGAGTTACATTACAGGAGTGGAAGTCTGAGTTTAGGGAATCCAAGCCGTGTATAATGGGCAGTAAGCATGATTGACTTTCTTCAGGAGGGGGCATCATGTGATCTAAACCTGAAAGTGAACTTTCTCCTTTTAACCAGGAGGAGATACTATTTCTATGTTCCAAGACTGTCCTTTATTAAAATGATAGTTTCAGGTAAAGAGTAGTCAGTACCTGACTTCACAAGACATGAAAGAATATAAGAGAACCATGGAGAATATTCTCCCAGAAAAATCACCAGCATTTAGATGATATCACTCAAGTTGAGTAAATAGAGTAATCATACCTGATCTAGGAACTGAACTCAGGAGGCAGGAGCATTTTAGGAGTAGATGCAGAAGAGGAGCCAGGAGGGAAGACTGAGAAGGGGCAGCCGGAGAGGAAGGAGGAACTCCAGAAACCCTTCCTGAGGAAGGAACGGTCATCAGTGCCAAACGCTTTAAAGAGGCCACGTAAGATGCACCAGTTGCTCTTGGCACTAGAAAATAACTTCAGCAAGTGGGGATGGAGCCCAGACTTCAGTGAATTGAGAATAAGGATGAGGAGGCAGTGAGAAAAAAAAAATCTACTTTCAGGAAGGTTGGCCCGGGGAGAGGCAGACCCTCGACTGGGCCAGGTGCACCAGAGGAAGTGTGGCAGAGTAGGGTAAACATAAAATCCTTCTCAGCATTAAGGTACAGAATAATATGAAGCAGAACACAGAGATCATTCCTTATCACTCGGCTGCAGTATAGCTTGTGGAAAGGGCATGGGCTGTGGAATCAAGTTGACTTGTGTTCAAATATAGATTCCATAACTTATTAGCTGTGGGATGGTTAACCTGAATCTAAATGTCTTCAGCTTTAAAATAGAGCTAATAATAAATAAATTGGGGCGTTGTTAAGATCATGGAAAGCACCTAGCAGTGGGCCTGCCATATTAGTAGTAATTATTTTTAAAAAGTAGAGCCCCTTAGATGAATTTGAGGGCAAGAACCAATACCTCCGGAGAATTAGCTCTATTTGCTATAGTAGAGGCAGTAGTGACAGTTTGGGACTTGAGATTTAACTCTTGTGCTGTCATTTT
Source organism: Grampus griseus (assembly GCF_964374135.1). Taxonomy (NCBI): domain Eukaryota; kingdom Metazoa; phylum Chordata; class Mammalia; order Artiodactyla; family Delphinidae; genus Grampus; species Grampus griseus. The sequence goes on from NC_139011.1 coordinate 22,070,372, forward strand.
CCCCAGGGCAGTACATAAGGGAAGCAGAAAATGTCCTCACCACTGGCCTTTATTTGTCATTACCACCCTCGGGCAAGCTTGTGAGCCAGTGCTGCAAGGCTTGAGTGTCAGTTATTTTAGCTTTCGCTTTCACAGTAAACCTATTTCATGTTTTAAACTCATTAGACGAACGGTATATTCTTTATTCACCTTAGACAACTTATCCTTCATTCAGAGAAGATGTTTGTAGCTGTGTTACCAAATCAGGGTAATGCTTGCTATGCTTGTTTTATGCGTTCCTGTAATATGTGTGTTTTCTCCGAGAGGCTAGAGGAAGGACTGGGAAACAAATTGACAATTTAGAGGCCTATGAAGGCACTGGATTTGTTTTTTACTATTTACCATATAAAAGTGATTATATTAAATTGAAATTAAATGCATTGTTATGGGGCATTTATGACATCTCATTTAAAGAATTGCTGTGAATCCTTTAGAGAGTACTGATTTGCAACCATCAGCCTTGTGTCATGAATGCAACCTCCAGTATGGTACTTAGCAACTAATTAAACTAAAAAGACAAATACGAGGCTTTTACATTTTTAATTTAAAAGCTTCTAAATATAATTGTTGCTATAGTGCTACCAAAGCATGGTACAGCAGTCTGCATTTTAAACCTCTTAATCTCATTGTCATAATTAATTTTATAAATAAGAAGATCTGTGCTGGGGTTAGGAGATACGCTGTGTTTGTTTTTCTTAACTTGAGAATGGTGCTGGTTGTCTTTGCAATTAAATGATACTTTAGTGTGATTTTTCTCTCAGCTGAGTTATTAATTTACTTATGTCAGTAATTTTGTCCAAATATGATTTAGACTTCAAAAAGTTCCGTTGGAAACACACTTGCCAGCTGTAATTTAAAATCCCTTTTTATTTCTGCCCTATAATTTTTAAAGATGATAAAATTAGAAGTCGAGTGGTCTTGGATCTTACTGAGTTATTTGTGGACGCTCTGTTACTCATACATCTGAATGCGGCACTTCTTTCAGGCAGCTATTTCACTGGAGAGGAAACATGAGTTAGACATTAGCAGTCATAATGTCTTCAAAGCCTGGCTGCTTCCTCAGATTATATATGACCTTGAGCTAGTCCTTCAGACTTTGAGCTTTGAAAGGGGGATCATGGTTCCATCCCTACCTAATAGAAGTGCTGTGGGTAATACTCGGAGCCAAGGAATGTTGGAGCAGAAAGGAAGCAGGATGAGCACCTAATCCAGCACCTTCATCCTGCAGATGAACAAACTGGCATCCAGAGGTAATGAATCACCCATGCCCTCACTTAGGGCAGAAAAACAGATTTACCGATGGATTTGGGCTCCAAATCCAGTGCAGATGTCACTACACCAAAGATATCTATGCAACATCTAAGATTATATTGAAATTATGGGAGACCAACTGTTTGGAAAAAAAAAAGTGGGAGAATAATTTACATCATCTAGAATTTTTGTCAACCTCTTTGCTTCAACATCGGATGCTTAGAAACACAAGGTTTTTAATCTATTCTTCATTTGGATGCTCGCTGTCACTTAGAATCAGTGTGTGGTGTATAAATGGGCAGATAACAAAGTGTTTAATAAACTAATAGCCTCTGCAATTAAATCAGGATGATGTCTTTATTGGGTTTTTAAAAATCCCATTAACATGATCGAAGTTTTAAATAACCTTCTTAAAACTTAGTTCATTTCTTAATCCTAAGACTGTTTTTGAAGAAAATGAGGTGCCCTCAGGCTCCCCACAACAGATACTGCAGAGTTCTTTGAAGGCCAAGCGAGAGTTGATGAAGTAACATGTCCCAGATTCTAGGACGATTTTTTTCAATGACTGAGGTTCATATAAGTTTTCTGAGAGACCCCAAATGTCAACATGACTGCATTTACAGTACATGCGATGTCTGTGCTATTTAGGCATCACTTATTTTAACCCAGTGAATGGGCAATAGCAAGTTAAATATTAAACAGTATTTAAATGAGGACATAAATATAACTATGCATTATTCAGCACCAAGATAAGCTGATATTCAGATCAGACAGAAGGTCACTGCCCCTTGGTAATCATCCTCTCAGAATCAGGCAGTACCAGTTCTTTATATAACGAAGTCAGCTCTTTGTAGAAACAGTTTGCCTCCGGCTAGGGAGAAGGGACACATCATCTGTTTTCAGCAAAAGCACTTGGTGCTGGTTTGATCCCTTTCAATGTGCAACATGATGATTAACCCTGCTGCCTCCACATATACATATTCAGAGTTGGCTTTTTCTGGGAATTTCCCTCACCAAGGAGACCACAAAGGTATCTCCCGCTTGGCTCCAAAATCATGACCCCTCCACTGTGCCAGTGCAAACAGATCACAAATTTGCTTCCTCTTATCTGACCTTTCACACTCTGCTTTGCCCTCACTTGACTGGGGGTAGGAGCCCTGAGCAAAATTAAGAGCCCGTCCTGAAGTTAGGCATGTTGACTGTTGAGCAGAGGTGGGAACCCGGGAGGTACAATCTTCATGGCTTACTGCTCACACAGTTTTCAGTCAGTTTCCAAACACACCCCCAGTGTACAATCGTTCCTCCAAGCTCTGATTGATTGAGTGCCATGCATTTGTTTGCGGTTCTCCATGCCCTACTTTTTAACAATGCTAGCTGGAATGATTAAGGTGATTATTGCCAGTGTTTGTGACTTTCCTGGTTAGATTAACTTTAAGACATGGCATTAAGTTATTTAGAACTCAAGAGTGCTTAGATAGATGGCTTTGAAAAATAAATTATAGGCTACAGAATTTTCCTCTATAGCATGCCGTCTTCAGTGAATTTGAATATTATAACCCATGAGCGCCACCTGTAAAAATAGCAGTAGTGGCAGGAATCCCCCAAAGATCCTGATATTGTAGGACCAGTCTCATGTCTTCGGAATTGTTTTCTTCTTTCTCTCTTCCCTCCTACAGGGGCAATTATGTGAATTGCTTGTCCCTTGGGGGTGATATGAGAGATGAATCACTTCTCTCTCTCCTCCCCCGCAGAGATGATGAAGCATTTGCCAACTGCCAGCTTTAAGCCCAGAAACTTTGGGGTCTAGCCAGTCTGACGGTATATGTAGTATCGCTTCCTCTTACTATGAATATTGACTGAAAAGACAATAGATCCAGAAGAGCTTACATTTATAGAGCATTTTTTCCTCAGTTTACAAAGGACTTTCACATTAACATTTTTTTTTCACTCACAATAACCTTGTGGAGTATATGTAAAAAATTTATTTATCAACGAACATTTACTTATTGAACCACTGAGCAAGAAGGTGCTAGGGATA